>NW_027529641.1:1176469-1365890 GCF_008692635.1 Crocuta crocuta | reverse complement strand
TGTACACAGACCCCCAGCTGCCAGTGAAAAACGGTAGGTTCTGACTTTCATCGCCTGCGCCTCACACTGCTCTGCCTTTGACTCCCTTCCCGGCTCTTCCTCCGCGCCCCCATCCACGCCTGCCCCCGGTTTTATTTTATTTTTTTTCCATAGTCTCTGAAAATGCAATGGAGAATAAGAATGTGGCGAGACCTGACGCCAGCACCTATGCCCTCCAGTTCTAAGCTGACAAAAATGTCAAGAAACTGACAGTAAAATATGCGAAGAAAAAGCCCTCGCAAACAGGAACAAGCCCCAGACTATTTGGCGCTTCCACCACACCGTGTCATGGTTTTCAAACAGAAATAGCAGTTGTGGGATTTATTATCTCTAACATAACTTGTTAAATTGGACACTATGCAAATTATATGTATTATATATTACATTATGAAAAGGGCTGAAGGGGGAGATTTTGAAGACGGGAAGAGGGAAGCAAACAAGGAAATGGACAGATGGACACATCCAAGGCTGACGCAGGGATCTTTGCGTCCATTAGTGGAAGGAATCCTGGTCCCTCTACCTCTGGGATTTGTAACAGGGTGAGAAGGCTGATAAGGGGAGCAAGAGCATGGTGACCACCCCCCATGCTGCCCCCTGACTGCTGTAAAATGATTGAAACACTGAAATCTACATTTAGTTTCTTGGCCAACTTGCCTCAGACAACCTGGTTAATTCCCAGCCACCCCCACCCCTTTTAGCCGCTTGTTCATTATGATTCTAAATGGTTCTCAGCACAGGGTCTTCTTTGAAAGGAAAGGAACTTTTGAGAGGTTGTGAATAATGACTGTCACTATTTTCTGAGTGTCTGATGGAGGTTGGATTTTTCACATACTGTCTAATTTAACCTGAATGGTATTCTCCAAGGTAAGTTTTGTTTTCATGGTTTTTTAAAAAATTTTAAATGTTTATTTATTTTTGAGAGAGAGAGAGAGAGAGAATGAGCAGGGAAGGGACAGCAGAGAGGGAGACACAGAATCTGAAACAGGCTCCAGGCTCTGAGCTGTCAGCACAGAGCCCGAGGTGGGGCTCAAACCCACAGACAGTGAGATCATGACCTGAGCTGAAGTTGGACGCTCTGCTGACTGAGTCACCCAGGTGCCCCTGTTTTTATGTTTGTTTGTTTGTTTGTTTTCCCTCATTCGAGGGGGGAGGAACCTAGGCTTATAGGAAAGTAACTTTCTCAAAATCACAGTTGTTCCTTGACAAAATGGATTGAACTACACATGTCTGTTTCCAGACAGCTCTTGATACAAAGCTCTCTCGGAGAGAAAATAGTTGATTCACGTTCTTTAATAAATATACCTTCACGCTACCATTTTAAACATGGAATACAACCCAAGGCACATTGTAAGCAACAGCTGTAGATATCCTGTATTTAGAGACATTGCATTATTAACCCTTTGCTTTCTTTAAAAATCGAGACACTCGAGACACTCCGTCAATGTGCTTTGTTTCCTGATCTCTTAACGGACTGATAAACTAAGGCACATAAGAATGGAATGTCCTATTTGGTTTAAACTAACACCCACGGCATTCTTGTGAAAAGAGGAAGAAGCACCCACCTTAAATGTCTCCATCAAAGCAGACAGAGTTAGGTTTCTCCCTTAAGACATCAGATATCATGGATGTGTTTATAACTGATGGTTTAAAGTGTAGTTGAGGTACCCTAGTTAGCTTGGAGTATGCACAACTTAATCGCACATAAAATTGGCAACCCACGCCCTTAAAAACAAGAGAGAGAGAAGAAAAAAAAAACGACAAAAGAGGAGCAAGTAGAAAAGCACATAGGACTCAATTGCCCTTGAAATTTGCACACAGCATTTGCCACAGGCAATTAATCTGCACACAGAAGAAAGGGAGCCCTCGGTAATCTCAAGTGGCTTTTGCAAATCTTCCAGCAGGTGACCCGCAAAGCCTGGAGTAGAACCTGGAGTAGAACCCGGAGTACGTGGTTCCCCATCATCTTCTGACCAACAGATTCTCTTCCCTTTCCTGACAGAGAGCGGAACCGTCTACACACCTCCTCTCCTACCAAAGATGTCTAGAGAGCCATAAAACTGCCATTGGAATCCAAATGTCATATCAGTGGAAATGTCTAAAGCCAATAACGGCTCCAATGATAACCCCTTAATGTTCAAATAGATCCCGGAGGGAAGGAGACACAGCTGCTCCTTCAAGGCCGCCGTCGTGGGCTTAGTGCAAAGTCAGAATATGCCACTGTCCATCAGCCTCTACCTCTCATGGCACTCTTTCATAAATTTTATTACTACTTTCAGAGCAGATTGTGGTGAAGAAAGAATAACATCTTTAATTCAATTTACATATGAATAGAAGAATATGTGCAGGTATTGGAAACGAACTTCTAGGTAAAATATGAGCCAGCGAACAAAGACAGGCTGATTAGGAGTCTGTACAAGGTGACAGCGCTCTCATTTAGTTGAGCTCTAGTTCAAAGTGTCCCCAAGAGGCTGTGACCACTTCCCTGAAAACTTTTCAAAACATTATTTTCAGCAGTTCTACCCCCCTCATTTAAATGATCCTGCTTTGCATATTCTATAGACAGAAGGTATGTATTTATTTTCAGTGAGAGATAGAAATGTAAATAACTTTTATTTTGGAGGTGAGCCTCTTCTGTCTTAATTTGGGCCATCGGCTGGTGACAAACGGAAACAATATTTTTAACCAGATGTAAGGAATATAACGGCATACATTCTTCGTATCAGTCATATCTTATTCCACTGAGTAGTCTATTTTGAAAACAAAAAAAAAAAACAACAAAAAAAAAAACCAAAATGCACGAAGATCTTTCTCTATATCTTACCTTAGAGGAAATTAGTATATTTGTATTTCTACCTACCCAGAAATCTGAACTCCTAGTTTTTTTTTTTTGAAATAGAAAGATTTACAGTGAGAAACATTTTCTATCCTCTCTTTCTGTCTGTACCAGAGCTAAATATAAACATTGGTGGATTGATTTACAAGTCATACAGTAAATCCCATTGCTTACAAGACCTTCCAACAGCATCTAGCAATATCAGCCTTCTTTTGGCCAAAATCTTATATAGCTGATTTTGATCATGTGTCTGATGATAAGTTTACCAGGGCTAATTTCTCTCTTTACTATTTTTATTTCTTTGTTTGTTTATATTTTTCTTTCCAAATTTCACAATCATTACAGAATCTGTGTTTCCCATTTCAAGTGCTGTGTGTTGGAGTTGATAACTTTCTAGTAATGAAGATGTCTTTCAGAGATCTTTTACTTCTAGAATGATTCTTATTGGGGCTCCTGGGTGGCTCAGTATGGTTAAGAGTCCAATTCATGATGTCAACTCAGGTCACAATCTCGTGGTCATGTGAGGGAGCCCCATGATGGGCTTAGTGCTGGGCATAGAGCCTGCTTGGGATTCTCTCTCTCCCTCTCTCTCTGCCCCTCCTCTGCTCAAGCACATTTTCTGCCTTTCTCTTTCTCAAAATAATGGTGCTTATAATTTTCATATAGCAAGAGAAGCATTCTGCTTCTTTCAAAACATATTACATAGTCTTAAGCTGAGTTTCACTCATCGTAGAACTTTTCCTCTGTTACTTATTCTCAATTTCTTATTTTCCTTAGTGGTCTGTGTATAGTATAATTTAAGTGGAAATTGAAAATCATATGCATTGGATTTTTAATTATAAGCATATATTCACTCAGGCTTCTTGGAAGCCTAAAGGAAACAGAAAAATTACCAGGAGAATAAAAAAGAAAATAAAATAATTCTAAAGGCTGTCCTTCCATAAATGGTATTAACTAACCAGAGATCATTATTTTAAGTTGACATGATGAACTCTTTAGAATAGAAGTTAAGAACCCAGCTTAGACTTTATAGAGGCTGAGTTTCTGATTCTGCCACATGCTAATCATGTGATTTTGCAGGAGATTAATCTCTCCAAGCTGTAGTTTTCTCTTGTGTTAAATGGAGATATGCACACTTCTAACTCCTAGGTTTGTATGAGCACATAAAACACTTAGCATCATAGAATAGGATCTCATTATGTGTCATATAACAATATTGTTACTAGTAGCCGTAGTAGTAATGGAGATAATCAGCCTCACACACACACACACACACACCCTCTGAAACACCAAAAATAAACTGCTAAGGACCTAGCCTGGTCCAGTCCCTTCCCAGAAATTCAGGCAATAGCACTGATTGGGTGATCCATGTCTTTGACTCTGTTCAATTCTCATACCTTTCCTGATATGACCTATTTAACACTCGTGAATTTCTTTTCTGCATAATTTAATTACGGCCAATTTCTTTTCTTTCTTTTTCTTTTTGTAAGAATCAGGGTCAATTCCTGTTTACAACTAAAGAGACCCCATTGATGCAGATGAGGAAACCCAGATATTAACTTTATCTCTCTAAAAATCACCATATTCTTCATAAAAAGCTGATTCAAAATGTATTGTCACTTCAGGGGCAGAGCACTACTCAAGTGATCGGAAATAGTTAAGACAGCTTCTGATGCATAGCTTGCGATCTCTAGAAAAACATGAGTCACTGTGTTTGCATGATAGTGCCTTCTGGTCAGTTCAGCCCAAAGACCAGTCAAGTTTGTGGAAGAAAATCAACTAAATTGGTTGTTCAGCTGCCTTGAACCATTCATGTCAGTCTAAAAGTATGATCCCGTGCAATAGTTTGGTCACAGCTGTGTCGAGCCGTGTCCCTGACATTGAATCTGCAAGGATTACATAAGAAATGGTAGAGCTGATATTTTTAAAATGACTCGCTTGTGTATTTTTATCTTTAATCATAACAACCAAGAGTTTAACAGGAGACGAAAGTATCTAGGCTTTATTATCACTACTATTTAAGGTTAACATAATCCAAATAAGATGCCTCAGTGGGGAATAAGACACTGAATTCTGAGTCTGAAAATCCGGATTGGAATATCTTTCCTTTCTCACGGTAGCAAAACCATTTCCACTGAAGTAGATATTCTCTGAGCCAGTTTTTCTAATAGACAACAGTACTTGGCTTATGTACCCCACAGGCTATAATGAACATCAGCCGAAACTGGATCTCATTGGTATTTTCTGAACAAATAAATATTAGACATGAATACAGTGTTTTGTAATTGGAAAGCTCTATACAAACGGTGATAAGGCTATACTGCCCATCAGTCTTTTTCTAGTAGGTTATTTTCCCTTCCTCAAGAATAATATTCTCTTCTCTGTCNTCTTACCCCCCCCCCCACCCCCCCCATTTTCCAAATCTGAAGGCCCTGACTTCAGGTACCTTGAGAGGTACAACATGGCATACCATTCCACCAGTTTGGAATCTTACTTTCATCTATGCCCTTTAATACCTTTTTAATTCTTATTAGAAATGACACAATCCTTCACCTGTGAAAGAGCAAAGTTTCAGGTTGTGCTGTGGATCCCATCTCCTTTTCCTGCCTTCTGGTGGCTGATGTTCCTTTGACTACTCCCTGCCCAAGGATGACTCTCTTTTTCTTCCTACCTCTGTATCCATGCTTCCTCTCTTTTCTTTTAAAGGCTCATTTCTTTGCTCCTGAAATACTAGCCTTCCTCAGGCTCCCTTCTAGCTAGTTTCCTTTCTTTCTCTACATTTTCTGTCTGAATGACCTCTGCTATTCTTGTGGTTTCAAAGAGTACCCATATTCTGATAGCTTTCAGGGTAGTCCTCGCAACTGAGCTCCAGAACTTTAGACTCAATTGCCTTCTCAACATCCAAAACTCCCCCACCCCCATGTGCACGCACACACATACGTGCACACACAAAACAAATCTGTTTATGTCTATAAAATAGCCTCCTTTTGCCACTTTGGACAACTCTCTCCTACCTCACATATGGTCAATTGCTATTCGTCCTCTTTCAAAAACAGATCACAAGTTTGTCCATGTGCCTTAATCTCCACTACATCCACTTCGTCCAAGCCACCAGCATTTCATCCTTAAATTATGAATAATAATCAACCAGCTTCTCTCCCAGCTCCAAATATGGGCCTTTCCAAACTCTTCTTCAAAGAGTAACCCAAGTGATTGTGTAATAGCTTCCTCCTATGCTTAGAATAAAATCTGAACAATTGACCTACCATGGTCTACAAAGTTCTGATTAACCTGGAAAGATCTTGGCCTCTCTCCCATCTTTGGCCACTCTTCCCTTGGCCCTTTACACTCCAGCAACACTGACTTTTCAAACCCTTGAGGACACCAGGGCTTTCTCATCTAGAGCCTTTACATGAGCTATTTCCTATGACTTGAGCACAGGTCCCCTTAATTTTTTGCCTGACTCAATATTATTTCCATTGGATAACAGGTTAAATGTCTTTTCCATTCTACCTACGACTGGACCTCTGCTCTTCCTTTATACTACCACATTCCTATTTTCTTCATAACACTTATCAAAACTCACAGTCTTTTTTGTATATGTGTGTTCGTCTATTCTTTATTCTTAACTAGACAAGAAATCATCTTTTACATTGATTTTATTATTCAGTGGATACATAGGGCACAACACAATCCGTAGCATATAGCCGTTGCTTAATCATCGTTTGTTAAATGAATGGATGAATGGATCCTTTATAATGCTCAGCATCTAATGCCAACTTTCTGTTCTTTCTTTATGCCAGAAATGCTGGACTATAATTATGATTCCACGTTTCAACCATTTTATGTACATGTGATAAGGACTTCTATTGAAGATAAGATTTAGTAATTATATTAAAGGTATTTTTCTGCATATACTTCATTTAGAGTGCACAAAACAGCATAAATATTCAATGCCCTAAGTTGTGTATAAAAGAAGTAAACTCTCTGAAGAAAATGAATTCTCCCAGCTCATCAGATTCTGATCTCATCAATGAACAGAATCGCCCATGTCAGAAATTTGAGATGTGAATAATCTTCAGAGGTTCTTTTATCTTTTTAGCCTGCTCCTTAATTTATCATTTCAAGAATGGATGTCCTAACTCTACTGATGAAAGAGAACTTGCATAGCCCGTAAACTCAATGAGCCATTAAATAGGTGACAATAATCTTGATAGAAGTTTGGAATATTTAATTAGTGCAAAAAATACTCTTACCAGTGCGCTCAATTACTTCCATGGATACTCCCCAAAATATCAACCAACTATTTTGCATGTCCATGAAATGCTTTGGAAGACATTTAAGACTGAAAAAGGAGATAATATTTCATCTGTTAATTGAGGACTTGACATGCTTGGCCATGTCCAGTAATAAAGTTTCAAAGTGAATTCAGTTTAGATCCTTGAGATATTTTTAAAGGTGACATTTCTATCCTTAAGGTTAACATTATATGAAAGTAACCAGAAGGCTATGAAAGACTCTAGGCTTGAAAAAGGAAGTATATTTCCTAGTCTGCAAAATAATTTCTTTTGGTTACAAAATAATAACTAAATATTTGGTCTTCCAAATAACCTCAGTGTTTTAGACAAAATGAAAGTGTGGTTAGATGTTTTACAAAACTCCATCATCCAGATTTCCTCAACTAAGCGGTCCTGGCATCCCAATCCTGGCTCACAGGGGTGTGAGAAACAGGTGAAATGTTTGCTCTATGGGTTGTGAGGTCTGAAAATCACTCCTGTATACATTGTTCTTACTGTTTCACCAGTGCCTCCCTCCAACAATATAGTCTATACATGGGACAAAAATCTGGGATATAACCTGATATAGAAGACCAGAGATGCATGCTTAAATTCTCTGTCCTAAAATGAACATAATGTCAATAGGAGTCTAGTGTCCACAAAAAGGAAAATTCTATCTATAAAGAGGACTAGTCCCAGATATTGAGAATGTGGGCAATCCTAAACTGGCTTAGTTCTGTCATCTATTGATGATGGATTGTTTCTCATAAAATGTGGCATCAACCTGAGAATTTACTTATTTGTTTAATCATTCATTTTTTGATTAAATGATCATTATTGAATGCTTAATATGCACTCTACTTGCTTCTGGAGGTACAAGAATGACTCAGAATTTCAAATAGTTTAGTGTGGTTTTATGAATGCATATGCAGGTAAGTAATACAAGAAAGTGTTATTGATACTAGGATTACTGTTTTATCAGATGCTCTGTAAGTGTAGAGGAGGTCTAACACCTGCTAGGGAATAAGTGGAGAAAAAGCTCCCTGGACAATTTTTGGGAGTTGAGTTGGTGCTGGAGCAGTAAATATCTTTTCAGCCAATGAACTCGGATAGAGGTTAATTATTATTTTTTACTCACAATAGAGCCATTCAGATTTTCCAGTGTATTCTCCCCTTTAACGATTTTCATAATTATTATTCGTAATGGATGCTTTTGTAGCCAGCTCAGGACAATTTCTTTTTGTCTACTTTGTGTCAAATAATTGATTGTTTTCCACTGAATGATGAAATCAGTAGATATTTTGATGTCCTGTATACAACAAATGTGCTTGACTCTTGCACATCTTACAAACCTGTACGACCTCATACTCTCAGGTCTCAAAATAAAGTTGACTTATGGGCTGCCACCAAGATTCACTGTGACACATACTGATCAATGACAACATATTAGGTAGTAGCTTAGTATTCTAAAATGATCCCCCAACCCATTTTGGGACTCAGGTACACAAAAATTAATTAATTATGATGCCTGGATCATGACACGTTTGAATCATGGGCCAATGAATAGCCTACTTTTATTTAGATATTTTTAAATAACAGTAAGCACCAATGACCACACCACTCATAAAAGCAATCTAAGACCTTGACAATAACTTCACCCTATTGTATATCCAGTAAGCTCATTAAACCCCTTATTATTTCTAATAATTTGTCTTTCAATTAATTTTGGCCTTTGTATATAAATGAGTATGTAATTTGCAATAACCACCTTTTGATTTTGCCTGTTTCAATCATTTCAACAATCATATATATTTCTTGTGTTATTTCATTTGCTAGGGCTTCTAATAGCATGTTGACTAGAAGTAAAGTTTGTGAGTGTACCTGCCTTCTTCCTGTTTTAGGATAATGGGTCTCAAATATTCTTATTTAGAAGGCTGTATATTTTACATTTTTTATTTTATTTTTAAAAATAACTATTTTACCAGGATAAGAAAACTGCTTACTATAATTAAGACTCTCAAATTAAGAATAAATGTTAATTTTTAAATGCTTTTTAAAATGTAGATAATTACAGAGATGTTTTAGTTTTACTATGTTACTATAGTGAAATGCATTAATGAATTTTCTAATGTTGAATGAGTCTTGCATACATATGATCAAGCCAGTTTGGTTGCGCTATATTATATTGTTATTTAGAGTTGGATCAGTTTAAAATATTTTACTTAGGATTTTGATATTGCATTCATTACATGAAGTAGCTTTATGGTTTTTTCCCCCTTTAACATTTTTGGATTTGGCAGCAAACATATACTGAACTCAGAATGAATTGGTGTGTAATCATATTGTTTGGACATTTTGTAAAATATGGATAAAGTGTCCACTGAATTTCATAAAACTCATTTGTAAAATCAATGATGTCTGGAATTTCTTTGTTAGAAGAATTTTAAACTACGATTTCATTTTTTTAAAAAGCAGATGACTAAGCTTTTACCATTGCTTCATGATTAATAGCCACACTTTTCTGGAGATATGCCCATTTTGTCTAAGTTTTCAAAGATATTAACATATTGATAGTTGACAGTATCGATTTTTTGTTAACAGATTTACTGAAATATAATTCACATATCATATAACTCAACCATTTCGAGTGTATAACTCAGTGCTTTTTAAATAAATTCAGAGTTGTATAACCATCACTACAGTCTATTGTTAAAACATTTTCACCACTCCTCAAAAGAAACCGTAAACTTATTTGCTGTCAGTCTCCAATCTTTTCCAACCCCTGACACTAAGCCACCAGGAATATACTATATATCTCTAGAAATTTGCCAATTCTGGACATTTCATATAAGTAGAATCATACCCTATGCGATCTTTAATGATTGGCTTCTTTTTCTGAGTATAATTTTTTATTCATTCATATTATAGCATTTATCAATACTTCATTTCTTTCTATAGCTCAGTGGTATTACATTATTTGGATATACCACATTTTATTTGTCAGTTCATTGGTAGACATATGAGTCATTTCCACCTTTTGGCTAATATGTATAGAGCCGCTATGAGTATTTATGTATAAGATTTTGTAGGAACATACATTTTAATTTGTCTCAGGTATGTATCTTGAAATGGAATTGCCGGGACACATGGTAATTCTGTTTAATTTTTTAGAGAACTGCCAGACTGTTTTCCAAAGTGACACTATCATTTTACATTCCCATCAGCAGTGTTTGAGAATTTTGATTTTTTTCCACATCTTCACCAACACTTGCTATTATCTGTCTTTTTATTACCCCCACTCTGTATATCTAAAATGGTATCTCATTGTGGTTTTGATGTGCATTTCCTTGATGATGTTAAAATTTTTTTTCATGTGTTGGTTAGCAATTTGTAGATCTTTTTAAGAGAAATGTCAATTCAGAATCTTTGTTCATTTTTTGTCTTCTTAGACAAAATGATTGAGATGTAAGTCTTCTTTATATATTCTAGATACAAGTGCTTTGATATATGATTTACAAATATATTGTCACATTCATTGGATTGCATTTTCACTGTATGGTGACTTTTGAATCACAAGTTGTTAATTTGATGAAATAGAATTTATCTTTTTTTATGTTCATGCTTTTGGTGTCATATTTAAGAAATTATATCTTTCTTGGGGCGCCTGGGTGGCTTAGTCGGTTAAGCGTCCGACTTTCGCTTGGGTCATGATCTCGCGGTTCGTGGGTTCGAGCCCCGCGTCGGGCTCTGTGCTGACTGCCAGCTCAGAGCCTGGAGCCTGTTTCAGTCTGTGACTCCCTCTCTCTCTGACCCTCCCCTGCTCACGTTGTATCTCTCTCTCTCCTAGAAATAAATAAAACATTAAAAAAAAAAAAAAGAAATTATATCTTCCTGAATCCAAGGTCATGAAGATTTGCACCAGTGCTTTCTTCTAAGAGTTTTATATTTTTAGCTCCTACATTCAGGTCTTTGATACATTTGAACGTAATTTATGTATATGGTGTGAGATAGGGGTCCAATTTCATATTTTCAGCATATGGTCATCCAACTGTCACGGCACCATTTGTTGGGAAAAAAAAATTATCCTTTCCACATTGAATTACGTAAGCAACCTTGTCAAAAATCAATAGACTATAAATGTGAAATTTTGTTTCTGGGTTCTCAATTCTATTCTTTTGGATTATATATCTCTTCTTATGCCATGATCACACAGATGCAATTACTTTGGCTTTGCAGTAATTATTGAAATCAGGAAATATAAGTCTCATAACTTTATTATTTATGAAAATTGGTTTGGCTTTTCTGGGTCTCTTGAGTCTCCTTATTAATTTTCAAATCAGTTTGTGGATTTCTGGAAAGAAACTAGGTAGGATTCTAATAGGGATTGCATTGAATCTGTAGACCAATTTGGGAAGCAGTGCTATCTTATTTTACGTTTTTATTTAAGTTTATTTAATTCCCATGATCTGTTTATCCCCTCCTCACACCCACTGGACTTCAAGTTATACAACAAAGCTATAGCAACCAAGAGAGTATAGTACTGGCACAAAATAGACACATAGACCAAATAGCAGAATAGAAAAACCAGAAATGAATGCACAACTATATGTTCAATTAATCTTTGACAAAGCAGGAAAGAGTATCCAATGGGAAAAAGCCTCTTCAACAAATGATGTCTGGAAAACTGGACAGCAACAAACAAAAAATGAAACTGGACCACTTTCTTATACCATACAAACAAAAATAAAAATGAGTTAAAAGCCTAAACATGAGATGTGACACCATTAAAATCCTAGAGAACACAGGCAGTAACCTCTTTGAAATTGGCCACAACAGCTTCTTACTAGATATGTCTCCTGAGGCAAGGAAAACAAAGGCAGAAATAAACTACTGGGACTTTGTCAAAAGGAAAAGGTTCTCCACAAAAAGGAAATAATCAACAAAACTAAAAGGAAACCTATGGAATGGAGGAAGATATTTGTAAATGACATATTTCATAAAAAGTTAGTACACAAAATATATAAAGACCTTCCAAAATTCAAAACCTGAAAAGCACATAATCCAATTAAAAAAGAGTAGAAGACATGAATATACATTTTTCCAAAGAAGATAGCCAGATGGCCAACAGACTCATGAAAAGGTGCTCAACATCACTCATCATCAGGAAAATGCAAATAAATACTACAGTGAGATACTTCTTCACAGCAGTCAGAATGGTTAAAATTAACAACACAAGAAAAAACAGATGTTGGTGAAAATGTGGAGAAAAGGGAACCCTCTTACACTGCTGGTCGGAATGCAAACCGGTGCAGCCACTCTGGGAAACAGTATATAGTTCCTCAGAAAGTTAAAAATAGAACTACCCAATGATCCAGCAATTGCAACACTAGGTATTTACTCAAAGAATACAAAAATGCTAATTAGCAGGGAGACATGCACCTGATATTTATAGCAGAATTCTCTACAAAACCAAAATATGGAAGTTGTGCTATCTTAACAATATGAAATTATCTGACCCATTAGCACGGGGTGTCTTTTAATTTATTTGGATCTTCTTTAATTTCTATTAACAGTGTTTTGCGTTTTTCACAGTGAAAATTATGTACTTATTTTGTTAAATTTATTTCTAAGCAGTTTTCAAATTCTATTTTATTTATTTATTTTTAAGCTTTATTTATCTTGAGGGAGAGAGAAAGAAAGCATGAGTGGGGGAGGGACAAAGAGAGAGGGAGAGAGAGAAAATCCCAGGCAGGCTCCATGCATTGTCAGTGCAAAGCCTGAGGCAGGGCTCGAACCCAAGAACCATAACCTGAGCTGAAACCAAGAGACACTTAACTGACTGAACCACCCAGGCATCCCTCAAATTTTATTTTAAATGAGTGTTGACTTCATTTCATTTTTTAGAGAATGCATTTCAAGTGCACAAAAATATAATTTATTTTTGTGACTTGACCTTTTGTCCTGTAAACTTGCTGAACTTGTTTATTAGCTCTAATATTATTTTTCTGAAATTGAGATATAATTGACATTTAACTTTCATTTCCAATGTACAACATAATGATTTCATAGTTGAAATGCTCACCGCATAAGTCTATTTAACAGCCATTACCACACATAGTTATAATTTTTTCTTGTGATCAGAACTTTTAATATTTACTCTCTGAGCAACTTCCAAATATACAGTACAGTATAATTAACTACAATTACCATTATGTATATTTCTAAAAGTTATAGTGGATGTACGTGGATGTAATTTTCTATAGAGAATATCATGCCACCTGTCAATAGTTAGTTTTAATACTTCCATTTCATTCTAACTGTATTTTATTTTACTTTATTGGCTTTTCTTGCCTAAGTGCCAGTACAATGCTGAATTGAAGTGGTGAAAGTGGTTATCCCTGTCTTTTTCCTATTCTTTTAAGGGGGGGGAACAGTCAGTCCTCACCATTAAGTACGATGTTAGCTGTGAGATTTTTACACCTGGACTTTATCAAGTTAAGGAATTTCTTCTTCTAAGTTTGCTAAAATTTTTGTTTCTTTATCATGAAAGAGTACTGGATTTTGTTAAATGCTTTCTCTAAATCTATTGAAATATCTTTAAAATAAAAACTTTGACATGGCATATTTATATCCATTGGTTTGGGGATGTTAGATCAACCTTGCAATCCTGAAATAAATCCCCTTGATCAAGTTACATAACCCCCTTAATTGTTGCTAGAATCATTTGTTAGTATTTTGTTGAGAATTTTTACATCCATACTCATGAGAGATATTAGCCTCTAGTTTTCTTTTCTTGTAATTTCTTTGTAATCATTATTTGGCCTATGAGAGTAATATCAGCCTCATAGAATGAGTTAGAAATTGTTCCCTTCTTTTTGATTTTTGGGAAGAGTTTGTGAAGAATGTTATTACTTATCAAGAAATGTTTGGTAGATTTACCAGGGAAGCCATCTGGGCTTGAACTTTTCTTAATTAGAGGTTTACTGATTCAATTTCATTAATTTTTGTCCATTTTTCAATTTTTTTCTGTAATTCTTGAGTCAGTTTCAGTAACTTGTGTCTTCCTAAGAATTTTCCATTTTATCTAAGCTATCTAATTTATTAGCATACATTTGCTCATCATATTTCCTCAAGATCTTTTCTTTAAATTTTTGTCATTTTAGTAGTAATGTTTCCTCTTTCAGTTTTGACTTTATTAAGTTGAAAGGTATTTTATTCTTGTTGAGCCTAATGACAGGTTTCTTGATCTTTTCAAAGAACTAATTTTGTTTTTTTAAACATTTGCTATAATTTTTCTATTCTTCCATTCAATTTTCTCTTTTATCATACTATTTTAATTATATTTTCCTTCAACTTGCATTAGAGGTTGTTTCTCTTCTGTCTATAGCATCCTCTGTTGAAAAACTAAGTTACTGATTTGAGAGTTTTCTTATTTTTTTTTAAAGTTGGTGTTTACACCTATAAATTTCCTTCTAGGCACTGCTTTGGGTGCATATATATTTATTAGTGTTATATCACCAGGATGGCTTTACCCCTTTATCATTTTGTAATCACTTCTTTGTCTCTTATTACAGTTTTTAACTTAAAATCTATTTTAGCTGATCAAACTATAGCTCTGTTTTTTTTTTCTTTTCAAATTTTTATTTTTAGCAAGTATCTTTTTCCAGTCCTTCATTTTGAGCCTATGTATGTTTTTACACAGAAGGGAATCTCTAATGGACAGTATATAATTGTTGGGATGTGCTTTTTAAAAATCCACTCAGCAATTCTCTATGCTTTTTATTGGAGAATTTAATCTATTATATTTAAACAAATTATTTACAAGTAAGGGCTTACCAATGCCCTCTTTTTAGTTGTCTTCTAGCCTCTTGTATTCCCTTGTTCCTTTCTTTCTGTCTTGCTGTTTATCTTTGTGAATTGACGATTTTCTGTAATGGCAGTCTTTGATTCCCTTTTTAAAAATCATTTATGTATCTAATATAAGTTTTTCTTTGTGGTTACCATGAGGCTGACATAAAACATCTTATATATGTAAGTGTATTTTAAGCTGATGACACCTTAACTTTGATCACATACAAAATCTTCACTGTGTTTTTCTTCTCTACCACTTTTTTTTGTTTGTTTTTGATGTCACATTTTACTTCTTTTTATATTGTGCATCCAGTAAGAATTATTATAGCTCTATTGGTCCAAATACTTTGTTTGAATACTTTACAGATAAGGGAATGATACACCACCATATTACAACATTAGAGTGTTCTGAATTTGACTCCATTCTTACTTTTATAAGTCTGTCTTATATTTTCATTAGTTTTCATTTTACTAATCAGCTTTCCTTGTAAGACTGCTCTAGTGATGATGACCTCCCTTAGTTTGTCTGGAAAAATCTCTCTCTCCTTCATTTCTGAAGGACAATTTTGCTGGGTAAGTTGTGCTTGGTTGGGAGTTTTTTGTTTTTGTTTTTGTTTTTCTTTCAGCACTTTGAATATATCATCCTACTCTCTACTTGTCTACAGAATTACTACTAATACACTGAAAGACTTTTGATAGTTCCTTTTTGTATGCGGTTTGTTTTTTTTTTCATGATGCTTTTAAATTTCTGTCTTTATGTTTGATTTTAGACAGTTTTGGTATAATGTGTCTTGGAGAAGCTTGTTTGGGATTAAAATTTGGGAGCATTTATGAGCTTCATGAACTTGGATGTCTGTATCTCTCCCCAGATTTGGAATGTTCCCATCCATTCTTTCTTTTTTTTTTTTTTAAATTTATTTCTAGGCGAGAGAGACAGCATGAGCAGGGAAGGGTCAGAGAGAGAGGGAGACACAGACCCTGAAACAGGCTCCAGACCCTGAGCTGGCAGTCAGCACAGAGCCCGACGCGGGGTTCGAACCCACGAACCGCGAGATCATGACCTGAGCGAAAGTCGGACGCTTAACCGACTAAGCCACCCAAGAGCCCCTCATCCATTATTTCTTTAAACAACTTTTCTGCCCCTTTCTCCCTCTCTTCTCCTTCTGGGACTCTAGTAATGCATAAATAGTTTCACTTTTGGCATCCCATAGTTCATGAAGGCTTTCTTCATTTTTTTTATTATTATTTTTTGTTATCTTCTGACTGGATCATTTCAGTTGATCTGTATTCTGTTTTACAGAGGCTCTTCTTCTACTTGTTTGGGTTTGCTGTTAATGAATTCTATTGCAGTTTTTATTTCATTCATTATATTCTTTGACCCCAGATTCTCTGTGTTTTTTTAATTATTTTTATCTTTGTGTTACACTTCTTGTTTTATAACAAGTGTGTGTTGTTTTTCTGGATCATTGAATTGTCTGTATTTCTTGCAGAAACACAGAAGGCTTCCAGAAAATAATTATTTGAACTCTTTATTGGATGTATTGTGAATTTTCATTTTATTTCCATTTCATTTGCATTTCATAGGTGTCGCTTACTGGCAAATTATTTTTGCCAGTATCATCTTTTTGTGGTATCATCTTTCCTTGCTTTTCCTTTGCATTTGAAGAAAGAGTCCCCTCCTCCAGTCTTTTCTGACTGGCTTTGAAAGAAATACCTTCCACCAGCCCTGTTAGGGATTCTGAAGTTTTTTCAAATGTTTTCTACAGGTCAACCTCTTCCACACATCTTGCTCCTTTTGAGGGAGAATTCTTAAGATTATATTTCTGCAAAGCCGGGCCAGATATTAACTTTTTTTTTGTTTGCTTTCCCTAGGACAATTCTAAATGCTCAAATTTGTGCAGAGCACTCAGTCCTGCAGAGTTGGGCTGACTTTCAGTGTGTGCTCATTAGCCGTCTGCCGTGGCTCCCTCTCACTGTCACTGGGGACTATGCACTCTGTGTGTGTGTGTGTGTGTGTGTGTGTGTGTGTGTAGAGGTAAGTTTTATGGAAAAATTAGGGGTGTTCATGGGCCAGAATTGGGGAGCACATGAGGTGCAGGTGTGGCATTTCCAGAAGCTCATGAGCAGGCTTGCTGATACGGCTGTGAAGAAATTAGCAGGACCTGTGTTCCTTCAAAATGTTTCATTCCAAGCCTGGCTGCCATTCTCTCAGCTGCACACACCCCCCTCCACCCCCCCGGTTGTATAGATTACAACTCACTGTTTTACATGGTAGAAGGAAGAAAGGTAGACTTCTTTGGCAGCATCCTGCACAGCTGGAGAACACTCACTCACATGCTTTTACTTCCTCTGTGGGACAAATCATAGCCCAAGAAAGTTTCTGTTAACATTCGGGGATGCCACCTTGACCGAGGGAGAGGATAATATAAGTAGAGTGAAACTGTTCCTTTTACCTTCTTTAATGCATCCAATCTCAGATTTTGTGATCCAACTGGAACTTCTCCACTGGACTCCTGAGCTTCCACAAAAGCTCTCTTATCTGTGGGTGATTTTTTTAAATCAGTGCGCTTTGGAAGGATGATGGGAGAAAACTCATACACAACCACGGTGCTCTATATCACATTATTGTTAGCTATAGGCATCATGCTATATAGTAGATTTCTAGATCTTATTCATCTTGTGTAATTAAAACTTAGTACCCTTTGACTAATGTCTCTCATTGTTCCTGCCACTGGAGATAATCATTTTCCTGTCGACCTCTGTGATTTTGACTATTTTAGAGTCTTCATATAAGCGGTATAATGTATTATTTGTCCTGTATCCATCTTATTTACTTAGCACAATGTCTTTTGTTCATTCACGTTGTTGTGAATGGTGGGATTTCCTTCCTTTTTAATGCTGAAAATATTCCATTGTAAATATGTACCACATTCTCTTTATCCATTTGTCCATCAGACATTCAGATTGCTTTGATGTCTCGGTGATTGTGAATAATGCTGCAATAAATATGGGAGTGAAAATTTATTTTTGAGATCTTGATTTAAGTTCCTTTAGATATATAGCCACAATAGGCTTTGCTGGATCATATGGTAGTTCTATTTTTAATTTTTAAAGGGACCTCTCTACTGTTTTCCACAGAGGCTATACTAATTTGCATTCTCACTAACACAATAGTATAAGAAAGAATAAAATACTTGAGAATACTAATCCAGGAGATGAAGACTTGTACATTGCAAACTACAAAACACTTGAAAAAAATTAACACGGACAAAAATAAGTGGAAAGATATCCCATGGTTATGTTTGAAGGAACTAATATTGTTAAAATACTCATACTATCTACAGGGATCTACAGATTCAGTGCAATTTCTACCAAAACCCCGATGACATGTTTTACTGAATAGAAAAAAAATAACCTTAAAATTTGTATGAGAAAACGATCTTGAAAAGGAAAGGAATTCTTAACAAGGAGAACAGAGCTTATGGCTTCACACTTTCTAAATTTAAAATATATTACAATGATATAGTAATCAATACTGTATAGTCCTGGCATAAAAGTAGACAAAAAGATCAGTGTAATAGAATGGAAAACTGAGAAATAAGTTCACACATATTTTCTCAACCGATCTTCAACAAAGATGTTAAAAATACTTAATAAGAAAATAGACTATTCACTAAATGGCATTGGAAAACTAGATGTCCACATTAAAGAGAATGAAATTATATCATTACTTTACACCATATACAAAATTTAACTCAAAGTGGATTACAAAGTTAAATGTAAGACCTGGAACAATAAAGAACCAGGAAAACAACATGGGGAGAATCTTTTTGCCGTTGGTCTTGGCAATAGTTTCTTGGATATGACACCAAAAGCAAAAATTGACAAGTGAGACTATATCAAACTAAAGACCTGCAGAGGAAAGGAAGCTGTCAACAAAATGAAAAGACTACCCACAGAATGGGAGAAAATATTTTCAAACCATGTATCTGTTAAAGGGATGATGTCTAAAATATAAGAAGCTCCTATAACACAGTAGGAAAAAAAAAACACCTCAATTTATAAATGGGCAAAGAAACTGAACAGACTTTCTTTTCAAAAGAGACATAAATGACCAACAGGTATATGAAAAGGTACTCAGCATCACAGATCATCAGGGAAATGCAAATCAAAGCTACCATTGTAGCTACCATATCACCTCACACCTGTTAGGATGGCTGTTTTTTGTTTTCTTTGTAACGTTTGTTTATTTTGAAACAGAGAGAGACAGAGTGTGAGTGGGGAAGGGGCAAAGAGAGAGGGAGACATGGAATCTGAAGCAGGCTCCTGGCTCTGAGCTGTCAGCACAGAGACTGACACAGAACTTGACCTCCTGAACCGTGAAATCAAGACCTGAGCTGAAGTCAGACACCCAGCTAAGCCACCCAGGTACCCTCCCCTTTAAAAATTTTTTTGAACGTTTATTTATTTTTGAGACAGAAAGAGACAGTGTGAGTGGGGAAGAGGCAGAGAGAGAGGGTGAGTGGCTGTTATTAAAAACAAGCAAACAAAACAAAAGATAACAAGTATTGGTGAGGATGTTGAGAAAGGGAACCCTTGTACATACCTTCATGGACGAATGACAATATGGCAGATCTAACATTTTATTTTACTTATATTTTTTGAAGTTCATTTATTATTTTGAGAGAATGACAGAGGAGTGGAGGAGCTGAGTGAGAGGGAGAGGGAGAGAATCCCAAGCAGGCTCTGCACATCCAATACCAGGCTTGAACTCATCATCTGTGAGATCATGACCTGAGCTAAAACTAAGAGCTGGATACTTAACCAACTGAGCCACCCAGGCGCCCCTAATGTTTGAGACTCTAGGTTATATTTCTTCTGTGCTTTGAAAACACCACTTATCTTCTTGTACTGTTTTGTTATCTAAAATATATGATGTCAGTCTGTTTTTCCCCTTAAATGTGAATTAGTCCCTATGTGATTTCCTCTTTCTATCTGTGCAACTTTAGATTTTTTCTTTGTCTCCAATATTTTAAAATTTCTGTTATGACACTCTAAGCACTTTATACTCAATGTGTGCTCTTTAAAAGAATAGTCTGGAAACTTTATCTGCTATTTTTTTAAATCCTCTTCTTCATTCATATTTCATTCCTGCTGAATTCCGTCTTCTGTTATTACCTTTTCTAGTTTTATTCTCCAGATTTTGTAGCTTTTGTTGTTAGAAACCGTTGTTTTAAGTTTTTCTTCTAGAAGGTTTTTACAATTCAGTTCTATACAAACTCACTCCTTGACTATATCCATTCTTCTCTTTATTCCACCCATTAAATTATTTCATTACTTTTTTATGCTTACTATTTATGTTTTTTGATGTTAATGTTCTTTTATTCTGCTTCATATGGCTAATATTTTCTTATCTTTTTATTATGTTCACTAATCTTCTCTTAAATTAATGTGCTGCCATTTGTACATTTTATGGAATACATCATCCCATTGATGTTTATTTGACATCCTCAAGCATCTTGTTATTTTCACACAATACCCTATTTCCCCCTGGAAGCACTAATAAGAGTATTAAGTAATGTAGGAAGTGAATAATCAGGCCTAAATATGGGTCAACTCCAGTAAGAAAATGAGGGGAGAGGGAGGATAGTAGAAGAACTGAAGAGTGAAGAGTAAATTGCTCCAGAAACCAGAAAAACCTACTACTTCTCACAAAGCAACTGCTTAGGTAAAGCTTTATCCTTTCCTGGGGAAAGAAGAGATGCATTAAAGGGGAAAAACAACAACAACAAATAAAACTTCTTACATTCTATTTATGCCAGCCTTGGGATAGTTGATGTGAAAGACATAACACCTGAAGTTATTCCCTTTGCACCCCCAGTAATGCACCCCCGGCTATGCACAAGGCCCACTAACATACTACTCTTGAAGAAATATGGGCAATGTGGAGGCAGACATTTTATCATCCCAGGGCAATGACAGAACAATATCATAATTCCAAAGGTGCCTTTCCTCTTTCCACATCTCATATCTCTTCCAGAATCCTTCCTACCTGAAGCCAAAGCTGTTACCTGAGGCCAAAGCTATTTCACAAACAGTCCTCTGTTACCTGGGAGTGTTTTTTTCCTCAGTTTTTCTCTCCTTGAAAGTATTTTTTGTCTCAAATTTGTATTGGAGCAATCTTGGAAGAGGGAGACAACAGTCATTTCTATTCTATATCTAGAAACAAAACCTCCACACATCTTCTCAAAAACATTGTTCGCAATTATGAAAGCAGCAACCATTGGTCTGCAATATTTGATTTTTTATATTTATGTAAACATCACATTTATGATTTGGTAGTCAAGGCAGTCCTATAAAATAGCTAAATTATCAATATTCCTGTTGTACACATGAGAAAACTGAGGTTTAAAAAAGCTGGGTGATTTGCCCAAAATCCCATACTTAGCTATTCAGGACAAATGGATTCTTCCTCAGAAGACATTTTTCTCAGTGACTGAACCTGTGATGTTTATCCCAGAAGTATTCACAAAATCCCTGTCATTCTCCTCATGACTTCAAACTGTAAATACTCTTATTTTTATCTGATGCTGGGATCTTTTCATTTGAAGTAATTAGAGAAAGTAGGTACTGTTTGGTATGAATTTGAAACTATGCGCCCCAGTAAGATACAGCCAAAGGTCCTAGTTTTTATTTCATTTTATTGAAAAAAATATATAGATTCACATTGGTTCCACATGTGAAGAGTTTGGAAGTCACCCACTCAGCAACTCTTCCTGAATCCATAAATGAGGGAAGGGCACAAGGCAAGCTGTTGGCTCCCACATTAGAGGCACAGACAGGTGACTACTGGGTGTCATGGTGGACCAGAGTAGAGCCTCAAGAGCAGAAAACACCATGGGAACTGGTACCAAGGTAGGGAAACTTCAGTTGTAACTGATAAACTGCTGATTAAACAAGTCTAAGAGTTAAAACTTTAGAATCAGCTAGTCCTAGAAAGCCCCACAAACTAGTCCTAGAAAACCCCACAATTCTGTGAGACTGCCTCCAACAACTTGACCAGATTCTCACAGTAGGTGTTGGAGAAAATGTTTCTCATGCTTCCATCAGAGTGGGGGAGGCAAGGAAGGAACCACCTTGTAATACGCCAGAGCATTCTCTTTCTTAATAAGGCCTGTCCTCAAGGGGAGTCAGTTAACCAAAGCCGAACAACTTGCTGAGGTGTTATAAGAGCCTTACTGATCTGAGAGAAAGCTGATAGCCAACCTCAGCCAACCCTGACCCTAACCATTCTGTCCTCCCTAAGAAGGAGGAGAACACCCTGAGAAACATTCGTGAAGTTCCCAGTCCAGAGACAAAGGCTTACTAAAACACTGAGACCTAACCATAGGATTGTAGAGGGCTTCCCTTTCTCCAGCACCTCACCACTAGATGACTCAAGACCAATTTATAGCACTTCCTTTTACACACACATCATTCAGACTCTCAAGAAAAAAATCACAAGGCATACCAAAAAGGGGAAAAAATACAATTTGAAGAGTCAGAGTAAGCATCAGAATCAGGCACGATGGGGATTGTCAGATTGAGAACCACTCTTACTAGAAATCTGAAGGCATGCAGGAAATTGAAAATTCCAAATGTTGTTATAACCTTTTAAAAGATTGTGAAATTATAAAAATGCACATGAATGAAGTTTTGATATACTGTATGATGGGTGGGTGATGGCTGTCCATTGTACCCATTTCTTTTTTAGAATTCTCAGGTGTGGTTTGGCAGTGCAAGGAATCTGTAACATGAACAAATTCAATAAAAAGTAAATATATGGAAAAATAAATAAAAACAACTATGATTAATATGCTAAGAGCTCTAATGAGGATAAAGTAGATAGCATGCAAGAACAGATACACAATGTAAGCAGAGAAATGGAAACCCTAGAAAAGAACCAAAAGGAAATGCCAGGGATAAAAACACACTATAACCAAGAAGACGAATGCCTTTGACAGGCTCATTAGTAGACTGGACATGGCCAAGGAAAGAATTTCAGAGCTAGAGGATTTATCAAAAGAATCCTTGAAAACTGAAAGACAAAGAGAACAAAGACTGAAACACACACACACAAACACAAATCCAGAACAGAATGTTCAAGGACCGTGGACCAACTACAAAAGGTGTAACATATATGGAAAGGGAATACTGGAAAAAGAGAGGAAGAGTGGAAACAATATGACTGCAAATTTCCTCCAAATCAATGTCAGACATCATACCACAGATCCAGGAGGGTCAAAGAATACCAGGCAGGATAAATGCCAAAATGAAACAAAGCAAAACAAGAAGGAAATAAAACAAAACCAAAACACTACCAAGTCATAGCTTTTTCAAACAACTGAAAATGGTAACAATTACTCCTGACTTCCCAGACACCCTGAGAGCTAGAAGAGAGTGGGATGAAATATATACAATGTTCAGTGAAAATGAAACATCAACCTAGAATTCTGTATCTTGTGAAATTCAAAGGTAAAGGAAAAAATGAAGACTTTCTCAGATGAACAAAAATGGAGGGAATCTGTTGCCAATAGACCTGCCTTGCACGAAATGTTAAGAGAAGTCCTTTAAAGAAAAGGAAATAATACAGGTCTGAAGCCTAGAGCTATGTAAAGAAAATCATAGAAGAAGGAATAAGTGAAGGTAACATAAAAACTTTTTATTTTTTCTTATTCTTAAAGGAGTTAACATATAAGCATTTTTCAAAATAATGCGATCAATGTCAGTAATGTAATAGAAGTATAAATAATTATATACTAGCAACAATGCAAATGTATTTGGTTATATGTACACACACATATACACAATATATGCTTATAAATGATTATATATAAGTCAAATGAATGACAGTAATGATAATGATACAAAGGATGTGAAGGAAGAATTAGGATTATTTTGTTATTATAAGGTCCTTATATTACCTGTGAAATGTAATATTATTTGAAAGTGGACCCAGATTAACTGTAAATGTATATGCAAACTCCTAGGCAACCATCAAAGAAAAGTAAACAACACAAACAAACAAAATATATGCTTAGCAGTGATACACTAAGAAAGGAGATAATAATTATAGATAATGCTCAATTAAAACCACAAAAGGCAATCAAAGAGTGGAAGATAAAAATAAAAACATGTGACAAGGCCAACACAGAGAAAACAGTAACCAAATATGGCAGATATTAATATAACCATATCAATAGTCACTTAGAATGTCAATGGCTTATTTTTATTATGTTTTTAAAAATTTTAATGTTTTATTTATTTCTGAGAGAGAGACAGCATGAGCAGGGGAAGGTCAGAGAAAAGGGAGATAAAGAATCTGAAACAGGCTCCAGGCTCTGACCTAGCTGGCAGCACAGAGTCCGACGTGGGGCTTGAACCCATGAGCTGTGAGATCATGCCCTGAGCCAAAGTCGGATGCTTAATGGACTCAGCCACCCAGGCGCCCCACTTATTCTCTTTTAATGTGGAATAGTTGTGTATAGAATTTGGCAGCCATCTTTTTCTATTATTCAATTTTCAGACAAATTAGTTTTCCTTCAGTATTTTGATGGTAGGTCAGGATAAGCATAACTTATTCAACTTCATGGTTCTAGTGAATCATCTTTTTTGTTTTCACAAAGAAATAAGAATCTATGCCTCATTCTGAAATGTCTCTCCCCTGTTCTTCCACTCCTTTCAGGTAGACATTTATTTTTGTTTTGTCTTTACTCTCTTAAACTAGTATTCTGTTCCTAAACGTTCCTCCTCAATATGAATGTAGGGATTATCAGTTTCTTAGTAATAAAAGTTCATAACCCAAGCACAGTAAAGACATTCTGTAGCAGTGGACATATCCGGTTCACAGATCTTGGTTCCACTAAAAGAAACCAGGTATCTTTGAAGAAATGGATGATTCTAAAAATAAGGCAAAATTGGTATAAAATAAGGTAGCCATGTCTGAAAGTAAAGAAGTACTTACAAAGGAAAATGTGGGGTGCTTGGTGGCTTAGTCAGCTAAGCGTCTGAATTTTGGTTTGGGCTCAGATCATGAGCTCAGGTTTTCTGAGTTGGAGCCCCACAGTGGGCTCCATGTTGACAGTTCAGAGCCTGGAGCCTGCTTTGGATTCTGTCTCTCCCTTTCTCAGCCCCTCAAAGACACAAGGGAACCTGATAGGATTTGCCTGGTCAAATATGGGACACTTAGAGCATCTAAAATAATGAAGTACAGGAATAGATGGCAAACCATTGAAAATTAGCAATTTGTGAGTTCATACAAATAATAAGTAGCAAATAAATAGTACAGAGAAGAGGGTTTTGCTTACAGATGAAAATTAAAAGTTGTTTCATACCTATATAGAAAGGACTAGAATTAGACTACAAGCATTTTGCAATTATCATAGTAAAGATTAAATCAGGCAAGTATTAAAACTGATGCTACATCAAAGAGGAAATTTTGATAAGGATTGGGATATTTACATCATTTCAAAATTTCTCCCCAAAGATTATCTATTAGTTTCAAGGAAAATGTAATAATTATACAGTCATCCACTGTCAGCTGAGCTACTGAAGTGTACACCAAAAAAAAGTAATAATTATAAAGAAAAGAAATCAGACAGCATTTTGACCAGATCATCAAAAATTAACATTGCAGGGGTGCCTGGGTGGCTCAGTTGGTTGCATGTCCGACTTTGGCTTGGGTCATGACCTTGCGGCTCATGAGCTCAAGCTCTGCATCAGCCTCTGTGCTGACTGCTCAGAGCCTGGAGCCTGCTTCGGATTCTGTGTCTCCCTCTCTCTCTGCCTCACCCTCACTTACACTCTGTCTCTGTCTCTCTCAAAAATAGATAAACATTAAAAACATTAATATCACAAATGAGAATCAAATGAACATTCTGTGTCTCAGATATGAATAAGGCACAGTATCTCTTTTGTGTTACTCTGCCCTAGAACATATAACATGAGTATAACATAAGGAAGCATCAGACAAGCTCAACATGAAATGTGTTTTATTTAAAAAAAAAAAAAGGTAGGGACTGTATTTTTTTAAAAAATGTTATACAAGGAAAAAAATGACATACAAGGAAAATCATGATTGTGGAACTTACAGATTAACGGAATATGGACAACTTTGACAAATAAATGGGGTACATGATTCCTCTGGATTCTCTACTAAAAAGGAAAATATGCCATAAAGATGTTAACGATGAAATTGAAAAAATGGAATATGGATGATTGATTAAATGGTAAAATTTTGCCACTGTAAAATTTACTGCATTTATTTTTTTATTTCTTTTTAAGTTTATGTATTTTGAGAGAGAACATGCGTGAGTGGGGGAGGGGCAACGAGAGAGAATCCCAAGCCGGCTCCATGCCGTCAGCTCGGAGCCCTGCACGGGGCTAAATCCCATAGACTGTGAGATCATGACCTGAGCTGATATCAAAAGTTGGATGTTTAACCCACTGAGCCACCCAGGCATCCCTCAAATTTACTGCCCTTAATACCTATACTGTAGTTTTATAATATAATATAAATATAATTATAATATAATATCCTTATTATTAAAAAATACACACCAAATAACTTAAAAACAATTGGCCATGAAGTACATGACTTACCCCCAGTTGCTTCAGAAGAAGATATATTGTGTCTGCATATATAAATAGAGACTTACACATCTCCACAACTGAAAATAAATATGGAGGACAGAGAAAAAAACCAACGTGATAAACATAGGATGAAATGCTAAGAATAGATGCATGTGGGTAAAAGGTGGCCTTAGTACTAATTTTTTTTAACTCATTCAAAATGATTTCTCAGTGAAAAGTTTAAAATTGAAAGAACAAGAGTTCATCGTCCAGACATCCTCAGCACTCTCACACCTTCCTCCTGCAGACTTAAATGGAGACTACATTGGCACTGACCCCAGTTCATCTAACATTCTTCGATTGCTATTTAGAGCCCTCCATTGGTAATTTGGGGCCTTCCTATTCTTTTTTAATTAATTAACTAATTAATTAATTAACTAACTTAGAGAGTGCAAGTATGGGGGGTGGGGAGCAGTGAGAGAGAGAGAGAGAGAGAGAGAGAGAGAATCTCAAGCAAGCTCTGCACTGTCAGTGCAAAGCCAGATGCAGGGCTCGGTCTCACAAACCAGGAGATCATGACCTGAGCTGAAATCAGACATTTTACCTCATGAGCCATCCAGGTGCCCCTGGGGTATTCCTATTTTTAGATAGGTCAGCTTCTACCTCTCTCACCTACCTTCTACAAAGATGTTGATATCATTTGATTCTATTGGTGTTTTTTTCCACATATTTTTAACAGATGCATATTATGCATACTATTTTAAGAAATAAATGATCACAATTTTATTAACTACTTTCATATTTTGGGTCAATTATGTTGGCTCTAATTCTTTCATAAATAGGAAATTCGTGTTGAAAATAGTTTTTTTGTCTGGGTTTTTGAATTATTATTTTAAAGATTTGGCATTTTATTTACAAGATTAATAATAATAAGATCCTTTTTTTAATGTTTTTTAAAAAATTATTTCTGAGAGAGAGAGAGGCAGTGTGAGCAGGGATGGGTCAGAGACAGAGGGAGACACAGAATTCAAAACAGGCTTCAGGCTCTGAGCTAGCTGTCAGCTCAAACAAAGCCCAACACGGGGCTTGAACCCATGAACCATGAGATCATAACCTGACCAGAAGTCAGAAGCTAGCCAACTGAGCCACCCAGGCACCCTGAAGATCTTTTTTTAAAAGAGACATAGTATAGGTTACTAGATTATATAGTTTTCCAGAAAGAACATACCTTTTAAAAATTCAGTAATTTTGCACATACAAGTGGAATGTCACTTAAGGACATAAACTGCATTAAAGCACATTAAAAAAAAAGTGTTTACTGTTCTAATCTTATTTTGGATGGTCATGTTGGCATTGCTATTCTGAGACAGGTCTGAGGGTAATAATGTGGGATAAAGCAAATTCATCAATAAAAACATAGATATTCTAATCCTATCATCCTTAGTGACCTTGAAAATCAGAGTTCTCTCTATGAGAAAAAGGAAACAAAAAGGTTAATTAAAAATGCTATAGCCCTGAATTTGAACAGGAAGTATTAGTAGGAACTCATAACATATCTTTAAGATAAAACGTAGTCTCGGTTTTGTCCACTGAAAAGACCTAGAAACAAGAATTAACCCATAATAATAGCTCCTAGCTCCGAGATTGTGTTCTCTAAGCACAATTATCCACTCAATGGAATCTGTTCTTCTCGCAGAGACTCATAGTTCCATGAAACAGGCAGGAAACAGACAAGATGATCTTAGAACATCCTGTCATACTAGATAACAAGGAAATTGTCAAAGGCTACCAGGTTCATATCCAAATAACTAAAGTGACTTCAATGTGAAAATATTCCTCTTGCAAAAGAAGAAATGTGAGAATCACTAAGAACAGCTACAATTAATGTCAACATGTAAAAGATGTTTGAATCTTGAAGTTTATGCTAAAGAAGGGTGCAATGGGAAATCATCATGGCAACCTCAGGAGATATCTCATTATTTGAAAACTGGTTATCAAAGGGAATGAATCAAGCATTTAGATTGCCTTTTCTTATAAGAACTATAACACCAAAGAATCCAATATGTAGGGGCAATATTAGGGGCAATAATTATTTATGGAGGTATTCCAGGTAATAAATGAAAGAAAAATGACAGAATATCTCCATTTTACAACTCATGAGGAACTTATGGTTCTAGGTATTAAGCATTTTTGGCTTTAATATGACATTAGGATAGATAGTTTGTGGCCTTTGATGGCAAAATGGAAAATCTATTATGAAATAAGTTGGCCAGAAGTGAAAAAGCGACAGAAGGAAGAGAGAGGGATGGGGAAAGAGAGAAAGGAGAGAAGGAAAGGAAGAAGGAAGGAAGGAAGGAAGGAAGCAAAAGAAAGAAAAGAAAAGAAAAAAGAAATGAAAGAAAGAAAGAGAATGAAAGAAAGAAAGAGAAAGAAAAAGAAGAAAGAAAGAAAGAAAGAAAGAAAGAGAAAGAAGGAAGGAAGGAAGCAAAAGAAAAGAAAAGAAAAAAGAAATGAAAGAAAGAAAGAGAATGAAACAATGAAAGAAAGAGAAAGAAAAAGAAAGAAAGAAAAGAAAGAAAGAAAGAAAGAAAGAAAGAAAGAAAAGAAAGAAAGAAAGAAAGAAAGAAAGACGGAAGGAAGGAAGGAAGAAAGGAAGGAAGGAAGGAAGGAAGGAGGGATAAAGGAAGGAAAAGAAAGAAGGAAGGAAGGGGAGAAGGAAGGACGGAGGGAAGAACAAACTTGAATTTGGTCAAGACCACAAATCCAAACTCTGATTCTTTAATTTACAGGAAATACAGGGAACAAAGACACATGCTAAATTATCTAGCAAGTATGAAGTAAAAAAAATCCAAATTTCTAGAAACCTAGTAGCAATTTCTTTCTCAGGTTTCATAAGGAAACAAAGAAGCAGTGGAGAGAGATGAACAGTGAATATCAACCATTCTCATGTGTTAATATTCTATAGATCCTTACTTTTTAAAAAATATGGTAAAATTGTTGACATTATGATATTTATGAATTAATTATACATGTGTACACTGCCAAAGTATTTGGTGGTATTAAGGTATTATTTTTAAAATACTTAGATGTGGGGTGCCTGGGTGGCTCAGTCAGTTGAGCGTCCGACTTCAGCTCAGGTCATGATCTCATGGTTCGTGAGTTCGAGCCCCGCATCAGGCTCTGTGCTGACAGCTCAGAGCCTGGGGCCTGCTTCTGATTCTGTGTCTCCTTCTGTCTCTGACCCTCCTCTGCTCACGCTGTCTCTCTCTCTCTCAGAAATAAATAAAACATTAAAAAATTAAAAAAAAAATACTTAGATGTGATAAATGTGTAATGGTTATGTTAAAATCATTCTTATCTATTAAAGATATGCCTGGGATGTGCTTCAAAGTAGAAAATTTTGGTACATACATTGAAAAAATACAGAAATGTGTTAACCATTAACCATTGCATTTATTCAGAGATTATTAAAAGCTGATATTATGTACTTCTTTCCTTCTTCTTTATATAAGAGTTATATTTTTTATAATCAGAGGTCTAAAACAAGGTAAATAAGATGTGGAAGTGGAAAAACTACAAGAGAACTCTTAAAAAGATGTGTAGCCCTCAGCCCCATCTGAAACCAAAATATTTCCATTGTGCCAATATTCAGTGAACCAATAGCTTTCTCTTGAGCAAAATGTGAATAAAAACGTGTACCTTCCTATAAAGTTACTTCTGGTTCATTGGAAAATAGCAGCCTATTGCACAATTGAGTGTTTACTTATTTCCTTCCCGCATTATTATTTATAGAACAAGTACAAAGTAGTTTGTTGCTGATGAGAAAGGAAATTCCAACCCGCAGTTTCTCAGAACGACTCTTATTTTGACGGATATATTTTAATGAACCTAATTTATGTGAAGGTTGTTCTGTTAAAAGAAAAGTTCACAAAAATATCATGCATGATTGATCTCAAGACCGTGCCTTGATCCAAAGACAACACACAAGAGCAGTCAAATATACATTTTATGGGCTTTTGTCTGTTTTGCAATAACACCGGAAAACATTCTTTAATTAAAATTTAAAACCGTAACTGATTAATTTTCTGTGTAAACAATCCGTGTAAACACGGGATGTCAGCATTTTAAGGCTGTGTGAGTATAAATTTTACTCTCCTCACATGGGCATTCTGGGAAGGACTTTGGCACAAGCCAAAGGTGAGCATGTGACCCAGGAGATGGGGGTTTGGAGCCTGGATGTGCTCTGTAACCCCACTCCTGCCCTCTTAGCCGAGGCCCGGTCAGAGCTAAGGAGAATGTTCTCTGCTGTGTGATACTGTTGGCATGGGCCCGGCTGTCACTCAGTCCATAGTTTTTTATTTACTGGCTGCAAATCTCCCAGAATTCCCAAAACAGCCCTTCAGTAGCTAGACCAGCCCCTACCTCATTGGTACCACACGGTAGACACACCCAAGAATTTGGCCATCAACATGGAACTTAGATGAAGCACTCCCATTTGGTTTGTTATTAAACATAATCCCCAATTTTTACAGGAGACAAAAAGCAACCCCACTTCTCCTTGGCAACTTTATGATTTTTTCTTTCTTTCTTTAAAACAGAGGCAAGGTTGAAAACGTTACTTAAAATACTCTTGAATGACTTTTCAAGGAAACACAGAAATACATTGCCAGGAAAATGGGGAAGTATGTTCAACGTAAAGAATCTAAAAATCTCTGCCTAGACATTTGTTTAAAGCTTGGAATAAAAATGCTCATAATCAAGTTGCTTTTGTTAGACGTTTATAGCTTTGCCAATAATACATTACAGTGACCTTTGTTCTTCTAGAGTCTAGGGAAAAAAACTCAGCATTGACATCCTCTAAGCTTGGGTTTGCATTTCCAAATGGTTCTGCTCATTTGCATACACTTTGAACACTTTGCTTACTTACCCAGACCCATCCCAGACCCATTGCGCAGGAGAAATACAAATCTTGTAGTGGAGTAAGGGGTAAACATTTCAAAGGAAAGACTTTCACACTTCTGGACCTTGCTTCATTCCCAGTGAATTTATTTCACTTGTAATTATGTATTGAAGCTTTCAAAAAATTTCCATATAAATTAATCATACTATTATTACTACAGGAAGAAGAAATATGAAGAAGCTTTCCTCGAGTAAAAGAAAGCTTCTGTATAACAAAGCAAACAATCAGCAAAGCTAAAAGGCAAGTATGGAATGGGAGAAGATACTTGCAAATGACATATCAGATAAAGGGTTAGTATCCAAAATCTATAAAGAACTTATCAAACTCAACACCCAAAAAAACAAATACTCCAGTGAAGAAATGTGCAAAAGATATGAATAGACACTTCTCCAAAGAACACATCCAGATGGCTAACAAACACATGAAAAGATGTTCAACATCACCCATCATCAGGCAAATACAAATCAAAATCAATGAGATACCACCTCACACCTATCAGAATGGTGAAACTTAAAAGTCAGGCAACAACAGATGTTGGCGAGGATATGGAGAAAGAGAAACCCTTTTGCACTGCTGGTGGGAATGCACACTGGTGTACTACCCTACAACCCAGCAATTGCACTGCTAGGTATTTATCCAAAGGATACAAAAATGGTGATTTGAAGAGGCACACTCACTCCAATGTTGATAGCAGCATTATTGGCAATAGCCAAAATATGGGATGAGCTCAAATGCCCATCAACTGATGTATGGATAAAGAAGATGTGATATATATACAGTGGAATACTACTTGACAATAAAAAAGAATAGAATCTTGCCACTTGTAACAATATGAATGGAACTAGAGTATATTATGCTATGTGAAATGTCAGTCAGAGAAAAACAAATATCATATGATTTCACTCATATGTGGAATTTAAGATACAAAATAGGTGAACATAAGGGCAGGGAAGCAAAAATAGATAAAAACAGAAAGGGAGAAAAGCCATAATAGATTCTTAAATACAGAGAACAAACTGAGGGTTGCTGGCGGGGGGGTGTTGGGTAGATGGACGGACTAAATGGCGTTGGGCATTAAGGAGGACACTTGTTGGGATGAGCACTGGGTGTTATATGTAAGCGATGAATCACTAAATTCTATTCCTAAAACCATTATTACATTGTATATTAACTAACTTGGATTTAAATTAAACAAATAACAAAATAAATAAGAATAAGAATAATGATAATAAAGTAAAAAAGAAATTCAGCCTCTTACCCAGTCTGCCAAAGAGGTTGCATATTGATACATCCTTTAAAATTACTTGTGTCTGTGAAGGGATTTGTTAGGTGTTTCTTCCATCCATTCATAAGTAACATGTTTATAAAATGATGCTTCATGTACCAAATGGTATAGAAGATAAAGATTTGTATATCTTTCATAGAAGATATGGAGAACATGGTAAAGCATATCTATAAAATCTGAATATAAATAGTAAAAAGGCACATTTTCTTTAAAGTTTATTTATTTTTGAGAGAGAGAGAGAGGAGAGGAGAGAGAGAGAGGGAGAGAGAGAATCCCAAGCAGGCTCTGCACTGCCAGGGAGGAGCTGGACTAGGGGTTCAAACTCATGAACCGGGAACCGGAACTGAGCTGAAATAATCAGTTATTTAAGCAACTGAGCCATCCATGCGCTCCCCATAGCCTCTTTAAATCATACATTCCTCGTCTGTAAAATTAGCAAATATAAGAGTACCTACTCCTTCATAGCGCTGTTGTGAGTGAAATAATGCATATAAAGTGAATTAACACAGAGGTTGGCATATTTATGATAATAAATATTCACTATGCTTGGTATTGGCATTGGGATCTTCCCTTTTAGAGTTCCTAAAACACTTCGTCCTGTATCTTCAGCTATGTGCCTGGTGTCTTGCATACAACTTACACCCCACCCTCCCACCTCAGTAACTGCTAGTGGAATTAATTAATATGCTCCCTACTAAACTCCAGAACTATGGACTAGGCATCCAGAAATAATAGCTGGTATTTTGCTCTCTTCTCATTTGGTTCCTATGAATCCCTCCCCACCCCCACCTTTGCCCCCGAGTCACAGGCACACACAGGGCGTCATATTTCTTTATGTTGAGCTGGAAGGGGTGTTCATGTCGATAAGAAACCTTCCTCCCACCCCACTTTGTCTGCCCTGCACTTAGGAACCAAGGTTGAGTTCAAACAGGGGTCAGGGAGATAAAAGCCTGAGGCTTAACCACCAATTCACTAGTCTGGTGCCTAAAACTTCCGTCATTTATTTATTGCCATTAGAAAAGATCCGCCGGGTCCTGTGTCACTGAAGGCTGTGGGCAGAAGGCTCTGCCATTTATTATCTCCCCTTCGGTGGGGAAAGAGAGTGGGTCTCTGAGACACGCTGCCCTGCCCGTGTACTGAAGACTGAATGGGAAGAGAGGGAAGTTTCCTAGTACTTTATGGGATCTTTTGTTTTTCATCAAGAGGCCAAGCGCCGACATTTTGAAATAATTGTCCAAGACAGAACACACGCAGGCCTAGGGGGTGGCAGCCAGCTCAGCCCATGGCTGAACCTTCCAGACTGAAAGAGATTTACTGCGGCAGCTACAGACACTATTTGTTACGGAGGAGAAGATAAACAGGAGGCCCCTTCAGAGCCGGTGGTCATGTGGAAGGTGCTAGAAACATTCCTAGGCAAGAATAGGACCCTGGCTGTAGCCCCAGCTGGCTGCCGTTGGGTTAGGTCCTCTGCGCACACAATGTTAGTGGAAGGGAATACTGGCCAGCACCCCCCCACACACAAAAAAAGGACAATCTAGAATCCCAGCTCTGGCTGCTGAGCTCACGGGAGTCCGTGTGGTCCCACCTCCCCCCTGCTACAGACCCCCCTCACCGCTTCCTCTCCCCTCCTCCACTTTGGCAAAGCAAGCAAGATCATAAACGTCAGATGTGAGCTTGTCGCTGTAATGATCCTGTGGCTATGAATAAAAATGGCCCAGGAACAGATTTATGAATTGAATCGTCTTTCTGGAGGCGGGAAGGGGGGGGGGTGTGGGATGGGGAGTGGGCTGTCTGGGCCAAGGCTACTGCTCATGTAGCCTGGGCGCGCGTGTGTGTGTGCATGCGTGTGTGCGCGCAAGCGTGTGCGCTGCTCATATTGAACTTCTAGCAATCGAGAGCCCACAGGGTTAAACCTAGAAGGCTAGAATGATATTTTCGCCTCCTTTGATGGCACACGAAAATAAAGAACGTCTCATTTTGCAGCAGAACATTGAGTCTGTGAAGCCGATGTACATGTGGGTACTATTTGCAGAATTTGGCATTTTCTATGAATAGTATAAAACAGGCATTGGATCCGCTGTCATGTTTTGACAGGGTTGTCCTTTTTTTCCAGAATGCCACTTTCCCTACCCCCTTCCACCCCCCATATTTGAGCAGCAACCTTACCACTATATTTTTTTAAGTGGACTCAGAAATTTGATGAATAATGAATTATAAGCTGGAATGGGTCAGGGGTTTAAAGCACAAGGAAGCAATCACCCTGAAGAAAGTGGCCCCCCTAAGGGGAGGCAAGTCCCTGTTATGACTGTTGGTGAGATTGTCTCCAGACGGGGCCTCCCCCAGCCCCAGAAACGGGAACAAGGTCAGGGACCAGATTAGTTAACAGTGTGATGTGGGAGTTTAAAGCTGTTTTGTTTACAACGAGCTAATCAGCCTGACAGCAAAGTACTCCCCGGCTCTTCTCTCTGTTCAATATATTTGATTCCTTCCAAGCTGTTTGGACCTCTGTTTTCAGATGCTCTTCAATTCTGTACCTCGCATACGTCCAAAACTTGACAGGGATGAAGTTGACAATGAGAAATAATTTTACCTTTTCACTATGTCACACATCCATCAGTTTCAGCCCCGGGGTGTAAACGTGGGTGTGAGGTTTCACCTTCTCAGGGAAAGATAGAGTTTGCTGTGTTTAACCCGTAAACCATTATTACACACATACACACACACACACACACACACACTGGGGAAGCCCTCTTTTAACCTCTTGAGAATTTGAAGCTTTGGGTTTTATTAACACAAGACCTGCATGTGTTAATTAAACTTTTATTTCAAGAGCTCTCTCACACTCTCATGACCACCTTTTTTTTTTTTATTTATCTTTCTCTTTTGTTCAATATGCATCACTTTCCCCTTTGTTTTCATGGGACCAAAAGGCGGAATGAACCCACGTGGGACACCTTTCCTAATCAGCTCTTCAATTTTACATCAGAATGATCTCACCAAGCCCTTTTTGCCTTTTTGTCTGTATTAGCAAAAATGACGGATCTGGCATTGGAACGAAAAGAAATAGCTGTTACGTCTATTTTGAACAAGCAATCGTATTCTGATTAAACAGCTTTATCTTGCGTGTTTAAATGAACAATGTAATTATACTCAAAACTAAAACCAATTTTCAAGATGTCTCTGTTTGGCTGGGAATCACTACAGTATCAATACAGTCGTGAGATTTCTCTGAGCAGTAATAAGAATATCAAACAGGTCATGCACTGTATTATCGTTTCATTGTTATTTGTCTTTGCCTGGACTAGATTCAGAGTCTCCTAAACCCCTCCCTCTCAGGACAATTTTACATATTAAATCATCTCGTTACACCACGAACCTGTAGATGAGCCTCTTCTCTTAAAAAAAAAAAAATTCAGGATTAGATTCTTATCATTGTTCATCTTTTATTTTTATAGCGGTCACCACTTTATTATTCTAATTATTATTAATCAGATCAAAATTAATATTTTGGCCATTCATTTATTTTTCATAAAGAAAGATTGAACTATGTGACAAACATTATGCAGCAAATTACCAGAGATATGGAGACAATTAAAAAAAAGTTGTCCTCAGATTCCTCATGAGATGAGAAAGAAAATAATGACTATATAATCAACAAGGAAATATATTTTTTACCTAGTTAATACATATTATAGCGTTATGTATTATGTAACTGTATGTTTGAATTTTTACTTTCAGGGAAAAGTGTATTATGTGAAGAATTATCATAATTCAGGCATCTATTGATAGAACACCACCAGTCATTGTCCAGGATTGTATGGTTTAGTTATTATCATAATTAATAAAGAGAATTTGAATATGATAAGGAATGTTTCAGAAGACTTATATACTATTCAACTTATCCATTATATAATACTTTCTTCCTCATATTTCACAGATGAATATATAATGGATGCTCTTCATGGAGGGGCTTAGCCAACGCAAAAGTTTGAAGTTAGCAGTTCATTCATTCAACAACTAAGAAATATTAATCAATAAACATGTGTATCGAGCTACTACCTGTGTCATGTAAATAGTAACAAACAAAATAATTCCTTTCCTTGCCTATACAGAGAATACAGGCTAGTGAAGGAGAATGTACAAATAAACACATAATTAAATATTGAGCAAAATGCTATTGAGGAAAAGGATAGGGTTCTAGGAAAGAAAATCAATGAAGCATGTGTTTTAGAAGGGAGAACAAGGGACGGCCTCCTTATGAAACTGGTGTGTGGGGGCGCCCGGGTGTCTCAGTCAGTTAAGCATCCGACTTGATTTTGGCTCAGGTCATGATGCCACCGTTCATGAGCTTGAGCTCTGTGGTGGGCTCTGGGCTGACAGCATGGAGTCTGCTTGGGTTTCTCTCTCTCTGCCTTTCTTTCTGCCCCGCCCCTGCTCACTGGTGGTCACTTACACTCTTTCTCTCAAAATAAATACATAAAACATTAAAAAAGAAACTGATGTATGACCTGAAGATTGCAGACAGAGGCAAGGAAGAGCATGTCCAACAGAGGAACAGCATGTGCAGAAGTCCCCAGTAAAAATGAGTAACTGTATTTAAGAAACTGAACGATGCCAATGTGCCAGCAGTTTAGGAAACAAGGGGAGAATGGTATAAAATGGTCCTGGATGAGTAGGCAAGGCACCTGCTGTGGAGGGCCCTGTACACAAAGCTGGTTAGTCAGGCTTAGCTAGGATATGCTGCAATAACAAATAAACCCCCAAATCTCAGTGGTACAGCAAATTACAAATGTATGATAATTTACATATCTCACAGTCTGATGGTGTTGGTGGTAGAAGCGGTGGTGATGGATGAGGAATTTCCGTTCCACATAGTCGGGGGGCCTGGGGTAGGAAGAAGTACACAGAGAAGGCACTCATGCCTCAAATTATCTTGACCTTGTAGGCACTTGAAAAGCACTTCTCACTCATACAGATCTCCATGGATAAGAACTTGTCCACAAGGCCTCACCAGGATGCAAAGGGAATTGTCGCTTAGTTGGGTGCTTGGAACAAATAAATGATTTGGTGAGGCTCTACCCAGTCTCTATTCAGAATTATGTGTAAGGGAAGGGGCTTTACACACTTGCTCCTAAAGGGTATTCAACAGGGGTTAGCATATCCCAATTCTAATTTTTATGTGTTCATTTAATTTATTTTTCTTTTTTAAATTTTTAATATTTTATTTATTTCTCAGAGAGAGAGAGGCAGTGTGAGCAGGGGAGGGTCAGAGAGAGAGGGAGACATGAAGCAGGCTCCAGGCTCTGAGCTGTCAGCACAGAGCCCAATGCAGGGCTCGAACTCACAAGCCGAGATCATGACCTGAGCCAAAGTTGGATGCTCAACTGACTGAGCCATCCAGGCACCCCTAAGTGCTCATTTTAATAGGAGGGTGAAGAATGGAACTGGCCTCCATCTGGACTCAGAGTAAACCAATGAACTAGGCAGCTTTCTTTTTTTTTTTTTCCCCTTTAGGCAAACAGCTTAGTCTTATGTCCCATTGTCTTCGTGTAAAACTGAAACTTACAGTTGACTTGTTGGGGAATCCCACAAAATAAAAACTAATCTTTATTGAAATTGACTCCAGCATTTAAAAGGAGAATAAAGTAGAGGGGGAAAAAACTGTACTAACATTAATAACCAGAAAACAACACAGAAATTTTAGAGCTCTAACAGGTTTAAAATATATAAGAATAAAACACCCACCAAAATGCAAAGCTAAAGAAACAAATGTGAAAAAAAATGGAATAGAATTATAATTTTAAAATGTAGTCCTTAAAACTTTTAATAGCAGATAATAGAGTTAAATAACAAGTAAGACATTTGTAAAACATGCATTAGTGGTTTTATTAGGAGACTGTTACCAAGAATTCAACATAAAAACAGAGACGGTAAGTATGAAGATAAGATCAAATGATATGGAGAAAAGAATGAGGAAACCAAAAGGGAGAATGGGGGAAAGGATATTCTGAAAATACAAGGCTTAACCATTTGACATAGGACTTGCTTTTTATACTTAAGAAGCATGAAACAGAAACATAATTAGAAATCACATACGACTGTACGCAGAGTAAAACTTCAGGACACCAAGGGAAAAGGAAAGGAAACTCGTAAAGTGATCACTGACAATGGGCAAATTACCTACAACAGCATATGCATGCATTATTTCAACCCTAAATTTTTTACAAAGGTAATAATGGACAAGACAATGTAATGATCATTTCAAAGAGGTTGGTGATGGAAAAAAAAACCCCACCTTGCCTGCTATCTCTAAGAAAAGGAAGTAGTGGTATGGGAGGGAACCTCATCAATAATGTTTTAAACTTCTCCTGGTGTATTTACTATATCTCAGATAAGAAATGAAATCAACCCATCCCAGCCTGCTTTAAAAAAAAAAAAGAAAAGTAAAGAAAGAAACGAAAATTTCAAAGTATGAGTGAAAAATAACGACCAACTTAAAATTCGGTTCTCAGTTAACTTATCATTCAAGGATGAAGGCAAAATAAACTCATTTTATTTAAAGTCTAAGTTAGTGTTCCACTTATAAAAACTTGTTGAAAGAAGAAAAACAGAATGCCAAAAAATGACAGTAATAATTATGACTAATGCGAGGAGGGTATGAAAGCATTCTGGAGCTATACACTGATGTTGATAATGTAAAAAAAAAAAAATCAATGATCATCCTATAAATCTTACTATTTATAATGTCAATGTTTCATTAAAATAAAGCTATATTAGGGGCGCCTGGGTGGCTTAGTCAGTTAAGCGTCCGACTTTTGCTTAGGTCATGATCTCGCGGTTCGTGGGTTCGAGCCCCGCGTCGGGCTCTGTGCTGACTGCCAGCTCAGAGCCTGGAGCCTGTTTCAGTCTGTGACTCCCTCTCTCTCTGACCCTCCCCTGCTCATGCTCTCTCTCTCTCTCCTGGAAATAAATAAAACATTAAAAAAAAAAACTTAAAAAAAAAAAGCTATATTGGGGTGCCTGGGTGGCTCAGTTTGTTGAGCATTCGACTCTTGATTTTGGCTCATGGTCTCAGGGTTGTGGGTCATCAAGACCATGATCTCAGAGTCTTGATTTGGGCTCAGGGTCAGATCTCAGGCTCTGCACGCAGTGTAGACCCTGCTTAAGATTCTTTCCCTCTCCCTCTGCTCCTCTCCCCCACCCATGCATGCTCTCTCTCTCTCTAAAATAAAAAATAAAATAAAATCAGGCTATATATTCTTATTCCTTTTTGTATTTACGTGTCTCAAAATAGCTATAGAAACTATATCTTCATGGTGTGTGAAGCTGGAAAGTGAAAATGAATCAAAATGTCCAAAAGACATGCTCTTTAATGTGTGAAGGGATGGGTCAACATTTAAAGGGATTCTAAAATATATTTTTCTTATCTTACTTATTATCTAAATAATCACCTGTCTAAATTATTGTCTTATTTATTATCATCTAAATAATCAGCTTTCTAAAGTGCTCATGTTATAGTTTCACTTTTTATAGCCTGAGAATTGTAACACTGCACATCTCTATGGTTTATGCGAAGGTTGTGTGTACAGATTATGTATATATATCCTATCAATATTTGGAGGTAATTATAGAAAAGCAATAACCTTAATTAAATATTAATTCAATGTGCTCTAACATCCTTCTCCTCTCTTCCAGCCTTGTTCCATCTTTTTGCAAACTCATTTGTATCCTTCCTCTAATAACTACATTCCCACAGGCTAAAACTACACCTAATATACTACCATAATAATAACTGACTTCACCAACGTTATATATATTCCTGGTTCTCACCATCACCATCTCCTTCTCTTCACCAAGAAGGCTTTTGAAAAAACTACTGGTTAGCCATTAACATCCCTAGTTTAATTTCCCTTTTCTCTAAATCTCTACTGAACACAGGCGTGGTTTTTTGTTTGTTTGCTTGTTTGTTTCAACCACCAGCTCTCTGAAATGACTTTAGCAAGCCTGGGGGTTACATCCTAACTTCCAAATACGATAATCTTGTTTTACCATCTTACTCACTCATCATTGTAGAACCTTCCAATCTTCTTGAACTTCCTTGCCTGGACGCAGAGCTACCACAATGTTGTGGCCATCCTCCAATTCCACTGGCCATTTCTTTTCGGTCAGCACTGCCATCTCCCCTTTCAGATTCTCTCCCTCTCCTGTCCCATCTCCCTCCTATGTTAGAAAATGGATACATTTTTCTAGATAGTTCACAATCTCTAGTGTACATTCCACATAATCTGGGATTAAACAAAAGAGGATCCAGTCAGTGGGCTGAGTCCAATGCGGAGCTCGACCTCATTGAACCTTGACATCATGACATCAGCCCAAATCAAGACTCTAATGCTTTATCAACTGAGCCACCCAGGTGCCCCTTCATCTGCATAATTTATGTATAGCTGCCAGAGACTCAACCACAGTGACTGTTGGCCACCACGTGCGCAGGCTCTCAATTGATAAACATATAATAGGGAATAGGAGTATTCCACAGGGACAAAAAATGCTCCAAAGGAAATAATCTGATTATTTTTAAACTGGAGATGTAGATATCTTGCAGGACAGATACACTTGGATGTTTATGTAAAATCCATTCCCACCTCCTTTCTTACTGACAGAATCCCTGCTTTTTTTTGGTGGGGGGGGTGAAGCAATATTGTAAGAAGATTAAAAAGTACATTTCTAGGGGTGCTAGACCACTACAGTGATCACGGGAAACACATTTCTGGTCATTTCTGTGTATTTCTGGAAAAATGTTGCTTTCCTGATATAGGTACCACTTTTCCTCTTCTTTTTAACTTCTGTCTGCTGCCTGGATGATAGTTGTGATGGCTGGAATTGCAGCTGCTTTCATGTGCCTGATTACGGTGGGGAAGCTGAACTCCTTTCTGTGCATGAGCTCTGGACTGCTTAGCTTTGGATTTATTGTGATACAGGGAGAACACAAATGTCTATCTCGTCTAACCTCTAGTCATTTGAATTATCTGTTGGCATACAGCCAAAGCCTAAACAATGCAGTTTCAGAGTGGAGAAAAACAAAACAAACAAACAACAAAAACAGCTCAAAGATTTGAGGTTTCCAGGCTTTGATTTGGGTTCCAAATTCTCCAGCTAGTAGGGCAAGATATTAAAGCTTCTGAACCTCAGTTTTCTTATCTGGGCATTGGGGCTTACAAAACAAAACTCCCCCCCCCACCCCCCGAGGCTGTTATGAGAATGAACTGAGTTATAAATAGCTTCTGTGGATGCAAATTAAAATTATAATGAAGTCGTAATATGAGAAAGTTTTGAAAGTCCTCTCCAAAGTAACGTATATCTAGAAGATTCCATTTAAAGGTGTCGTCAGACTATTTCTAACCCAGTCCATTTGTTTTATGCACTGCCAGCAATCTCATTGTAGCGGAAAACATATTTCATGGTGTGCTGGGTGGTTGAAGTAGCACTTAGATGCACATGCACTAATTTCAGGTCAGCAAGAAAGATCCAGAGCGCCCTGACAAGACCCAAACTGACCCCTTTTAACTCTTGAGTGAAATGTTATTTTACTCGCTCAAGAAATCACTGAAAATGAAATGAAAACTCAAAGAGGAATAAAAATGCCAGGGAAAGGAAAACTCTCTTTGGGGCAGCCCTCTGAGCTTCTAGATTTTTGTTATTGTTTTTATTTTTCTTTAAATAAGAACGTGGAGTATCAGGTGTGTTTTCCATTTCCCTATAACCTTAATATTATTCCATATTCTAACACATCGCCTAGTGTGTTCCCTTCTTGCTACATTCTTTCCCCTTTCAAGATTGTGAGAAGATGTATATGGAATTTCCAAGATCAGGTGTGCCTTTGACAGAAGGTAAAAATAATGGAATATGTGTTGGGACAGGAGTAGGGAGAATGGAGACTTTTCTTGGTTCCAAGGAAGAGAGAGTTATCTGAGTGACTTCAGAAGAGAGGGAAGAGATTGGTGGTCTCTGTGTGGTGGGCAGAAACTGAAAAGGGATAACAGACCAGGAAGAATATGCTTCCAGGAGCTGGTTTTCCTGGGCCCTATAGTCTCGCCCTTGTCTCTCTCAACTTAAAGGCATCTGTCCACTTTCCCTACCAAATAATGTCTTCTGCAACAGCATAAAAAATACTAAACCCATAAATTTGTGACCCTGACTCTGAACCTTTATGGGAGGATAGTTACTGACTGTCTATATCATGATTTAAAGTTTCCTAGATGTTTTTATGTCCACTTTTTCATCCCTCAGTGTATGACTTCTCTAGCTCTTCATTGGAATTCAACTCAGTTGAAATCTAAATTAGTACCTGATCTGTAAATATCTAAAATCTTCATGGAAGTTAATCTTTCAAAGAAAAAAACCAAGTCACAGCTCTTGGACAAGATGTCTATATGTGACCCGCAATGAAAGTCGAAGCCACGTTTCTCGTTCTTGTTCATTTGACAATGACTCCTCATTCCTTCTCAATGTTCTTTCATTCACCGACACAGCCGTCAACCAGCCCTTTTGATTTCACTCAAGGTATGGTCAAAGGACCACACTGCTTAGGGATTGTGGACTTTGGGACTCAAACAATTGAACAGAGGCTCTACCTTCCCCTTTGATTCAGTTGCCATGTGTCATTGCTTCCTGTCTGTCCTCTAACACTGCACCTCCCTCCGAGCCACTGGCGTCCGGCCTTTCTTTTCCTGACTTGGGAAGTATGACTTCCGACAGTCTCTCTGAGGAATTAGCTGCCATTCTCTGGTGGATGTCTGTTTGCTTATCAACCTCACAGGGCGGTTTTTGTTAAATAGTCAGGAGGAAACGCTGATCCATACAGCACATGTGTCCATTCTTTGGTGGCGGTGGTCAGAGGGGCTTCAAAAGATGTTCAAAATATTAGTGAGGATCGGGTTGTTTAAGGTTGTCAAAGAATGGAAATGGCAGGAACGATTGCATGTAATAGAAAACACACACACACATCAATTAGATGAGGAGGAGGAAGCAAGAACACACTTTTAACACTGACATGGATTCCGTTAAGTCTTCATCTACATAGAAAAATGTAGAAGAAAATAAACCTGGACTATGCATTTTGGTTAGAAAGTGATATGAGTATTTGTCAGTCCTCTACTTCCTTTCACAGGTTGAAAAGCAGCCTCAATATCCAACATATGAAAATTGAATGTTATCTTTAGGACTGCAGAGGCAAATTGATAGTATGAACGATATAAACTGTATAATGCACCATATAAATGTGTAGGAGTGCCTGGGTGGCTCAGTCAGTTGAGTGTCCGCCGACTTTGAATTAGGTCACGATCTTGCAATTCATGACTTCAAAGCCCTCCATCAGGCACTGCACTGATGGTGCAGAGCCTTCTTGGCATTCTCTCTCTCTCTCTCTCTGTCTCTCTCTCTCTCTGTCTCTCTCTCTCCCTTTGCCCTGCCCCCACTCTCATTCTCTCTCTCTTTTCCTCTCTCCCTCCCTCTCCCTCTCTCTCTCAAAATAAATAAATAAACTTTAGAAAAAAAGAAATGTAAAGGTGTCTGGGCGGCTCAGTCAGTTAAGCATTAGACCCTTGGTTTTGATTCAGGTCAGGATCTCACAGTTTCATGAGTTCAAGCCCTGTACTGCGCTCTGCACTGACAGCTTGGAGCCTGCTTGGGATTCTCTGTCTCCCCCTTGCTCTGCCCCTCCCCCCCTCGCACTCTCTCTGTCTCTCTCAAAATAAATAAAGGAACTTAAAAAAAAAGAAATGTATAGAAGATTTTATTTTAATATTATAAGCAACAGACTCTGCAGTTACAGGTAGTCCCTCAACTGTATATACATTCTACAAAAATTGCTATTTAGCAATGATAGGAATGATATGAATGTCAAAGCTACTACTGTGTCTTTGACAATCCACATTTAGGGAAATAATTAACTTGGACATGGAGTGGTGACAAAGAACAATGAAACATTAACGAATGGGAACATAAAGACTTATTTACAAATAAGAATCTCTGTACCCAGTAACTCTGCTTCTGTAATTTTCAACAAAGGATACAATTCAAAAGAAGGAGATTGCTTTCTTCCTAAACATTCTCTTGCAGTATTATTGTCAATAATAAAACTCTGAGAACAGCCTAAATGTTCAACAGAGGGGATCAATTAGGTACCAGCGAGGTCAACTCAATGGAGTAATAGTCTCCCTTAAAATAGAAACTTCAGAAAAGTAAAGAACAGTGAAACACACATAGTAAGATATGGAGTCTCTTTCCTTCTTGGAACTCTTTGAACTTTCTACGTGATTCTGTACAAGGATTGGAAGAAGTGAAAAACTTGAAAACAGTAAGTGTGTTCTAGTAATGGAGGTTTATGTTTATGTTATATATAAATANCATTCACTTAACTCTGTGTTCAATCAGGCTTTCCTTGAATCCCAAAACCATGATTCAGCTTTTTGGCTACAACTTCCTCATCCTTGCTATGTTAATTCTTCCCTGTGATCATCTCCATTATCTCTTTTATGTTCTCACCTCCAGGCTGCAGTACCTTCCTGGAGGAAGTCATTGGATTGGGTGCAAGTGGATGCTACAGAGACTAACACTGTCCAAACCCTTGGGGCTGTCGGTACTATTATCTCTGTTGATTTTCTGGTCGGGTTTCCACCATACCTCTTCGAAGAGCTTTATTTGTCCTGTAAAAGAAGAGACATGTGTCTAGAAGAGTGTGGTTTTTTTGGTTTTTCATTTAGAACTGAGTTCAGTTTTTGGTTCTTTGCTTAGAGACATGTGGACTCAAGTTAAGTTCCTTCCACTCAGAAAACCTCGTGTCCTCCCACAAAATGATGTAATAATGCCCGTCTTCTGCCATGCTGTTCTGAGACTTAATCACAATGCCTGGCACATAGAAGGGATTCTGTTGACAGCATTGTCATCAAAATAGTACAGACTAGTGGTGGGGCAACAAGTGTCCTTGGGATGAAAAGGAATTGTCAAATAGGAAAGTGACCATTGATGACCAGGAGCTGAATGGAGACAGTGGATGGGGTCAATGGAAGCCAAAACTTCTCAAATATCCATGGTAGGGGAGGGATATTCTTGCCATTGAAGCAAAACAAAACACAATGAAAAACAATTAACTAACTAACTAATAAACTAAATAAATCAATCAAATGCTGGGATTTGTGAGGAGATGGTTATCAGTTTCATTTTTAGCCACTCTTTCCTTTTTTACTCTCCTCTGTTCTTACCAGGACAGGTGTCAATCTTTCCTTGAAGTACCTATATCTCTTGATGCAAGCTTCTGATCTTGATTCTTCCTTCAAATCTCTCTTCTGTCCCTTTTCTCTCCGGCCCTCCTTTTCAGCTGACAGGCCCTATGCCTACCTTCATTCATGCACAGGTGCTTGTATTGAGGAAAGCTCACTTGGTTCTTCAATGATGCCTTCCACATTTTCTTTTTCACTGTAAGACTTCCACATTGCCTTCCTCCCGGCCCCTAAGTTCTGTCACATGTTCATTACCCAGTCATACCTGAGCTTTCTACATCTGATTTCTACTGTCATGACTTGTTGAAAAATGCACTTTCTCAAAGTTCTACCCAGTGACTCCCATTTCTCCAGATTCATGTCTATTGTCAATCTGTATCCTCCTTGGTGTACCTCTTTGATGTGAACATGTTTACTCCAATCATCTTCTTAAAATTTTTCCTTTATGGAGCACCAGGGTGGCTCAGTCGGTTGAGCATCCGACTTCAGCTCAGGTCATGATCTCACCATTCCCGAGTTCAAACTCAGGGTCAGGCTCTCGGCTGAGAGCTCATAGCCTGGAGTCTACTTTGGATTCTCTCTCTCTCTCTCTCTCTCTCAAAATTAAATAAACTTTGAAAAAAATTTCCTTCAGAGTTAATTCTATGTTAGTTCTACGTTTGTCAGTACTTTCTCCTCTAATCTCAGTTAAACATCTCCCTCCAATGGTCATATGCTTAGGAAGATGTGCTACAGCCAAAAGCATCCTATTTGTGCTTCCTTTGACATAGACACTTGGGCTTCTCTAAGACTGAATTTTCCCATCTACAAAATTGGGTTAATTATCATAGATATAGTTGTGAGGATCAAATAAAATAATGTCCATCATGGGACTTTACACAGAGAAACTGTCGAAAATTGTTCTTATTTGTGTTGCTGTTATTCTCCTTTATTTATTATGGGAGACTCTGCAGAATTCCCTGTTTGGACTTACACTCGGCATTACCATGTGACAATTTTACCTGTTTCGGGGAGCTAATACACTGATTGTGATTTTTTTTTCTCATAAGCAATGTTTGTAACGTTGCCTGAAAGATAGTATGGTGGAAGGATTAATATCTAAAAATCTCTGATTTTCCTTTGCTTAGAGATTATAGTCACTTGCTCTTGTCTGTAATCCATCTCCTGAGACAGATCAGGAAGAATAAAGCTCGTCCTTCTTTATGCCAAATAAAGCATGGTGGCATGCTTATTATTTTTTCCCTGTGGAATCTCAAAGAGCACCCTGAGGAAAGTCATAAAAAGAGTCAGATGAGCCCTTTTCCATGTGAGAATCAGTAGCTCCTTGATTCCAAAGTAGCTTGACTAAATTTGTTCCTGATCTCCTAACCACCAAGTGAGCGACACCAGCTCTGGCTCTCAGTATCATTTAGAAGATGGAAAAGTTAGGGGTGAGGTTTCTGGATGCAGTAGGGATAATATGTGGATTTTTCTCAGCATTGCTAAATGAGGGTGAGGGGAGATGAGTGAGAGACCCACTGGTTTTGCCTCTTTGAAGGATACATCTCACTGTAATAAAAATATTTTTTAAGGGGTGCCTGGGCGGCTTAGTTGGTTGAGCGTCCGACTTTCGCTTAGGTCATGATCTCGTGGTTCATGGGTTCGAGCCCCGCATCAGGCTCTGTGCTGACTGCCAGCTCAGAGCCTAGAGCCTGTTTCAGAGTCTGTGTCTCCCTCTCTCTCTGACCCTCCCCTGCTCACACTGTCTCTCTCTCTCTCTCCTAGAAATAAATAAAAATATTTAAAAAATATATATATTTTAAATCTGCCTGGTTTAGATAGAGAGGGTGTCCCAAAATTAGTAGATTCAGCACACAAACTCAAAGATCTCATTTGCCTTCAATGCCTTCAAATTATCAATTTATTAAAACAACTTACCAAAACTTTTTTTTCTATAAAGGTGAAAGGTTTATCAAGTCACAAATTCTTTTCTACAATGATGATCTAGCACATTGTCTCCTTAAATGCCTCACTGTCTTTACAAACTCAACATCTTTATCTCCTCCTTCTTCTAGGTAAATTAACTCTATGAAGAATGCCGTGATTTGTTGGGTCCTCCAGCCTTGAAATCTCACAGGCACCATCAACAACTCTGTTTCCCTCCTCTAAAGCCCAAACTATATCAGTCACCAAGTCTTCTTGATTTGGTCATTGAGATACTCCATAAATTCAGTTTCTTTTGTCTCTAACTTAATTCGGATCCTTTTTTAAATCATGGGATGCCTGGAAAATGATGAAAGTTTCATACCTTTCTTCCTTCTCCAATCTATCCTGTAGGAGTAATGGATCAAAGAGATTGCTTTTCATCATCTTTGCCCTTTTGAAGACCCCATATCACAAGGAATACCAGATTGACATTCAGAATCTTTGACTGGTGGTTCCAGACTAACCAGTGGTTACAAACTCCTACCTCCCACTACTGTGATGCATAAATTCTGTCTTCTATTTAAACTCACACTTGGATCTGCTTTACGCCTTTGCATACTCTATACTACACTAAAAATGCCAGCCCCTTTCCTCTCTGCCTTTTAACTACTACCCCTTCTGGAGAACTGAATTCGAATTTTATCTTTTCTATACGTTTTCTTGAATCATTGAGCCAGATTTTTCCCTTTGTATAATTTTTTGGCATCTACTCAATATACTGTTAGCAGATTTTCAAACATATCCATCTCATTTCTTCATCTAATCTTTTATTTAAAGTAGACTTCATGCCCAGCACGGAGTCCAGTGTGGGGGCTGAACCCACGACCCTGAGATGCAAGACCTGAGCTGAGATCAAGAGTCAAATGCTCAACTGACTGAACCACCCAGGTACCTGTTTCATATAATCTTTAACTTCCTTGAGGGTAAGATCTATCTAGTATACCTGTGGATCTGCATGACATTAGAGGTGTTATAATTCTTGAGTGGGTACTATAAAGTGGGTATTTAGACTCCAAAGGATGACTTGAGAACATTAGGGTAGACTGATACTCCTCACATTAGAAAGAACCAATTTTGGAGGCTAATGAATCAACTATTCCTTAATCAGCATAGCATAAGCAGTATAGGTTGTGGACGGTCTGAGCAACACACAGCACACTACTATTTATCCATCCAAGAGATCAGAACTGAGACATTGATAGGAGCTGATCAGGGCCCATGAATTGAACACATCCCAGGAAAAATCATCCCATGCATCTTATAAAATCTGGATATGTCAGAGTTTCCACCTATAAATAGAGAGTGCATGTAAATGACAGACTGCACAGCAGTCCTTACCAAATTGTCAAGGGGTACTTTTTGTACGCTAAAATCATACTATGTTTTATAATTTTGTAACCCAAAATTGTATTCCTCATGTAAAATGGTTCAGCCATTATGAAAAAGATTTTGGCGGTTCCTCAAAAAGTTAAACATAGAAGAATTACCATATGGGCCAGCAATTCTACTCATAGGTATATACCCAAAAGAATTGAAAATAAGTATTCAAACAAATTCATGTGCAGTCATCTGCATAGCAGCACTATTCACAAGAGCTAAAAGGTAGGAACAACTTAAGTGTCCATCACTGGATAAATGAGCAAACCAGCGTGGTGTATATGTATAATGGAATATTATTTAGCCATAAAAATAAATGATATACTGATAAATGATTGTATGCTACAACGTGGATGAAACTCCAATTATGCTAAATGAAAGAAATCACACACAAGAGGTCATATAGTATATGATTCTATTTATACAGAATATCATGAATAGGTAAATCCATTGCGGCAGAAAGGAGACTGGTACTGGAATCGGATAGAGATGGTGGTACTATAACATTGTGATAAACACCACTGAATTTTGAACTTCAAAATGACATGTTTCTGTCATGTGAATTTCACTTCAATTAAAAAACAAATTATTTTCTTTTCTAGTACGAGTTTCCAGCATTGCACTCTGGGAGAAAAAGCAAATCGATACAACAGCTTCCCAGCCGTCAAAGCTTTTGCAAACAGTATGGGAAACAAGTCATAATCAAAGCAATTGGATGATGACAAGAAATGGACTATAGTAAGATGGTACCATTGTCATGTGAGATATCTGTGCTTACTTTGTTTCTGCTCCTAGTTTTGCAGATAACTTCTGACCCTGGGCAGGTCATTTGCCATTCTTTGGTTTCTAGAAAGAGAAGACAGAACGAGGGGGTCTCTAAGATTTCTCCCAGGCCAAAAAAGACTGGGAGTTTTTAAAGACAATGGCAGAGACAATGCATATCCTGGAAAGCAAGTATTTGAGAATATTTGAGTGGTAATATTCCTGAGAAATGTTTTAAAGAAGAGTTCAGGGGATAGCAACTGTCCCCAGCCTAGAAGTCGTGGGTGAAGGATTGCTATGGGTGCAGAGAACCTTACAATATTTTTATTGGTGAGTATCATGAATAAGTAAATTATCTGTAAACAGTTAAATATATTCTCAAGTTATAGCTAGGTCATTCACAGGTTAGGTCTTATCGGAGTCACCTAAAGGCACATTCTGCTCCACAGAGACCCAGCCATACAAAAATTCTGGGTAGCTGTAGTAACGTCATTAGTGACCAAGAAAACACACATTTACTTTATCATTGTGACAGTTACATCTCACTGCATTTAAACTGAAGTCTCCAGTTGTGGATTTTGTCCTGCTATATACCCTGAAAGTTTTGACATAACCAACTAAAGTTAGGACGAATAAGATTTAAGCGTGAAAGCACGTATAGGATTATTCTTTCATATTAATTATAGATTACCAACCTCTAATCTACCCATTACTTAATTCTCAGTATAAATCACAAAAAACAAACTCCCCCCCAACCAATAATTACACTAATCTCTCAGATATACATTTTCTCAACCTCCCCAGAGTAGATGCTTTATTTCTAAGGAGAGTGCAAATGTCTGAAGAAACGCTATGGCTTTGCTGTCCCATGGCTATTTACACAATCTTGCATCCTCCATTACCATGTTACAGAGCAGAGGGCCTGGATTTTCTTCTTTCACAAACAAATATTCTTTTGAAAGGTGCTCTCCTTCTTGCATTTCATCTGGTATGTAAATTACCAAACTGCCAAGCTGCCTGTCTGAAGGGTTTTATAACCCTTCATTGTTTATGCTTGTCACTGATGAGTTTCTCCTTTGTTGCTCAGCGCATTATTTATTTGAAAAAAAAAAAAACCAAAAAACTCCACCTCCAGTTGAAGCACCCCTGTTTTCTCTCTTCAGCTGGAGGAACTGGCGGGAGGGGGGGATGGGGAGTGGGATGGAACGTAGGAAGTAGACTGAGCGATTTTCTTCCCTAGGAATTCACTTCCTAGCAGAAGGACGTGCAATGACCGTCACCTGAATGATCAAAAAGGGGGAAATAGCCTGAGTTTGGAGAAGATGCGCTTCCACAACTCCTAGTTCAGAAAGCACATGATCACCTGTGACCATGTTCCTAATAGCTACCCCCCCACACACACCCGGCCGCCATCAAAGACCTCCCCCCACCTTCACATGCTGCGCAAACAGGCCGAGAGAAGTTCCTAAGCAAGCCGCCATAGCCATTTCTTCTAGTTCCTTGGGTACCGTGGCTGCAGGGACACCTTCCAGAAAAGCAAGCAAAGATTTTTGTCCCTTTTCACACCTTCTTCAGCAAATTTCTGTGGCAGAATATTTGGGAATGGGAACAAGTACAAATGCAAAAAAAAAAAAAAAAGTGTTTATGAATAATGGAACATTTCAAATCCATCTGGTTTCTGAGACATTTTTTACTTTCTCACTACAGCCAATTATATAGCATGCTTGAGTGAGAACTGGTTCTATCCTGAGGCTCATTCTGCTCTCAAATTTCTACATTGATAGTTGCTACCAACCTCTGAGGTTAGTAGCCATATGGTAGTCCAATATGGCGCTTTATACCCTCCTTGTTATACAGTAGGTGGTATTCTGGTGAACATAAATCCGCATTGTAGTGGGCGCCCGCAAAGGGGGACCCGGGGTGGGGAACCTAGAGGGCCTTCCCAGATTCTGGCAGTGTACATGATTTCCCTTTTTAGTTTAAGAGTGCTGGGGAATTATTTCCATAGTTCTTCCTTTTGTTGCCTATGTTTACCCAATGTATCCCTGAATATATAACAAAAGCCCAGGAGAAAAATAGGAGAGAAAAAAAGAAAGTGTTTTGGTTTTGGGAAAAGGCATTTTCTTCATGCCATTCTTCAAAGAGCTTGCTCTTTTAAAAACTTTTTTGGTGACAGAAGATACCAGTTTATAAACGTAGATGCTTTACAATTGATATTTACGTCTATTGAGGTAGAGAGAATACAATATTGAACCCCCACACGTATTAGTACATACCTTCGAAAGATAAGACTTCTTTACAACAATAAACAATATCATCACTCTAACACTTTATATCAGTGAGTCTTTATTGTCATTAAATATCTATTCAGTTTGCAGAGTAATAAGGACTTTGTATTTACTGACTAAATAAGCAGCTTTCCTGCTATATAAGGCCTGTCTGGATGGTTCACCAGAGATGGTCCATTTTTATAGGTGAAGAAATGAAAAATATAAATTGATATTTAAATTGCTTGGAAATATACACTTATTTCCCAAAGTTGGCTGCCCATCAAGGATCTCAGCCCCAAACTTTTGCCACCCAAAAGGTTGCCTCTGTTGCTTTGCCTCATTCCTTAATTTCTGAGCCCTGAGAGCTCAGCCTTAAACTTGGAGAAGCAGCACCAGCATGGAGAGAAGTCAAACCAATGCTAAAGGTTAAATGATATTCAACTGGCTCCATGTATGTAGACCTGGAATCTTTGGAGGGGCATGAATACATGTTTAATGCATATGATGCATTTATGTGTATAATGTATGTGGGCAAAGACTAGTGTCTCTAAGGAAGGGAAGCTGTAAGTTTAGCTGTCCTTCACTGAATATGGTCCTTTCTGACTTGTTTCCTCTTGTCACCACTAAATTATAAATCCCATAGTTTGAATGTTATTGTACCCTTCCCCAGTGACCAACACTATGCATTATGTCTCGAAGACCTAAATAAATACTTGCTCAAGAAAGACTTCAGAGAAAATCAATTATTAGTGTGGTGAACTTTACCTCCATTAAAAGTTTAGTTAGCATTCGTCTAAAGTTTCATTCCAAATGACCTATCATGGATTATATAATCCTCAGAATAGCTCCCCAAGCTAGGCTGAACAAGTGGTAAAAATGCTGTAAAATGTCTAATAGTGTATCCCAAGCCCCAGATGGCTTAACTTTGTCTTTTGGATTTTCTGCATGTCTGTACTGTCTGACCTTGGCAAAGATCATCACGATTTGCTTTAGTTAATTATGTGGTTTACCATGGCGAGTGCAATAAGAGGACCTCAGTGATTTTAAATGGCTATAGGCTTCAATTTTAACCAGCATAAGATTATTTATCCACAATTCTATGACTCCTTGAACCACCTTTTAATTCCAGTGTGTAAAAGTATTTACGTTGTCTAATTTGTAAGAGTAGGTTTAATTTCTGATACAGTGATCGAATACCAGCCACTTATGCAGTTGAGATTTTCTTTTTTAGTAAAAGGGATTGATGCCATTTTTCTCACTTCAGAAATAAGGAAATCAAGGTATGTAGCAGTTGACTGGATCCAAGTGAGTTTGGTGGGGAGTGCTGAGCTGGACCTCACACCCAGTTTTGCTGGCTTGTTACCTTAGGGATTCCCCTCTTCAGTAATTTCCACACTTGCCTGACCCTGACAATCACTGAGTAGTTGTAGATGAGTTGGATCTTGAAAAAAGATGATTTGGCGGAAACAACTGAATCCATTCTTCACCGTGATCCTGTATGTGAAATGCCTGGTATAGATCCCCACAAAAGAACTCTCGGAAAAGGCAGGTAATTACAATGCGGTGTCAATGCTAATGACTCTCTTTGCTTCAGCTTTTAGTGACAGTCAAAAGGAGCCACACTGGGGGAGAGGAAATGGCTTCCCACTTTCTGCTAACCTTCTAAGGGAAGTCTGTACAGGACCCAAAAAGAAAATTCTTCTGCTTGCATGGGAATTGCTATTTCTCTGCATGTATGAACTCTAGCACAGTCCCTCAATGAGCTGGTCTCCTAAGTTTAATTCATTTAGCACTCAATCACTCCAATACTAGCAAAATGTGTTAAGATTTTCCTGCTTGGTATTTGTGGAAATTGGTGGGAGAAAAAAAAAAAAAGAGGAACAAATAGCTCTGGGCAAAACCAGGCATCTGAGAACAGATGGTGCGCAAGCTTCTACCACTGAGCATGGCTGACAAACCGTAACAGTGACCTGTTCTGATCACAACTACAGGGAGTTTAGGGAGTGAGAATTCCCAGCAAAGCCAAAAACTTACCCAGTGACCTTGACTTCACTTTGCAATAGCGCCGCCAAACACATCTTTACTGGTAGCATAATGGGATGACAACAACAAGAGAAAAGTCTTTTTGATAAAAAGACTGCAGGAAATGCATGGCCCTATTTCACCGTGCAGAGGAGCAGTACAGATGGACACTACCCAAATGGATCTGGGGCACCCAGAGGGTGTTCGAGTATTTTCCTGGTCTCTAAGCGAATTTTCACAAACTTGGAAAAGCGGGAAGTTGCTAGAGACTGTGGATTCAGCTTTCCCCTTTTGCCAACCATTGCTCTTCCTCTCCCCCTAAAAGTATAAAATAAGTCAGAAAGAGCCAAAGAAACCTTTTAGCCTGGCCAGAGAGCCCTTATTTCAGGGATGCAATTATTTTTCCCAGTACGCTAACTTGGAACCCTCAAGGTCATCGATTACCCATAATGTCCATTCTATTTCCATTTTGCCCTTCTATCGTATGTATCTTTCTGTAACCATCTCTCAAATTTGTGCCTTTTTGCCTTTCCCTTTGCCAGTCACACTCTTAATTCATAGCCACATCTTTTCAAACCTGGAATACTGTGATAGCCTCCCATCTGGTCTCTTTGTCTCATGTCTAAATCACCCTGTAGCTGTGAGAATACTTTAAGAAAGTCCTCTTCCTTGACCCCATGTAGGCCCTGGGGGACTCTGTCACCACTACCATTCTCTCAGATACCTAATTATTATTTTAGTTTCTCCAGTATATAATATAGCCTACCTGTTTCTACCATATTAATTCCTATATATTTTCTTCCTGCCAAGGACCTTAATGGCTCAGCATCCCTATACCTCACTGCTTGGTTTCAAAACCTGTCATAGATCTGGCCAGTATGGCCACTGTCACTTATTTATTTAATACATATTTATTGTTTCCGCCACGTGAAAGGCACTCTGCTCAGGGTTGAGAAGCCAGCAACGGGCGAAACAACGTCTTTGCCCCATGGAGCTTATGTTCCAGGAGGGGAAGATAGACAATAAATAAGTGAAATACATATAGTGTATCCTATTATAATCAACGTAGCAGCAGTGACTAGAGCAGGAAAACAAAAAAGAGAAATCCAAGCATTGGTGTGGAACTGCAATGTTCAAGAGGAGAGCAAAGGAGTTGAATGAAAGGTAATGGAATAAAAGAAAGAGAGGAAGGCATTTGGGAAAGGAAATGTGTGCTGCGAAAATATGCAATGCTCCGCTGTAAAGCAGATGCAGGTCATGTGTTTCTGGTATACAGTGAGAAAGGGGGTGCCGGAAAGTAGGTCAAGAAAGCGATGAAAGTTGATGTTGTTGAAATAACAATAGAAGGCCAGGGCTTTTGGAGCCTAGCAGGCCAGTGGAAGGATTTAGGCGGTGCTGAAGCTAGATGGGAAGTTGCCAGTGGCAGGTTCTAAGCAGAAATGTAACATGGGTCACTCAGGTGCTCGGTTGTTGGTAGACTGAATGGAGGCGAGCCCAGAAGAACACAGTCCAGTTAGGAGACAATGGCAATAACCAGGTGATGATGATGATGCTTAGGGGAATGAAGAAAATGGTGAAAAGCAATTAAATTCTAGGTATATTTTAAGTATTGCACCCAAAGGAATTCTTGATGGATTAGATGCCAAGTGTCAGAAGGAGAGTTAAGAATAATGGCCCAAACATGTGGAATGATGGCATTACCATTTGCTGAGAGCAGGTTTGGGGGAAGAAAGTCAGCAGTTTGGCTCTGGTTATGGGAAGCTGGGAAAACTTGTTGACTCACCAAATGGACCTGGATATACCAGTGCGGAGTTAGGGCAAAAGATGAGTCTAAAGATTTGCATTTGATAGTCATAGCAAATTCTTTCCTAGTGGCCTCCATTTTCCTAGTGAATGACAAATAAAGAGCATCATCTGAGCGTGAGAAATAAGAAGGGTGGGTGGGAAAACTCATGAAATGGCTGTTGAGTAGCATGGCTTAGTCAATGGGCATATGCTGTGATTTTTCATCAGTGACTTGAGTTGATGTCATGCTTTCTCTTTCACATGTGTGAGTGCAGACATGGAGTACACAGGGTTTAATAAGTTTTAATTTAATAACTTTCCTAGACTTCTAGCCCGAAGGACCATTCACTCTAGAGGCCTCTTTTGAATGCTTGCTCCTTCTTTCCTTTGATCTCTTGCGTCCCTCCTTCTGAAATGCCTTGTATATCTTCTGAGTTCTGCTGTTTAAATCATACCCATTTTTTGAAGAAACTATTTCCTTCTTAAAGTTGTCTTCTGACCCACCAAACATTTCTGTACAACGCTCTCAATCTATATGCCATGTCTTATATTACAACATTTTACTTGGTAATTAATGGTACAGTAATAGAATGGAAAACATTGAAGTAAAAATAATTAGAATTAAGATTTGGCTATGTTACGTGTTACCTGGAAGATCCAGGAAATTCACTTAACATCTCGGAACTTCAATTTATTCTTTTTTAAAACAAGAAAACAAATAGAATAATCCTCTTTCCAAAGTTATAAGACTGCATTGAGAACATTCCTCTGCAAAATAGTTTATAAATTATAAAATGTTGAATAAGTGGGAGATTATATCATCCCATTTTATGTTTTTTTTTCACAAATTACAGCAACAAATTTAGTTTTTCTCCCTTAACTGGATTTTAAGGTCCTCAGAAGCATGGATTACACATCTATTTTTATCCCTACTGCAACCTGCACAGCGTTTTGCATGCAGGAGAAATTCAACAAAAGTAAAATTGTTAAATTGAGTTTAAGTAAAAGTAAACCAGTCATTGTAAGAATAAATGAGTTAATAAAAATGAGCACAATTGTATTTATTTATTTTGAACCCAGACTTAGTGAAAGGATTTTATCCATGAAAGATCAAAACGCACAACCAGAATATGATCCACACATCAGTCAAGGTTCTTTTAAGTCAAGTTGTCAGATTTAGAAAATTGAAATGCAGGATGCCAAAATAGGAACTTCAGATAAACCAAAATAATATTTAGTATTAAGTAAGTTGTGTGCAAAGTTTGCGGCACTCTTACACTATAATTTTTTTCTGGCTATCTACATTTATATTTAACTGGAAACTAATTCAAATTCCAATATTTCATGGGACCAAAACTGAAAATTAGTTGGTATTCATATGAAGTCCCACTTTAACTGGGCATCTTCTATTTTATTTGGTAACCCTGTGCATTGAATCACAAATGAAAAGAATTCAAAGTAGCGTGGACCAAAAAAGAGGAATTTAATGGACCATTTGTCCTCTGATGGAAAGGCAAGGAATAGCATTGGGGCTTTCTGGTAAGCGGGGCGTGGTACTTAGTCATCATCACAAGCTCTGTTATTATTCACCTTTGCTTTTCTCCATGTGAGCTTCATTACCTCTGATGGTCTCATTCTGCCAGATACTTGGGCTCACATCTTCCTAGATTTGCCGTCAAAAAGAAAAAGACTTATAAAATTAGTTTAGAGACACCTACGTGGCTCAGTCATTTAAGCATCTGACTTCATCTCAGGTCATGATCTTATAGTTAATGAGTTCGAGCCCCTTGTCCAGCTTGGAGCCTGGAGCCTGTTTTGGATTCTGTGTTTCCCTCCCTCTCTGCCCCTCCCCTGCTCACAATCTGTCTCTGTCTTTCCCTCAAATATAAATAAGCATTAAAAAATTATTTAAAAAATAAATAAAATGAGGTTAAATCACATAATCCTATAGGATCTGGATTGATTGGCCAGGCCCAGGTCATGTACCAACCCCTCAGGCAATGTCTGGGAAGAGGAAAATGTAGTCCTCAGACTGTGAAATGCATCCACACCTAGATCAAATATAATGACCACAGAAGTATATTGACCAAGGCACCATTTCAAGTCACACATTTAAAAAGGGAAGGAGTGGGGCACCTGGGTGGCTCAGTCGCTTGGGCATCCCACTTCGGCTCAGGTCATGATCTCACAGTCCGTGGGTTCCAGCCCCATGTCAGACTCTGTGCTGACAGCTCGGCGCCTGTGTCTCCCTCTCTCTCTGCCCCTTCCCCACTCACACTCAGACTGTCTGTCTGTCTGTCTGTCTGTCTGTCTCTCTCAAAAAATAAATAAACATAAAACAAATTTTAAAAATAAATAAATAAATAAAAAGGGAAGGAGAAGCCAAGCAGGGAGGAGGAGATTTCCAAACCAAAGAAGAAATCCAAGAAAGATAATGAACATTCACTGTAACCAGAATTGGAAAAAAGAAGGATTTTTATTCCAGAAGCCTTCTAAACAGACTTCTTTTCTCTCATTCTGATTGGCAACTTCATGGAAGTCTGGATAATCTGTGCAACTGTGACATACATTCGATTGCATGGGTCGATATTCTTCACTGAAAATCTTGAATTAATTTTGGGAAATTTTCATACAGTAGAGTTGTATCTTCTCTCAAGTGAGGCCCTCCACGTTTTCATTTTTCCTTTGCTTTAAGTGAGACATCCCCCACGAAAAAAGGGGGGTGTCAATGCTTCCCAGTAGAGTGAGCAGGGTGCAGCTTCTTTCTGAAAGCTTGGATAGCTGGTTCTTGATAATTCTGCAAATAAATTCCTAGAAAAACTATGCAAATCTAAATGACCAGTTCATAATTTCTCTCCCAAGGAAGCTAGCCAGGCATTTTAGACTGTAACGCATGCACGGCCCAGGTTCTTAGTTGAAAATGAGCCTGTTTTAAACAAGTCCGGTGGAAGGGAATTCACAGTAGAACTAACACCACCATATGCTTATAACAAGGAAAGGCATTCGGAGCAGTATGCCACAAGGATATAACTGAGTGAAGATCCAATTGCATCAGGATAAAAGTTAAGACAGTAAGTTAAGCTTGGTAACTTACATTGCCTGGTTAAACTGATACATCAACAGCAAGGAGACTCTGGCTGTCATTCATTTATATGAGGAAAGAAAAGTATCTCTGGCTGGGCTTCTGCTTCAAGTAATGCTGAACTAGGCAATTTGGACTGGTAAGGATAACCAGAATTCTATATTCTCTTTGAGAGTCTAGAATTACAAAGGGGGGCTCTGGAAAATGACTGGGCCAGGATACAGGAGAAGAGAAGGATCTATTAATACTGAGTCTAGGATTTGGGGTCACTTTTCCTGCAGGGGAATTTGTCATTATGATGACATCAGGATGATGGGATCATCAGTGGTTCTAACCATACACAGAGACCAGAGAATTAGGTAGAGTCTGGAACTCAGGAAAGGCGACAAAAAACGTCATGTAAGCTGTGCCACAGGATAGTTCTCAGTTAGCAAATTGAATGAGGAAAATTCCAGGTGCTAATGCCTCTGTTACATGGCAGAAGCAACTATAAATCATTATCTAGAAGGAGATATGTCATTCTCGTCTGAGTTATTTCCACAAATAATTTTAAGTTTAATTCATAGCATACAATTTAAAAAAAAAAAACAACTTATAAGAAAATAAAGGGATTTGAAGAAAAACCAGAAGAAACTTCAGATATTACAAAAAATCTCTTAAGGGCTTGAGATATTGTTTGGAGCCATCAAACATGAAATGTAAAGTAAGCAATAAAGCAAGCAATAATTCTTGCTATATTCCAGGAGATGATAGAAATAACTGAGAGGTCAAGGAAAAAAATCAAGATGAAAATTTAAAAAGGATCTAGAACTGCATGATAATAAAAAATATAATATCTCAAAACTTTTGGAAGACAACTAAAGCTATGCTTAAAGGAAAATGTATAGCCTTTTAAATGCACATCAGTAAGGATGGCGGCAAAGTAACTTTAAAATCCACCTCAAATAAGAAAGGGAACAAGAAACTGAACTCAAAGGATTACAAAGAATGAAATAGTGTAAGAGTGAAAGTTAATAAAACAGAAAATGAATATATAGTAGAAAGTATCAACAGATACTTATTGGAGAAAAATAATAAAATTGCTGAAGTTGTGGTCAGTTTGATAAAGAAATATATGAAATGAAACAAATAATTTATGCCAGGGCCCTCACTACCACATCTATGACATTCAAAGAGAAAAGGAGATTTTGAAGAATTTTTATGCTAATAAATTGTAAAATTCATATAATATATCCCAATTCTTGCAGGAATTCTATGTTGCAAAATGCATATAAAAATAAACAGAAAAGCTGAATGCCATTTATTTTATTTAAAATTTTTTTTAATAATTTTATTTATTTTTGAGACAGAGAAAGAGCATGAGTGGGGGAGGGGCAGAGAGACAGGGAGACACAGAATCTGAAACAGACTTCAGGCTCTGAGCTAGCTGTCAGCACAGAGCCTGATGCGGGCTCCAACGCAGGAACCATGAGATTGTAACCTGAGCCGTAGTCGGACGTTTAACCAACTGAACAACCCAGGGGCCCCGAATGTCATTTATTTTAAAAAACATTGAATCAATGATTTGAAAAAGTTGACTCAAGAAAAATCCCAAGTAGTTTTGAAAGCAAATCCTACAGAGCATTAAGAAAAATGGAAAATCTCACACAGAATATTCTAGATAATAAATAAAGAAGGACTAATCTTTAATTTGTCTTATGAGGCCAGTGTAACCTTGATACCACCTGAAACAACACCAGGAGAATAAAAACTTATCATCAAATTATGTCACTGCTTCATGTGGATTTAAAAATCATTTTAAAAAATCTAGAAAATTCAATATGACTAACTTGGAGTTATTCCAAGAATGCAAGGTTAGTTTGGCATTTGAAATATAATTTTTTTGTTATTTACTGCAATAGCAAAATCAGTTTTTAAGATGATCACATTTTAATAGATGAAAAAAATGAATCTGTTAAAGATCAAAATCTTTCATAATATTTTAAAAAATATCAGCATGATAAGAATAGGAAAAAAATGCCTTTTCTTTAGTAGAGAGTAGATGTTAGAACTTACATCAAACATCATATTTAATGGTGAAATATTTCATGCTGTCCTTTTGAGACTGGGAAAAGCAACAACAATAAAAATATGCTTACTATGGGTACTAGCCAAGAAATGAACAAGAAAATTAAATCAAAGGCCTCAGGAAAAAATAAAAGTAATCAAACTGTCATTATTACAGATGACATGATTTTTATATAAAATTCAGGAGAATCAACAAATACATTTTTAGAATCATTAAGTAAGTTTGTCAGGACAGTTCGATACAAATCAAGGAATAAAACACTGTTTTAATTGCTGTCTATGAACAAATTCATAAAAATATCAAATGGCTGGTGTCTATCATATATAAAGAAATTCTATAAATGATTAATAAGAAACAGCCAAATAGAACAATGGACATGAGACTTGGAAAGACCAAATCCAAATGATTAATAAATATACTAAAGAATGCTCAGCCTCATCACTTACATCGTAATCAAAATTAATACCACAGGTGATATCACTAAATAACCACTAGAAAATTTAAAACCAATTAAACAAAAACCATTATGTAAAACATTCATACACTCCTGCCAGGAGTGCAAATTGGTCACAACCACTTTGGAGAACTGTAGCATTTTTTTCTAACACTGAAGATATGTGCACTCAAATATGCACCAAGACACAGATACAGGGAAACTCATACACATTATATTTAATAAACCAAAACAAAAATAGCCCAAATACCCATCAATAATAGAGTGGGCACATAATTTATGAGCATATAATAGTGGGATATGCAAGAAGATTAATGGATTACAGCCACCCACAAAAACTTTATGAATTTCCCAAGCATAGTATGAATACCTTGAGCCCAATACAAAAGGATCGTTTATTTCTATAATACAGCTTCCTAAAGTATATAAAACACACTTTTCCCAGTCAGGTCCATGTGAAAAAAAAGTTCAAGGACAGGGAAAACTCAGCCATCATGCTAGAGATGCATTTGTATTAACGTATAACGAGAACAAGAAATAATTCCTTTGAAAGTCAAAACAGCAGTGATTTTGAGCAGAAGGAAGGGTGGTGCGGTTGGAAAGGAATTTGCTGGAAATGAGGAACATTCTAATTTTTTATCATGGAGGTTGATTACACATGCATGTGTTTATCGATTTCTTCTGTGTGTGTCACTGACACTGTTTCTTTGGATGCGTGTTTTATAACCACAATAATTAAAGCTTTAAACTAAGGATGAGTAGCTGAGACTGTCAAGCCACTTGAGGCTTTTCAACTATACATCAGGTTCGCCTGAAGATCATAGAGCCACTCCCACAGCCTTCTCCACCCACGCTCTTCTGGAGAAAAAGAAGGTTCTTCTTCTTTGATCTCTCAGAAACCTGATAGCATCTAGCTTTTCCCTCTTTTCTTCCTGAAATCTGACTTGGCTGTCTTATGTTCTATGAACAAGGGGTGCCACTTAAAACTCCTTTTTTCCTGTAGGAGATGTCAAAACAAGGGGTTAGTGTGCTGTGCCTCGTTTCAACTGTGAATCTTCTCCTAAAATGTAATCTAGCCACCCTGTACAGATTAAAAACCGACTGGAACTTCCAATTGTCAGAGACTATGCCTTAAGGCAAAAGATGCCAACACTCTTTCTAAAACACATACAACCGTATTTTCAGTGTCACGTGTGAGCTCTGATTCCATGTGTTTAGTGTTAGGCAAGCTTAACAGAGACATTTTTTTTTCATGTATTTCTTGATACTGGAATTTGGGGAAAGCCAAGTTCAGAGGACAATGAGCCAACACTATGTCTGGTCTCTTCTCATGCAGACTCTGAAGAATTTATTTGTGGGGAAGGTTATATATCTGATGCCTTTTACAACATTCAGTATCACTGTATAATGCTGTGACTGGGTCTTCAGGCCATGGAATCTTGAAAGTTTGAGGAAAATAGGAAAACACGTTTTCTGTGTATCAAATAGCCATGTAGATCATCATGGAAAGATCATTAGGTTCAGAAAATATGGATTCAGATTCTGGTCCTGCTTTCTACTCATGTGTAATCCAGGACCATTTTCTCCTTGGGTCTTATATCCCTATCTCTGGATGCTGGTGTGCGCCATACAAGATAATCCAAGTTTAAGTATCAAGAGGTTGCATGGGATGTAGGGTATATTGTAGATGCTCAATAAATTTTGGTTGAACGTTCATGACAAAGTCCAAAAGCAACAAATACAATACAATGGGAAGTATTTTAAAGGAAAGAGGTGGCATTTGAAGACATATCTCAAGGACAGCCCTCTCCCCTTACAATGATAACAGTGCTCTCCCTGCTCAGGTCCCCGTTGTATTCTTCTTCTTATTGGTCACACAAATCCACATCTCCCAACGGCAATGTCCCTCCTGAGCTCCAAATCCCAAATGTTGCAAAACAGATCCTTCCTGCATTCATTCTGCAATTCTTTCTCTTTGAAAGGAATATTTTAATGGAGTTGAGAATACTGAAATGGTGAGTTTTGACAGCACACATCAGCCTGTGCTATATATAGCCAGTCAACCAAAGGTCACCTGGAAGGTTCTTCTGGCTTCCCTTGGTGTTTTGAGGAATTGAGTTCACCTAGAGTTATGATTGGTTCTGAGCCTCAGGCAGTAAATGTGTCGCTGTCTGCATAGACATCTATTTTAGTTCTTCAGTTATGACTATGAGAGTCTCATTTATTTGCAGTGGGACTGTTGCTGGTATAATAATCCTGTCATACACAAGTTTTAATTCACTTAATTATGTAGAAAGTCAGTTTTCCATCAGAGAGAAGGCTATCACTGAGTTTTGTTGAAAGTATAATTAAATACGGGGTATCTTGGCCTTATGAAGACTTAATTCACTTCAAATAGATTTGGACTCCAGTCCCCCAAAATAATTTCCATCCAAGTAATTGGAGTTTCTCTGGGAAATAGTGGTGAAAAAAATATTCACCACTTCTGCCCCAGTTGCTCATTTATTGAACAATATTTATGGAGCTCCAGGCACTAGGCTAGTCACCTAGAATCTCTAAATAAATAAAAATCTCAGCTGACTACAAAAATTTCATCTAGTACTGTGGATTGGGGTGGTGAGAAATGGGGACACTCCACGCATTAAAAAGAACTACTGATCCGTAATAAAGGTATTTATTTCCCTCATCTGAGTCTTTTGAAAGCATTCTACATGTTTCTGTGATGTCCTCACTCTTCCCATCTGTGCAATATGACCTTGGCCCCCACAGTCCTATGGAAATGCTCTAATAACATCCACTAAGGACTTAATTTACTTCTAAAAATTACATTGCTGCTTCTTGGTTCTTGGTTTTACTTCACTTTCTTGAGATGTACAGCTCCTGCCCTCACCTCTTTCTCAAAATGTTCTTTTACCTAATCAACTCCCCCTGGTTTTCCTTTTACCTCTCTGGCTAGTTCTCAGTCTTCTATCTGAGTTCCAATTGTTATGTTTCCTCCATGTACCAGTCTTAGCCCTCTTCTCTTCCCATGCTCTACGCCATTCCAAATAGTTGTAATTACCAGTTGCCCACCTTACTGCTAGGTGATTGCTTGCAAATACCCATCTCCAGTCTAGATGCCTTTCTGAAGGTAAACCCACCACCTCTGATGGAAATATCCATTCAACCGAATGTTTCATAGGCAGTTTAAACCCAACACCAAAACCAAATTTGGTATTTTCTCCCCCAGAGTAGTTCCTTCTATTCAGTTTTCTCTCTCAACAAAGTTATCACCACCTCCTTTTTTCTTGGGACAGAAACCTGTATATCATCTTTTGTGTTGACCTCTCCCTCTTTCTCATACCCAAAGAGTCTACAATATCTTGACTTTGTCTCACAATAAATGCCAACCTCCTCTACTCTTCTCCATTCCCATAACCATTTACCGCATTCAGGTTTCACGATCATCACCTATAAAACTCAGCTGCCATTGTCTTCATAATAAAATGTAAATCCTTAACCTTTATGAATTGATCTCTGCTTAATTGTCCAGTCTGTGTTTTAATCAATTATCAATATGGAATTCTATCCATAAACCATTGTTTTCTTATTTGCAATTCTCCCACAAATATGTTCTTTCACTTCTGGAAAACCAAAGCACTGTGCACCTTTTCCTTATACTAAGGCTTTTTCTGCCTTCTCCCTACTCCGACTCACTGGGACTAGACAGTCTTTATGAACTCTGGAGGGTCATGTCCTTAACCTAACAAGGAAGATGCCCTTCTTACATGCCCCTGTCATATCTTGAGCTTACTATTTGTGGATGATTTATTGCAACTGCCCATTCTTCTCTCTTCGAAGTGTATAAACTGTGTCTTGGTCCTGATTATATTTCAAGTTCTAACAAGTGCCTAGAACTTTTAAAAGTTGTGTTGACTGTTGAAGGAATCAAAGTGTGTCCACAGTATCACTGAGAGTACAGGGGATGGAGTAGATTTTGAGCCTTGCTTTTGCAAATTGAAACCTGGAAGTGTCATAATGGAGATGATAGTAGAACCGAATCTAGAAAGAACGCGAAGAACGATACAAAATGTTGTGCCCATCGTAGAAAAGTCACTTTGGTTGTGTTTTCCCTCACAGGTAATAAAGTCAAATGCAGCTGATCTGACCATTCCAGCCATCCTTCTATTTCAAATGACTTTCTTTCCTGGTATAATTTTTTAAATTAGATATTAGCATTAGCCACCAGGTAAAACACATTGATTTTCACTACGGAAGAAAGCAACCAAATCTCCTGGGGGATCCACTCTCCGGGCCAATACTCTGCTAGCTGACAGAGCCAGATGCAAATAAGAGGTGAAATTAGTATTATTTCAGCTTGTACATTTAATCAGCAGAGGTCAGAGAACAAAGACGGGGCCAGGGAGACTGTGAGACTCACAACAGAGGACTGCTGAGCGAAAGCTGCTCCATCATGTGACTGTGTCTCCTTCAGTTCTTGTGTTATAAAACTGGTGGGCCTGGGGCTGCCTTTGGATTACAAACCCTTGAAGTGATAAACATGCTGTTTCCCTGAGATTTGCCCCAGGAGATAAACATTTCCGATGGATTTTTTTTTTTTCTGACAAAGCCAAGAAAGCTAATAATTGCCATGTCAGGCACAGAAAAAAAAAGTGAAAACTAATTCAGTGTGATCCCTTATGAAAGAGGGAAAAAGAGCAAAAGATGATTCACAACTGGAAGCAGGAATTGTCAGAGCTCTTTGAGGATCTTTTGAATAAGCGCATCCGCCAGGTTATAAATAATGACAACAGACAGTAATTTGCATGGATTAGGGATGTTAACATTGGTCAATTTCTGCATTTTAAAATACTCCCAAATTCTTGATTAGGAGTGTCTCTTTGTAGTGAAGGATTGATAGTGGGAGTACAAGAATCTGATGAATTTAAAACTCAGATGAGAGAAAGCAAAACCATCCAGATCTAAACTGAGATACCATTAGTGGTTCCCATAAATCAAATCATGTTTATAGTAAGGATACAGTGGAATTACCATCTGGACTTTTTAACCTTGACATTTATTTCCGAATCATTCCCTAATATTGGAAGTAAACTTAACCCTTCCTTTCATCTCTAAGGTTTGCCTTAATGCCAGTTCTCTTTGAGAGAAATGATCTGATTTTTGACGGAGACTGAATGTCACGTGTGGCATGGGGTCGGAAGAACTGGAGAAATCCTCGCGTAACATTAAGCTATAAAAGAAAGAAAACATACTTAGCTTTAAAACCACATCAGCTGAGAAGAATTTAAAGTGAAGTCAGCGAGTGGGGAGAAATGGGAAATCTGTATTCCAAAGGCTTAAGTTTGGGGCACATAGGTGAGATACATATAATTAAATTGATTTAAAAAAATCTGTGTAGTTATGGACAGAGTTGACTACAAATAGAAATCCGAATGGATTTTCTAAATCTCTAATTAAATGGCTAAATAATTGTACTCAAGTCACTTATGTCTCGAGCCTTTTTGGACTCCTGTTTTTCTTTTTAGTTGTCTACTGACAGTGTTTTCAGTGACAGAAAGAAAAAACCAAAATGCCCACGCAATGTCCTTTTTTAATTTAAATTTCTAGAGTTTAAGACTTTGCCAGGGAGCACTTAGCTGGTTACTGTTATGAGTAGCATGTTTAGCAAGAATCAGGGGACTCAAATATGAAAAGAAGAGAAGTGGGCGTGGGTTCTGGAATAGTGATAGATGGGGCTGGGGGCTGACCAGCAGGTAGGATGCTTGCTTTGTCCCTGAAGAGGTACGAAGTGTGTCAATCCTGTTTGAAACAAATTTGAAAACAAATCATGGAAAAGAAACTCTTTGATTGTTGAGGTAGTCGTTATGCTTAACAATGCATATTTGAATGCTTTAAGGGAAACGACTTTTATAATCAAAGGAAAGTTTATAAAATACAAGGCTGAGGAATGTAAAGACAGAAAAATACAGCCTCTGGAAACAGAAAACTGTATGTTCAAGTTTCAACTGTCACTGGTATGAAAAAGTTGGGCAAGTATCTGAAATTCTCCTGAGTCGAAATGTTTCTCATCCATAAAATGAAGATAATAATGCCTACCCAGCAGTTTCTACGGAAAGCCCTAGTGAAAAACCATGTAGATGATTGTGCATGGTAGGTGATAGCTATCATTGTCTATGTAAATAAAACATTTTAAGAAAATGTGTCTTTTGCTGCATCATGGAAAAATGGCGAGGTGGATTTCTACCGCACTAAATGAGGTAGGTCTTCAAATGGAGCCCAAGCAGCATGGATGAAATTCACATTTGAGGGACTTGGAAAAGGCCCAGGAAAAAGCCCCAGGAAAAAATGAAGGCAGCCCGTGGTTTCAGATGTGAGTTTCAAACTCTCAGTCAGTATGGCCTGTGGCCCAAAGAGAAGGCTCCGGTGTGTGTTCAAGTGACTTTCCATCCAGTATGTGCTGTGTTCCAGGAAAGTTAGCAATCTTACTGATGGTTAATGATTAACCTTATCAACCCCAGGGGATGGTGGATAGGTAGTGATTTAGCACAACCAAGTACAGAACTTTTCCATTTACCCTACCACAAATCTGGGAAGTGTGTGTGTTTTTTTTTCCTCTCTCTTCTGGCATGTTAACCCCAGAACTTTCCCACTGTAGATTTGTAACATCTTACTTTTTAAAAATGTTTTTAAATGTTGATTTATTTGTGAGAGAGAGTGAGGCAGACAGACAGAGCATGAGTGGGGAGAGGAGCAGAGAGAGAGGGAGACATAGAATCTGAAGCAGGCTCTGGGGTCTGAGCTGTCAGCACGGAGCCCAACGCTGGGCTCGAACTCATGAACTGCGAGATCATGACCTAAGGTGAACTCAGACCTGTAACCGACTGAGCTGCCTAGGGGCCCCTATAATATCCTACTTTCTGACCCCGTCACAAAAACAATTTGACTTGCTGAGATGATAAACTTAAGCAGCTAGGGTGGAAATCAGAACACTATTCCTACCAAGTAGAGGTTTCTTCTAAGGCATTAGGTCTGGAAAACATTTGTGCAATGACTGGTCCCGTTGTAATTGATTGATTGGAAAACAATCTGAAATTCATGTAGAATTGTGAGTCTATTCATGTTTGACTGGAGTGAACTTTTAGGGACAAAGAAAGTCAATCATCTCAGACCTGAAATGTTTGAAATTAGGCTGTCCTCTTCCACCATGATTCAGCTCTGATCTTATGACAAACATCTCTCCCAGAAGTTCAGCATTTTTAGTATCAGAAGGAGAAGAATGTGTACTGTTCTAGAAAAATGTTTTCCTCTCCCTGAACACCTCTATTTCCCTGTCTCTTCTCTCTGTCCCTGTCTTTTTCCTGTCTCTTTCTCTTACTCTCTCTGTGTCTCTTGCTCTTTCTCATCTTCAAGTTTTTAACGGACTGTAATTTATGGGATAGGGACACACTTCTTCTGATTTTTAACTGGCTCACAGTCACTACCAACTGTTTTCTGTCAGCGCCATTTATAATAATTGTGACAATTTCAATGACAAGAAATTTGGTCAGAAATAGAAACTCCCTATTAAAGAGATTTCATTGAGGAAAAAAGTGAGCTTAATCTATTCTGTTTTGTTTGTAAGTTTCTGTTTACTTTCCTTTTCCTCATAACTAAGAAGAATTTGCCTCAAACATTTGGCTCCTGGGATTGAGAAGAGTTTATCCTGCACAGAACTCAGCACACCCTGATCAGCGAAACTCACATCTGAGGACTTTTTTTAGAAAAGAAGAATTGGCTTCTTAACCACTTTCAAAGTTGCCTTGATAAGTTTCATTGTGTCATTGTATCTTTCATTTTGATTTGAAGGTTTTTCACCCAGCCCTTATTATAGATGACCTAACATTTTGCTCAGGGGCTGAAGCCAGATTCCTTTTCTTTTAATTCCTGGCAAGGTTGCTGCCATTTCCTATCACTCTCCTTCCTGAATTTACCTAAACTGAAGTTCCAGCCTTTTGTTGAAATGCCTTTCTCCCTTCCGCTCTTGTGTGCCCGGTGTCACATTATCTGCAAAAGGTTGTGACCAACTTCCCTTCACTGTGGACACAGGAAGGGGAAATGAGGAGGAGAGAAGTTACTGATCTGATTCTGGAGGTCAAGGGTGTGGGGAGGGTGAATGTACATTTCTCAATAGCTTTCACCCGGGCTGTGTGCTTTCCTTTGTTGACCATCCCTTGCTATTGTGTTGGGAAGCCTTTTAATAACAGCTAGCAGAATGGACTAAATGGCAATACCAAGATGAAAAGGAGCTGGTAAAAAATTAGAGGTGCGCAGATGCCTGGACATATACATAGCAAATACCCAGCTGTTTCTGGAGGATCTAATGTGCCCGTGACTTTTCTCATCCATCATAAACAGTACCAACTTTAGTATATTTAATCCTTACAGTATCTTACCAACGGAGTACTATTTTCACGATTTTCCAAGGGAGAAAATTGAAACCTGAGACTTAGGGAGGTATGATCAGCTGCCTAAGATCATCACGGAGCAAGCGGCAGAGCGACCATCCAAAATGTCTGTCCCTCCTTGCTCTTTCCAGTCTCCTGTGCTGCTGTGACAGTATCATCACACGTGCCACCCACACGGAAATCAAACTTTTAATCTAGGACAACTTTTCCCCATCAAAAGGGCGGCGAGATTATCTTTTGCATTTAAATTATTCTCTTCTGGTGCAGCAGGCTAATTAATGTAAGTGTATTTCCGTTCTCCCGACCCACAGACACTTGGACGATGGCTCTCAAGGTGCCGACAGATCTTGCACTTGCAAACCGTGTCTCTTCCAGACCTTAATTTCCGTAATTAGACTCCTCTGCTCCACCGTCTCTGCAGGCCTGATGGTAGCCCTGTGGCTCTTCCTTCCGGTTTATGGTGATTACAAATGAGGCCTCAGAGTCACATAGCAGGCGGGACCCCTGCTCTGAATGGGACTCAGGATTCAGGAGCAGGATGCTTGGCAAGATTTGGGGACAAGGCATGTTTAGCGCAGCAGCCGAGCCAGCGATCTGGAGCTTTCCTAAACAATTGGGAAGATGCTTTGGAAAGCGCGGGAGCCGATAAATGAATACACAAATGCCTTTGATTTATTACGATCACTCCTTAAGTGCCAGGACTAATGGAAGAACACATCGGAAGTAGTATTTGCCTTAAGGAGGGAGGGCAGCGTAGGGGAGAGAAAGAAATTAGACACCGAGGTGTCATAAGGACCCCAGCACCTGCTATGGGTCAGCAGAAGCAATTCCTCACTCTGAGCAGTCCTGTGGGCAAGCCCAAGCGTGGGGCCGGAGATGATAAGAAAAGAAAGAAAAAAAAGAAAACAGAAGAAAAGGAGCAAATCAGGCAAATGGAGAAGTCAGCGTGGACATAGAGAAGGAATAGCTTTCACGTTTATTTTAAATGTACAAAGTTGTCTTCTTTGTCGCCCAGTTCAAGGGCACAGAGTGGATATATTTTATAGACGGAAATAATGAAACGGCGAGAGGTTGAGGGGGCCACTAGTGGGGCCTCCAGTCCTTCTGGCTCCTGGTCCAGCCCGGGGTGTCCTTCTCCTGAGCCGAGACCATGCCCCAGACCACAGAAGGCCCACTAGGCATCCAAATAAAACAAAATGAAATAAGGCACGCAAACCTTTTCTGCAGCCTTAATCAAAACAACTGGGCAGGGGGTACGGGTTGGGGGGCACTTCAGACATATTAACCAGATCATTGCCTAAAGGCATATGTTCAAGGCAAAGAATATCACAAAACACAAACTGATCCAGCCTGGGGCCCTTAAAAGAACTGAAAGAGAATTTTTAGAGTTTATTTATTGATTTGGAAAGAGAGAGAAAGAGTGAGCAAACATGAAGGCTGGGAGGGGGAGAGAAAGGGAGAGAGAATCTGACGCAGGCGTCATGCTGTCAGCACAGAACTCAATGCAGGGCTTGAACTTACCGACCGGTATACCTGACTTGAGCCCAAATCAAGAAGTTGAATGCTTAACCAACTGAGCATTCCTGAAAGAGAAACATTTTTAAAGTGTGTGTCTATACCTGAAATGAAGACTACCTTGCTCCCCAAAGCTAAATTGTACAGGTAGCTGAGAGTTTATCTCAGCTTATGTCGCTTAGGTCATGATCTTGCGGTTCATGGGTTTGAGCCCCGCGTCGGGCTCTGTGCTGACAGCCAGCTCAGAGCCTGGAGACTGTTTCAGTCTGTGACTCCTTCTCTCTCTGACCCTCCCCTGCTCACACTGTCTCTCTCTCTCTCTCTCTCCTAGAAAAAAAAAAAAATTAAAAAAAAAAAAAACCTAAACAAGTCTTTCCTTCTTAACTTATAGGCAACACATACTCATGTTAGAAAATTGGAAAATGTACCAGCTTATCAAGAATAAAAACCTATGAACATTGGGATACATGTGCACTCTCAACAATAGCCAAAACATGAAAAGAGCCTAAGTGTCCATCAACTGACAAATGGATTAAGAAGATGTGGTTTATCTATACAATGGAATACTACATGGCAATGAGAAAGAATGAAATCTGGCCGTGTGTAGCAACATGGATGGACCTTGAGCGTGTTATGCTGAGCAAAATAAGTCAGGCAGAGAAAGACAGATACCATATATTTGCATGGATGGGTGGATTAGGAGGAAGTTAACGGAGGACCATGGGGAAGGAGAAGGTGAAAAATAGTTGAGGAGAGGGAGGAAGACAAACCATGAGAGATTCTTGAATGCTGAGAACAAACTGAGGGCTGATGGGTGTGGGAGAGAGGGGAAGGGGGGTGATGGGCATAGGGGAGGGCACTTGTTGGGATGAGCACGGGTGTTATATGGAAACCACTTTGATAATAAACTATTTAAGAAAAAAAAAGAATAAAAACCTAAACCCACCTGGAGGGGCCCATATACCCATACTTTGGGGGTATTCGAGTGGTGTGTGGGGTGAATGAGAAGAATCAGGGGCTGGATTTGGAGAGACTCATGCCTAATCCCAGCTCTGCCTCTCCCCCTGGGGGGTTTCCACCAGAAGACTGAATTCATTCCTGCCTCACTGTCTCCATTACAAAGGGGTGTTATTAAGAGTCCTTACACTGTGAGATTGCTGGAGGGGATCAAACGTGTGAGTCACAGGCTGATAGGGCAGTGCTCTGCAAGAGTCAGGGAACATTACCTGCCAGATGGGGGGTTCAGCTTCACACACAGAATAGCGAGTTATCGGTAGCAGGGCTGAGATTTGATACCCCACCCAGAACCGAAAGAAAATACACATTTCTCTGAACGGTGCCAGTATTTTCCCCAGAGATACGTCTCAAAATTGAGATCACAATCCATGTATGGTTTCTCATATTGTCATGCAAGGTATTGTAGCATAAGCCTTCCTGTTTGCGAACACTCAAGTATTTGTGGTAGCTGCATAATACTCCAGTATGGGATACTGCATAGTTTACTTTATTTTTTAAGTGTTTATTTATTTATTTTGAAAGCAGGGAGGAGCAGTGGGAGAGGGAGAGAGAGAATGTCAAGCAGGCTCTTTGCTCTCAGTGCAGAGCCCAATGTGGGACTCAATCTCATAGTTGACGTTAGTAATCCTTAAATATTGGACATATATATATATACATATATATATATATATACATATATATATATATATATACTTTCATTAATAATACTGAAAAGAACAAATTGGTTTTTCAAGTCTTATGGTATTTTAGATCTTCCCCTAATTAGAATAAAATTACTTTAACACTTAGGTAGATTTTTAAGGTGTAAATTCATATTAATAAATTACTTTCCACATTGCGGACTCGACAATTTTATTTTCTTGATATATAAACAGATGGGGGGCCCTGGGTGGCTCAGTTAAGTGACCAACATCATCTCCGGTCATGATCTCATGCCTTATGGGTTCGAGCCCTGGTTCGGGCTCTGTGCACAGCTCAGAGCCTGGAGCCTGCTTCAGAATCTCTGTCTCCTTTTCTCTCTACTCCTCCTCCACTCATGCTCGCTCTCTCTCTCTCTCTCAAAAATAAGTAAACCCTAAAAAAATTTTTTTAAAAACCAGAATGAATAGAAATTTGGAACTCTTTCCCCTATTTAAACAGCATGCCCTTATACTGTTAAACAGTCCAGAGCAAATAAACCCCAACTCACATAGTTATGTCAGTCAGTGCCTAGGAATTGAGTGCATCTCACACAACGGTAGCATTAAGTCTGAAAAAGCTGATGTGGCACATAACATTTTGTAACAGAAATGCTTCCCAATTGTTCTCACAAACTAAATATGAATAAAAAAATATAATACAAGGACATGGATTTGAAATCCCAAGTAGGACCCAGTTTCTGCTTCCTCAAAGCTCACCTGCTCACCTGCTCACCAGACACAGTGGTTGAGTTTCCCAAGTTCAGACACTAAGATATGTATCTGCCAGACTAGTTAATTTAAGGTTTCCAGAGGCAGGAAGAGGGCTGGTTTTGAGCTATGAAGCCTGGAGAAGGGCTTCGTGGGAGGTCTGTGCTGTTTGAATGTGTATACCATTTTAAGAAACCTAAGAGGTGAACTTCAACACCATCCATTGCCCAATCAATACATTTTGTCAGTTTGGTTTGGGTTTCTACCCTGATATCTTCCTCAAATCTTTTACTCACACCACGTCCCACGTTGACTTTTTAGCTCAGATCCCATTTTCCTGACATTGTTTAGAAGGCAAACATACACAGCCCAAGAACAGTGAGCTTCAAGTACCCAACTGAGGGTAAGATTGGAACTTCCAGTGAGGAAAACAAAATGGTTTATGAAGAGATCTCTTAAAGTCCTTGTTAACTGTAGTAGTGTTCCTTAAATCATGGATTTTGTGTTTTTCAGCAGATGGGGGTGCTTTTAAGTAATTTGGATCAAGAACAAGTCCCCCCAAATGGCCTTCTGTTGGTGCCCTTACTTATACTTATTCCTTTAATTTTTCCTTATGAGAAAAATCTGTTTTGTTAAATATTCTTACACTTTGGTTTTGATGTTTGTATAATCTGTAATTCAATGATTGTATCATGATTTATCAAAAGTTCACACATATTTGAAACATTACACTTTTTTTCTAATTTTGGTTAGTTATGAACAACCTAGGGTGGATATAATTCTATCTATAACATTATGAATGTCCATGATTATTTCCTTAGACAAACTCCTGGAGAGAGAAATGCTGAGCCAATGAGTATACAAGATGCCTTTCAAAAGTCATGTCAAGGTCCATTGTTACCAATAAATAGCCTACAATCATATATGTGTATATATACATATATACCTACAAACACATCGGTGTATATGCCAATGAACATCATATATATGTACTTACACACAGACACATTTTTTTATGTAGCTTCCATTTAACGTTTTATTAATAAAGCAATTGAACTTATTCAATTAACATATCTTTGAATGTGTATGCCAAATATATGTTGAGCTCTGTCAGATGCTTCTGATGGGTTATGAATAGATGTATTTCTACCTTGATGTATTCATGATATAGCATATTAATTTATTTCCTGACACTGAATGATCTTCATGTTCATAGAACAAACTCTATCATGAGATATGGGATACCATTAATATGCTCTTGGTATTCTTTAAGTATATCACATTGATTTCCATCTATACACACTTTGTTCTGGTAATGGAGATTGTAATCTCATGATAAAAATTGTAAGACTTCCTATATTTTGCTAATCTCTGGAAACAGCATAAGAAGTATGTATTTTTTGAGGTGTAAAAGACTTACATGTAACATCTTTATGTCTTTTGTTGGACATTGGAAGCTTATTTTGACAAATTTAAAAATTCTTTCTGGAGCTGTTGGTAAAAAATTTTTCTATCAATTCTCAAATCAATTTGTGCACCTTAATTTCCTTGTAGAAAATAGTTTATCAAAATGTTCAAATTTGTAACAATTGAGTTGAGATATTTTCTTATAAACAATCTATTGGTTTCTATCATGGTCATGACTCCTTATTTCCATGTAGATTGTCCATAGTTCTTCTCATTCACAGATTATCTTTTCAAGAAACTGTTCTCAGGATTTACTGATCTTTCAAAAGATCTATTTCAGAATAACCACTTTTTACTGATCTTCTACCTCATTAATTTCTGCTTTCACCTTTATCTTCTTTCTTTAGGTTCTGTTCATTGTTTTTTCTTGATTCACTTGAATCTGTAATTAAATAAGTTTTATTTTTTTATTTATTAAAATTACATTTTTATTAAAATTAAAAATTTATTACTAATCACTTTACATCTTTCTCTACCCTTCTAAAATGGCCCTCCTTACCTAAAAACCTAAATTTCAGGTGTGGAGGTAAATATTCTATTTAAACTTTCACCCACTGGATTTTTGAAATTTTCGCTGAACTGGTTCAACACCTCTTAATTCTCTCTATAATCTGACGTCTGTTACTAAACCTAGGGGGAGGGTGAATTTGAGGGAAATGGTTATATGATGATTAGAATCACTTTGAATGTACAAAGTATTGGTCAGGGTTTTTCATTTCTCCAGGTTTTAAATGTCTCTGTCGTTTAAGCATGAGTAAGTAAATACCAGAAATAAAAGACCTACTGGGGTGCTGGGTGGCTCAGTTAGTTGAGCATCTGACTCTTGATTTCAGCTTAGGTCATGATCCCAGGGTCATGGAATGGAGCTGGCTTGAGATTTTCTCTCTCTCTCTCTCTCTTTGTCTCTCCCCCTTTCCCTTATTCTCTCTCTGAGAAAGAAAGAAGGAAGGAAGGAAGGAAGGAAGGAAGGAAGGAAGGAAGGAAGGAAGGAAGGAAGAAAGAAAGAAAGAAAGAAAGAAAGAAAGAAAGAAAATTTAAATAATCAGAAAATAAAACAGAAATAAAGGACCCAGGTTCTGAAACTATACTAAAGAGCTTACTAATTTCTATTCCTTTCACTGGACTCTATCTGAATGGCTATTCACATTCAAAACCTCAGCTCTCTTTTTCCTTTTCAAGAGTTACATTATAAAGCTACCAGCTTCTTAAAATCTTTTAAATTATCCAGATTTCAGTGAAGAAATGACAAATCCTCTTTTTTTCTCTCTCTGATCAAAATAATAATAGTAATAATAATAATAATAATAATAATTCCCTTACCTCTGTGCCTGCTATAATGAGGCCTGGCCTGATAGACTAGGTAAGATAGCCATTCTCAGAAGTTAGTTGCAAGATAAACCTCAACTCAGAAATGTGAATCCAGAGTAATTGTATGTTAAACAGGAAAGATAGTAGATATTATTGAGCAAAAAACGAATAAAGCCCCAACAACCATGGAGCAGAGCATAGAACATGCCAAACACGTTGACATTTATTTTATACTTAAATTTTATACTTAGGTGGATTTTCCCCCGTTTTATACGCTGCTTGGTTTCTTATGAATCAAGGAGGGAAAAGATGCTAACAAAATAATTATGAGCTTGGGAAAATGTGCCTCATCCTAAATTTTTGATCTTTTGTTAAAGACGATGTTTCTACTGGGTTTTATTATTTGAAGAAAGCATTTTATAGAAAGACAGATAACAAAAGTTGATTCAGGAAAAGGGAAGTACTTAGGAAAAATGGAAAGGGTGGGATGAAGAAGTAAGAGCTGGACAAACCAGGGCAGTTTGGTGAAAAGAGGGTGAGGGAAGCTACCTGGGTTGTGTCAAAACCTAGGTAGTGGGCGATCCCTTTTCGGAGCATAAAGCCACCATCTTAGCAGGTATGGGACTTGAAACACACCGACAGTCCCTCTGGGCTCTAATATCACTTGCTTTCCTACCTTATGATCCAGTGGCAAGACATGACTTAACCATGACTTCCACATTCCTGTTCGGTTTGGGACACTAATAACCTGAACTTTCCAGTCTTCCAAACAGGAAGGATTGATGATATCTACCTCAAAGCCTCCAGGCAACTATAGAGATGATGGAGGTTTCATCCCAAACTCAACCAGACCTTTAATTCCTACAAACCCATCTGATAAGTTTCTAGGTCCCTCATAAAACCTACTCTCTGCTCTTCCCCATGTTCTTATCAGAAATCATCTATCGCCTGGGTGAACAGAATTGAGAAAAGATCTCACCCTCAGGAGCTTTTTTATTCATTTCTTTGTTTCTTGCATTCACTCCATTTAGAAGGGCTTTCAGGAGAGAGCCTGGACTTAGTTTCCCAAGCCCAGTCTTGAATCAGTGCCTTCCACATAGTAGGGATCAACAAATATATGTTGAACAAATAAAAAATGGCAACATTGGTTACAGTAGAAAATTTTTATACAAACAGGCTGATTGTCAGGAAGACGAAGTGTATTCTAAATAAAACATTATAGAAATTTGCAAAAGGATTTCAATTTTTGTTACTTTTTAATTTTTATTTATTTTATTTTATTTAGCTTATATTTTATTTTATTGCATTGCATTGCCTTCTTATTTTAGTTTACCAGAGTCTGTATCTTCAATTATAAGCCTGAGAGGGCAAGGATTTTGGCTTCTATAATTACTTTATTGATTTTCCTTCCTCAGGATCCCTGTGGCTCTGTAGCTGAGCGAGTACACCCACTATAAAGTACAGTGAATATACTTGTCATTTCTGTTTGTGGTGACGAGACCATTCCGAATAACTCTATTGAATATGGACAAAATCTTTAATTGAATTGGTTAATTCCTATATGAGGAATTGGGGCTATTTAACCAGAAAGATAGATGAATACAGAGGAGGTACCAATATCATTGTCAAGTATCTGAAAGTATGTTGTGCCATTTAGAAAGCAATGTGACCCTGTTAGAGCTGTACATATTATCACTCTTTTCTGTATTTATTCCAGTCAAGGAAAGGGAACAGGTTTCAGCCCCAAATAATCAGTAATCTGTACTCAAAAAGAACTTCCAAAAAGGGGTTTCCCAAAATCAAAGTAATTCAAAGGCACAGTCAGTTGCTGTCTGACCTTTTGTGAATATAGTAAAATCAGCTTCCTTCCTGGGACAAAATGTGCCGTTATTTGGATTTCAACTGCAAATTCCCAGTGTATGTGGCTGAATGAATACCAGCAATATATTTTGCATCCCCACAAGAGATTAGGGAGATATGCAAAACTTATAAAACTTGGCACATACCTTAAGGATGCTGCAATATGATTGAGGAGTTCAGTGTTAGGTGTAAGAAAAATATAAGAGAATGCAAATGCAAGTGGCAAATGAAGGCCTTTCTGAACATAGTATTGTTTGATACTGTAATTTCCCATAGCAACACAGTTGAGGGAGGTGAAAGTGGGTTTTCTAGGCCAGCCATGTTCTCTGTTACACGGGTCCATGTGTTCCAGGTACACGGACTCTAAGGTGAGCTTTGAGAAGTCAAGAATGTGGGTCCAGAGAGGAAGGCAGGCTCTAGTCAATGAAAAACCTTGGTTGCAAAGAGGCTTACAGAGGTGGATCTAATAATCCTGAGTGAATATCTGAGGACTGGATTAGGCATTCCCAGTTTTGAGAACTGGTAGAGTGCTCAACTTTTCTCACTCTTAGGGTTTTAGGCAGAGGAAGAAATGTCGCTGAACTGGGAGATGAGCATTGAAATCCACAAGCATCTCCCCTGTTTACAATGTATCTCTATCTCTCATTTAATATTTAGCTTCTTTCACTCATCCTTTCTGACCTATGAGGAAGCAATCATTATTCCCATTTTGTAGATGAGGGCATAAAATGTGAATATTCTCAAAATACAGTCTTATGCAGACGAGAGCTTAAGTAAAACAGTTGGGATTGTTTGAGTGGAGTTCTGTAGTGACATTCAAGATTGAGGAATTAGACCAACATGGAAAGACAGTCTGTATATCTATGACTGCAACTGTTTTCAATAATGCTGGGGAAACAGAGACTTTTGAGTCACCCCTGTGATAGAAGGACTCTAGGATAACTTCCATTGTTTCTGTCTCCCATCATTCATGCTCTTGTGTAACTCTTTCCCTATGAGTAGAGGTTGAATCTACTTACTCTTCTTACGAGTAGAATACAGTAAAAATGATGGGCTGTCATTTCTGAGTTAGGTTAAAGCAGCACTGTGACTTCTGTCTTTTTCATTCTCTCTAACTCTCTTCTCTCAAAGCTTTGCTCTGGAAGAATCCAGGGGCCATGTTGTATGTAGCTTCCTGAAGATTCTCATATGGCAAGAAGCTGATATCACCAAGAGTCAGTGAAGATGTGAGGATTGCTAAGACTCTTGAATGAGCTTGGAAGCCGATTGTCCCCCGTTGAGCCTTGTGATGGTATAATCTGGGCCAACAACTTGATTTCAATCTTGTGAAGGGCCCTGAATCAGAGGCACCTGGGTAAACCATGCCCAGATTCTCAATGCATGGACGTTATGAGATTATAAGCTGCTACATTTCAGTATTTTTTGTTACACAGCAAGAGACAATGGATACACCAATCTTTTAAAAGTGAGATATCTTTGGGACCTAGGGAAATTTTAGGAAGATTTTGGGAAGAGGAGAGGGAGTTTGAATTATAACAACATATAATTCCTTGCTGTAGCTTAACCTGCGGTTGCTTACCAGGGCAGGCCATGTTGGGCAGCTATCACAGAGTGGAAGATGATGTGCTAAGAAATAATAAACATAGGGAAAATTGCCTAAGTACTTAGGGCAGTTGTTTCTAAATTTTTCAACTCCAAGGATGCTTTCTACTTTCCCCAACAGGGACCATATAAAATCAAACTTGTCAAACTCTCATCTAAAACCTTGCAATGGTACCCCGTTGTCCACACAAAGATGCTTAATCCTTCTGGTGTAACACATTATAAGTTACAGTGCACCCCTCCTGACTCTTTAGATTCATCTGTTACCAACACCTCCTTAAATTTCATGCTTGGAGCTCCCCAAATGCATCAAAGTCTATAACATCTCTTGCACTTAATTGAGATGATCTTGTGTTCCTGGGAAGTTCTTTACCAGTTTCTTTGTAATTCTTCCATTGCCTTTTGTGATTCTGCTGAAGGAGCACACCAGGCAATAAGACTTGTCCTTTGTGACCAACAGAGGTAAATGGCAATTGGAATACATACCATTGTTGTACTGACATCATCTTTCATATCTCTTTCTTCCTGCCCTTCCTTGTGGTAGGCACCAAACTGAATTGCCCCATCTTTGAAATATTTCACATAGCAACCTATTTTTACAGTTGTCCTTCTCACTTAGCCAAAAGCTTGTAAAGCTGCCTACTAGAACTTAAGGTCAGGATGACAAAAGATCAGATGTGCTGAGTCTATATCATCCGTATCAAAAGCAGGTCATCTTAACAGTTTTGTAATTTTACAGAGATGAAGACATGGTTTCTGTGTGTCTCTTTAAAATGTTTCCATACCTCCAAGACCCCCCATTGGTGTTTTTGGAACTTCTGGAAATCTTTAGGAGCCCCTCTGGTTTCTAGTTTTCCTCCTAGAATCTGTGGACCTTTTGTGAGTTAGAAAGCAAAAATAAAAATAACAACCCGTATGTAGGCTTCTTTCATACATGTCTTGAATGACTTCTCAGAAGTACTATAGCAGTGTCTTTTCAACCCATCAGCCTCGATGGTAAGGTTCGTTGTTGTTAGCAGTTTCAATATAATACAATCCCAGCTTTGGTGTCAATGCACCTATTTGACACACCTACAAGATTAAACAGGAACGTCTCATGATCCTTTACAATTCTTATTTAGCAAAAGACTAATATAATGTTAAAAAAAAAAAAAAAAGGAAGAAGAAGAAGAAGCTGGTGGCCAAAATGTCCCTAAAAGAGTGACTAGAAGGTTCACCAAAGATTGCTTGGTGTAATACCTTAGTTTCTCCTAAGGTAAAGGAAGATCAAAAGTAGAGGAATGGCCCTAGTCCACATAGCTGGTTAGTGACCTCGAGCTGGCAGTGACCTCGAGCCTAAAGTCCCAACCAAGGGCTCTGCCCGTCTTATTACCAGCTCTCCCCTTTGCCCAGCACTCAATCTGCATGAAATAAAAATTCAGTGGGAACTGAGGCAAATGAATAGTTTTCTGTTTTATCGGCGAAAGCAAATTGCCTCCATTTTGCTTCAGCTCTGAATATTTGAGACCAGTAACATTTTCACTCTAACATGCAGATATTAGCCTCAAGCCCTGCTTCCTTTTGTCTGTTTAGTAGCCCACACACCAGATTTTGGGGTCAAGCAATGTGTTGCATTTGCATGAGGTTGCACTGGCTCACGTTTTCTCTGGGATCCTGCCTTCTGTTCTTGCCATATCCCTTTTGTTTATGAAATCATGGAGCACAACACCACAGCCTGCAGTTAAGCTTGCTGACAGAACAAAAATTGAATCAATCCCTGGGAGCAATAGATTCAAACCCTGGGAACCTCCAGCTCATTCTGGCAGCTGCTAGTGAAGCTTATGCTGTATGTGCCTCGCAGGGATTTCCCCGGGACATTGCTTTTTAAGAGAAACATTTATAAAAACTACCCACTGTGCAAATCTAACATCACTTAGTGGTTTTCCTACAACTTGTAGGAGCATTGCACAATTCTTTGAAGAGAAAGCACTGACTGTCCCTTAAAGAGACCTGCTGAGGGAAACACGGCCCTGAGCAATCAGTCAGGAAACCCAGGTCTGCTGGAGACAAGAATACTGGGGTTCCAATTCTTCCTTGGCTTCCTCTTTCCACTGCTAGAGAGATACCAGGCCACGTGGCAAGATTCTAATTTGATAGAATTAGGGATCTCAGTTTTCAGGATTTTAAGAAACAAACAAAACTGTAGGTATATAGAAAGCAAGTAAGAAAGATATAAAGAAATGCAAAGGAGAAAAAAAACAAATAATAAGGAAATGTGCTGAAATATTTTCAAATGGATGCAAAGCAATGTAATGATATTGGACCATTTTATACATATTAAGTGAAAATAAGTATATTAAAAATTAATGATCATTTCCACCCGAGTAACAGAGAAGTTAAATCAGAACCCTTACTCATTGGTTTAAATTGGTTTAAACTTATATCAGTACTTTGGAAAGCAAGCTACCAATATACTGAGAAAAACTTAGAAGTGTTCATATTATTTGATTTAGAAATACACTAGTATATTGTTATCTCCCACCAAAAAGATAAGATAAACACAAAGACACTTTATGTCACTTATTTACAATGTAGTCTTTACATAATATATTTTACATTGGGAAAATTAGAATCTATCTTACTACTCAGCAAAAAAAAGAACAAATAATTATTTTATCTGGTACTTCACAGTAATTTAAAAACACATTCTATCAATGTGTTGTGTGCTATGAGTTGCAAAACACTTTCTCATTCTTCGTCTCATTTTCCCATAGAAAAATCCCCTGAAAAAAAACCTTATTCCACTTATATAGAGGCAGAAAATTCAGCTCAGAAATGAAGTAACTTGGCCAATATCACCAGAAGTTGGAAGTGGTATTGGCAAGCTCTACATCTTGTTGTTTCCAGTGACATGGAAATAACAGTGGAAGGCACTTATGAATCCAGAAAAGTCCATTGCCAAAGAAGAGTGAAGAAGTACAAGAAGGTGCATGAGAGTATTTCATAAGTGTTAGCAAACCAGTGGATTATTTATCTGGAGTGGGGTAAAGGACACCTCACAGGGAATCCTGTCCAAAATGGGCAGGTCTGGAAGCCAGCAGGGAAGAGAGTAGAGATGAGTGGAGAGTGAGACACTAAATGAAGTGACCAGGGCACACTGAAGAGAGAGGATGGCTTGTTGACAGTTGAACTTTGGTCCCGCCTTATTCTATTCAGGTTACTGTAACAAATGACCATAAACTGGGTGGATTAAACAGCAAACCTTTATTTCTCTCAGTTGTGGTGGCTGGAAGTTTGAAATCAATGTGCTGGTGAGAGTCAACTTCCTGGTTAGCAAATGGCCATCTTCACATTGTATCTTCACACGGCAGAGAGCAAAGAGAAAGGATGAGCTCTTCTCTTCTACAGCAATGCTAATATGGAGGTTTCATCCTTGTGACCAAATACCTCCTTAAGATCTCACCTCCCAGTGCCATCACATTAGAGCTATGGTTTCAACGTATGAATTCTGAGGAGAATCAAATATACAATCCACAAGTTAGCCACCAAGATCTCTTCTTCCTTCTACAATACTTGAATTTATATGGGGCACATGACAAGACCCCATTTTCCAACCACCCTCTCCGGGGTGAGAGTCAAAATGTGATCTCTCCCCAGTGAAGTGTGAGTGTATAGAATGTGTGTGTCTCTAGGTGTAAGCCTTATGATTGAGGATGTGACTTCTCCCCCGCTTTCTTTTCCCCCAGGTTGAAAGCTAGGCAGGTTAGAACCACACAGATATTAGGGAAGGGGTCCCAGAATGACCTTAAGAAGCAGTGGGCTGTCAGCTGAAATGCTCACCTAGGTCTGTCATGAGCAAGAAAAATGTATCACTCTGTTTTCTAAGATACTTTATTTTTTTAAAAAATTTCAGCAAATTTGTCTTATTCCAATGAATACAGGAAATCGCTAATGTTTACACCATATGACCACACCAATTAAAGGCTTGGATTTCTGGTGGAATACTGACTCCAAGGTAAATAGGATTATTCTTATTTTATGGGTGAAGAAAATGAGTCTAAGGTTATACAAGAGACATAAATGTCATGGAGAGGAGTAAAATCTTGAGTATTTTGTCAAAGTCTGTCCATGCCACTCATTAGAATAAAACTTTTTGGGGGTGACTCAGTCCATTAAGGGTCCAAATCTTGATTTTGGTTCAGGTCATGATCTCACAGTTTGTGGATTTGAACCGCACATTGGGATCCACATGGCTTATATTGAGCCTGCTTGGGATTCTCTCTCTTCCTCTTTCTCTCTCTCTCTCTCTCTCTCTCTCTGTCTGCCCTTCTGCATTTGCACTCTCTCTCTTTCAAAATAAATAAATAAACTTAAAAAAATAGAACCTTTAATCTTGCAATGCAGCATTTTCTTCTTCCACAAAGTAGGTTTCTGATAGAACATGTTTTATAAGGTTTGGGGAGTATTCAGTGAGATAATACATCGAAAGTGCCTGGTATATAGTAAGAGCTTGCCCAGGGCTAAATCTTGATCTCAGTACCCGTGAGTCACTGAAATAAGATTTACACTCAGTTCTCTAAAGCTCTAAAACTCATAGTCTTGTCACCAGGGAACAAGCTCTGGTGCCCAGATATAATTCTCCTTCCTGCTGTTAGTTTCATGCCTTTAGAGCGTATATTTCCCTTCTTTCTACACCCAGGGATGCTCTAATTCTGGTGTATTTTGTGAGGCCATTGGCTTGATATTATATCTGCCAGTGAAACTAACAGCAGTTGTAAAGAAATACAGCTTCTTGCCATTAGAATGACTTTTCTCTGTATCCAGGGAAAGATGTTTCATCCAGCTAAGGCACAATGCAGTTACATAGGTCCTCGAGTCAAAATACTCCAAAATGCATATTTTTAAAATAAAATAGTTCGGATGTCATACTTTTCTCTACAGTACGTTAGAGCTAAATGTGTAGCAGTATTTTGTCTTCGTTTTCTTGTTCTGAGGTTACTTCTCTTTCTTCCTAAGTATTCATCTATTGGCTGTTCATGATGATGTTTTCCCCCCTCTGCAAGCAAACCAATGTGCCTAGGCAAATACCTGCACTTTAAAGGAATTCACCTCAAAAACACAGATATATTTGCCTGATGACAGTTTCCTATTTTATGTTTAGTTCTTTAGTTTCTTAACAGAATGCTTATCATTATCAATAAAACAAATCAGGCAGCCTTCTCATATTTTTCGAGGACAGCCCTAGCTGTCAGAACTTGCTACAGAGATGGAAACATTTTATATTTGTGCTGACCAAGATGGTAGCCATCAGTCACATATGGCTGCTGAGTCCTTGAGATGTGGCTTGTGTGACTGAGGGGCTGAATTTATAATTATAATATATTTCATATATATAATGTAATTATATATATAATATAATGTAAATATAATATACTTCATTAAATGGTAACATTAATAGCTACTGCATCGGCAGAATATTCATTTTTTAAAATTTATTTTAGAGAGAGAGAGAGAGCACAAGTTGGGGAGAGGAAGCAGAGGGAGAGAAGAAAGAATCTCAAGCAGGGTCCATGCTCAGCACAGAGCGTGAGCATGGGGCTAGATCCCGTGACTCTGGCTCATGACCTAAGCTGAAATCAAGAGTCGGTCACTCAACCAACTGAACCACCCAGGTGACCCTCACAGAACATTTCTAAAGTTTAGACACACACAGTCCAATAGAAATATGAGCCATGTATATATTTTCAAATTTTCTAGTAGACACATTTAAAAAGTCGAGGGAGAGAGATGTGGATAAACGTTATTGTAATGATATACTTTCTTATGTCATCACATGACCCTGTAAAATAAAATAAACAAGCGATTAACATTAAAATTTCATTGATGATACAATTAACTTTTTTTTTGATGCTGAGTCTTTGGACATCTTTTGGCTATTTTACAATTTCAGTACATCTCAACTAACTAGTCATTTCAAGTACTCACCAGACACATTTGGCTAGTGGCTACCATACTGGGTAGGACAGCCCTTTCCCATTAAAATTTACACTCTTTTGTGACAGAGGTCTATCTTGTTCATCAATAAATCTCTTGCTCTCAACTCTGTGCTGGCCCATAACATACCTTTAATAAATATGTGTTTATTGACTCTTATTCGCAGTGATCAATTCTCATTTTGGATTTACAGGTAAACCAAAGACTGCTTACAAAATATAGGAAGGCTCTTATATTATCTCTCCCATTTAGAGTTAAATCTTTTTTTTTTTATAAGTACAGATCTTCCTCGGCTTATGGTGTAGTTACATACCAATATACCCATTGTAAGTTGAAAATATCATTGTAAGTTGAAAATGTACTTGGCAGACCTAACTAACTGAGCATGATAATTCAGATGAGCCTGTCTTAAACCTGTTTAGGACATTTACATTAGCCTACAGTTGGGCATAATCATTTACCACAAAACCTATTTATAATAAAGTGTTGAATATCTCTTGGTTTATTGTACGCTGCACTGAAAGTGAAAAACAAAACAACTCCATAGGTACAGGATGGTTGTAAGTGCATTGGGTGTTTATCCTCATGACAGCATGGCTGACTGAGGGCTGTGACTCTCTGCGACTGCGTGGCATCACAAGGAAGGATCACACAGTATATTGCTCACTCAGGAAAAAAATCGAAGTTCAAAATTGGAAGTACTAACTGAAAGCGCATTGCTTTCACACCATCGTAAAGTCAAAATCAAAATCGTAAGTTGAACCATTGTAAGCTGAGGACTGTCTGTACCTAACAAATGTTATGCTCCATGATCAAGGAAATGCTTTAGAATAGAAACGAGCAAACTTCTTGTGTAAAGGGCCAGCTAGTAAATTTGAAACTCTGTAGGTTATACAAGCCCTATGGGTAAGTACTCAGTTGCTGCTCTAAGGCAAAAGCAGCCCACAGACAATATGTAAATGAATGGCATGGCTGTGTTCCTACAAAACTTTATTTACAGAAACAAGAAGCGCTAAGATTTTGCCCTGTGGGGTATATATTTTTAAACCTTTGCTTTTTAAGCTCTGTATTTTAAATTTACTTCGTTTCTGACATTTCTAATATAGCACTACATAAACTAGAGGTGATCAATGTGTAAATGTTTACTAAATTTGAGCAGACAATACTCTTAAAAAAAAAAAATCAATTCATGGACACCTGAATGGCTTAACCACTGGATGAAGTCCATAAGCATCTGACTTCAGCTTAGGTCATGATCTCACAGGTCATGAGATCAAGCCCCGCGTGGGGCTCTCTGCTGACAGCTCAGAGCCTGGAACCTGTTTCAGATTCTGTATCTTCCTCTTTCTCTGACCCTCCCCTGTTCAAGCTGTCTCTCTCTCTCTGTCAGAAATAAATAAAACATTAAATAAATAAATAAATAAATGGATGCATTGAGGGGCGCTTGGGTGGCTCAGTTGGTTAAGTGTCCAACTTCAGTCCATGTCATGATTTCAAGGTTTGTGGGTTCGAGCCCTGCATTGGGCTCTGTGCTGACAGCTCAGAGCCTGGAGTCTGCTTAGGATTCTGTGTCTCCCTTACTCTTTGCCCTTCCCCCACTGGTACTCTGTCTCTCTCTCAAAAATTAAATAAAGCATTAAAAAATAAAAATAAATTTAAAAAAATTTAAAAGTCAGCATATATTGGAGGCACCTGACAGACACTGCTCAGCCAGGTGATCAAGTTTAACATCAAGAGCCATAAATCATATCGATAATGCATATTTTTGACATGATAAAATGAAAGAGTGTTTTATCTCTGTTTTCCCTCCCAGTAACTCAGAACCTGGGTCTTATCATGGAAAAACCATAGATAAATTCCAGCATAGAAATGTCTTGTAAAATATCTGACCAGTACTCCTCAAAGTATCAAAGTCATCAAAACCAAGAAAAGTCTGAGAAATTGTCACTTTGAAAAGAAGCCTAGGAAGATATAACAACTAAGTGTAATGTGGAGTCAAGAGTGAGATCCCAGGAGAGGAAAGGAACATTATAAAACAAACAAACAAACAAACAAACAAAAACCTGAAGAAATCTGAATAAACTGTGAGCTTTAGTTAATAATAATGTACCAATATTGATATTGGTTCCTTAATTGTGACAAATGTACCATACTAATTATTATTATAAGATCTTAGTGATAGGGGACATTAGGTGTGGGATATATTGAAGCACTCTGTGCTACCTGCCTAATTTGTCTGTAAATACAGTTTTCTAAAAATATAGTCTATTTAAAAACAAATAAAGAGGGGTGCCTGGGTGGCTCAGTCAGTTAAGTGTCTGACTCTTGGTCTTGGCTCAGATCATGATCTCATGGTTTGTGAGTTCAAGCCCCGCATCGGGCTCCATGCTGACAGAGCAGAGCCTGCTTGAGATTCTCTCTCTCCCTCTCTCTCAGCCCCCTCTTCACTCACTCTCTGTGTCTCTCAAAAGAAATAAACTTAACAAAAAATAAATAAAATAAAATAAATAAGGAGCAGATACTGGAGTGTTAATTGCAAAAAAAAAAAAAAATAATAAAAAGCAAACAACAAAAACCCCCACAAATGACCAAACATAAGCAAGATTCACTAGAAAAGAAGAAAAGCACACAAATTCCCAGTAGAATGAACAACATGGACAAAGACATAAAGACTTAGCATCTTCCATGGCTTGTACTTCTTCCTACAGGTAGGGAGAAACATGGAAAGTTTTGAGGTGGGGGTGGGGTAAACATGATCAAAATTGTATCTTAAATGTGAAAAGTGGTGGCCAGATTAGAACCAGAGGTAATTATTAGGGAGCAGTGAAATTGATAGTAGGGGTTGCTTATACAGTAAAACCTGGAATTGCAAGTAACATGTCCTGTGAGTATTCTGCAAGATGAGCAAATGTCATAAATAAAAGTTAACTTGATAAATGAGCGACCTCTTCAATACAAGCAGTGTGTGACGCTGAACTTCACATGATCACAACTGAGCCATTCGTTCTCGAAATTCGCTTTGATATACAAGTGTTTTGGATTACAAGCACGTTTCTGGAATGAATTAGGTTTGTGAACCAAGGTTTTACTATATTTGGTTCTGTAATGGAGTAACATTTGTAACTTTAATCTACTTTTGACTCTTTAAAACTAACGTCTAGGTGGAACCATTTTATACAGGCTGAGAGAGGCCCCAGGAGAACTCAAGTCAAAATGAATTTGTTCCAGTTCTTTTTTTTCCTTTAATTAATTCATGGTAATGATATTGAGAATGAAGGCTTTCAGTTTTGAGAACTGTGCTAGGGAACTGCATGAAGTTTACACTGTGAATACCAATTATGTCCCATTTAATTCACCCATTTTACAGATGAGTAAACAGAGGCTCAGGGAGATTATGTTACAGGTCCAAGGCCTAACAGTAAGAACTCAAATCTTGATACAACATGGTACTATCGTAGCCATAGCAAGTATCATGATTAAAAGCAATAATACCTTCTTGTTTAAGTGAGGGATGGTTAAGGTCATTATTTTTGTTTTAAGGATTCTCATTAAGGGGTGACTGGCCACACATAGACTTCTGAAAACGAAGCATGTCTAAACTAGGATGTGGAGCCAATGCCCTAGCAACTTCACAGGAGATCTTGAAAAGATGTCATCCTGGGTTACCAGACAATACAAAGTTATCTCAGTATTGATTACATTACCACAGAATTGGAAAGAACCTGTGTGTAAAAAACCTATTTATTAAGTGTTGAGGCAAGTGTATTAGTTTCCTGTGGCTATGGGCACAAATTACCACAAAAAAAATGATGACTTAAAGCAACAGAGATGTATATCTCGAAATCAGGAGTCAAAAACTCCCAAATCCTGGTGTTGGTTAAGCTGTCCTCCTATTGAAGGTTCGAGAAGACACTCTTTCCTTGCCTCATTTAGCTTTAAATGGCACCAGGCTTTCCTTGGCTTGGGACTGAAAAACCCTAATCTTTGCTTCCATTTTGCTTTCCATTTCTATTCATACAGTCTTCTCATTTTCTTTCTGAATCCTTGGTGTGTCTCTTACTAGGAGTCTTGTCACTGGATGTAGGGCCCACCTAAATCCAGAATGAGTTCATCTCCAGGTCCATAGCTTAATTACATCTGAACATACCCTTCTTCCAAATAAGGTGACATTCACAGGTCCCCAGAATTTAGACATACCTTTTTGGGGCCATCGTTTAAACTCATTCATTCAAAAATTTTCATCTAAGATTTCATAATTCTATGAATTTCAGTTTTGCTTTTAAAAAGCAAGATTGTTCTCTCCCTCTCTCTCAAAAATAAATAAACATTAAGCATTTATTTTTAAAAGGGGGGTGGTGCCTGGGTGGCTCAGTTGTTTGAGCATCTGACTTTGGCTCAGGTCATGATCCAGCTGTTTGTGGGTTCGAGCCCCACATCGGGCTCTGTGCTGAGAGCTCACAGCCTGGAGAGCCTGTTTCAAATCAGTGTCTCCCTCTCTCTCTGTCCCTCCCCTGCTCATACCCTGTCTCTCTCTCTCTCAAAATAAATAAATATTAAACATTTTTTTAAAAGCAGGATTGATGGGATAAGCATTTACCCTCTTTACATCATGTGGCAATAAACACCACCATTCATGCTCTAGACCTTGCCCTACTCATGATTGTATTGTATACTGGGGTATGGGTTATAATTTTAGAATGAATTTCCCATACTTCACATCATTATCAAGCTAGAAATTTTCGCTCATGGTTGGGAGTAGAATGGAAGGCTTTTCTTCTTTCTACCTCAAAAGCAATTTCTGACCTACAGAAACCTAAAACCTAAAAACAATGCATGTACCTCTTTTTTTTAATTTTTAATGTTTTATTTATTTCTGAGAGAGAGAGAGAGACAGTGCGAGCAGGGGAGGGCCAGAGAGAGAGGGAGATACAGAATCTGAAACAGGGTCCAAGCTCTGAGCTGGCAGTCAGCACAGAGTCCAATGCGGGGCTCTACCCCACGAACCGTGAGATCGTGACCTGAGCTGAAGTCAGACACTTAACTGACTGAGCCACCCAGGTGCACCTCAATTTAATAATCCATAAAGGTTTGAGAAGGAAGCAAGAAGAGTCCAGGAACTATTTCCTGTATTTGAGAGAGCGTGACTGAAATTCTCCCTTTACCCAGAGACAAGAGGTACAGGACAACCAAAATGTCAAGCTCTTCTGCTTTTGGCTGGAAGAGAATGATATCAGTGAAGTAACATTGGCTTCCCTCCTGAGATCCCAAATGGTGGCTGGAAGTCGTAAAGATGCTGTCTTTGTTCATTTAAAAAAAAAAAAAAAAAAAAAAAAAGACTGGTCAGAATTGTCCAGAATACTGTGCCCACATGCATTCTGTCATGGGCTTTAGCATGAACTACTGTATGCTGGGGCAGACAGGGCACTGGAAGAAGCCACGATGAAAAACAGTAATGATGTCTGTTCCTCACTCATGCATCATATTGAAGCACAATTTCATAAACTATCTGGATTAGTGATATTTTCTCCCCGTCTGTGTCTCCTAATGTCAACGATTTAAGATACCAAGAAACAGCTGCTCTGTACCTTAAAGACTGAGGACTTCACACAGGACATTTTTAGTGAAAATGACTTCCAATTATCTTGATAAAGATATATTAATTTTATCTTGTAAGCCAGTCAGGATAGAGGATTACTATGGGGATCCAGTTTCAACATGAAAAAGGCAAACTTAGAGACAGGAGTCCATATAGCTCTCTGTTCTAATAGCTATTCAGACAACAATTCTAACATCAAACAACATCGGAGAGAGATGGCCATCAGATGATAAGAACAAGATTTTCATAGCTACCGCTTAGTGAGGAATCTTAACAACTTTCTGTTGACGCACAACCGAAGATGCAGACTTTATGTAGCATGTAAGAGAAGAGCTTGGGTCTCTCTGTCTCTCTGTTGTTTTACCCTGGCAACAGGAATTTAATCAGTGCTCTGTGCAAGCCTGGGGCTTCAGACATGTATTGTTTCCATTCCACCTTAACACTGACCGTAGTCTTCTATCCCCGACTCATTGCTCTTAAATACAACTTCCCCAGAATGTTGGACAGCATGGCTCTTGATGACATTTGCCTCATATATACATGCCCTGGAAAGCACTGCAAAGTAGCATGAATCTGGCTAAAGAGGAGGTGTCTGGAGCCATGACTTCATGGTGCGAATTTGCTGAAAGCTGGTGATTGTCCAGTTAATCTGATTGTTACCGACAGAGCAAACAGATACCCGGTCTCAACGTGAGAGTACTGGGCTTCACATTTAAAAATAAAGTTTATTTATTTATTTATTTATTTATTTATTTATTTATGGTGTGAGAAGAGGAGGGGCAGAGAGAGAGGAAGAGAGATGAAGCAGGCTCCACACTCAGTGCAAAGCCCGCCACAGGGCTCAATCTCATGAACCATTAGATCATGTCCTGAGCTGAAATCAAAAGTCAGAGGCTTAACTTCCTGAACCATCTAGGTGCCCCCAGCTTCACATTTTTAAAAAAAAATAACAGGTCTATTGACATATAATTCCAAATCATCCAGTTTATAGTTTAGTGCACACTATACCGTGGTTTTTAGTATATTCACAAGTTTAATATATTCACAAAGTTGTGCATGGATCGCCACCATCTAATTTCAGAAAATTTTTTCATCCCTAATAGAAATTCTATAAATATTGGCAATCAGTCCTTATCCTTCCTGTTCCCAGCTCTGGGCAACCATTAATATAGCTTCTGTCACTATGGATTTGCCACTTTTCATTTATATGGAATCACATAATATGTGACCTTTTTTGTCTGGCTTCTTTCACGTTGCACGGTATTTTCAAGGTTCACTTATATTGTACAAATATCAGAACCTTATTCCTTTTTATGACTGAGTAACATTCCTTTATACATACACAGGCATACCTCAGAGGTATTGTGGGTTTCATTCCAGACTACTTCGATGAAGTGAATATTGCAATAAAGCCAGTCAAATGAATTTTTTGTTTCCGAGTGCATATGAAAGTTACATTTATACTACAGTCTACTGAGCATGTAATGGCATTATGTGTAAAAACACAATGCATGTACCTCAATTTAAACATACTTTATTGCTAAGAAACGCCACCTCTCATCTAAGCTTATAGTGAGCCGTGATCTTTTTGCTGGTAGAGGGTCTTGCCTCCCTGTTGATGGCTGTTGATGGGTCAGGGTGGTGGTTGCTGAGGGCTGGAGTGGCTTTGGCAACTTCTTAAAAGAAGACAACAGTAAAATTTGCCACATTGATTGACCCTGTGTTTCACAGCTGATTTCTCTGCGGCAGGCTTCTGTCAAAACTGTAGCCAATCCTTCCAAACTTGCCACTGGTTGATCAGTGAAACTTGTGGAATATTCGAAATCCTTTGTTGTCATTTCAATCATCTTCACAGCACCTTCACAAGGAGTAGATTTCATCTCACGAAACCACTTTCTTTGTCCACAAGAAGCAAATTTCGTTAAAAAATTATTAAAATTTTATCATAAGATTGCAGCAATTCTGTTCCATTTTCAGGTGCCATTTCTGATTTCTGTTTCTCTTGGTTTTGATTCTGGTTTTCTTGCTGTTTCTATCACATCTGCAGTGACTTCGTCCTCTGAAGGCTTGAACCACTCAATCCATGAGGGGTGGAATCAACTTCTTCCAAACTCCCATTCATGTTGATATTCTGACCTCTTCCCAGAAATCACCAATGTTCTTACTGGCACCTTAGAGAGGTGAATCCTTTCCAGAAAATTTTCAATTTACTTGCCCAGATCCATCAGAGGAATCACATTCTGTGACAGCCATAGCATTATGAAACACATTTTTTTCTTCGAAAGTCAAAATGACTCCTTGATCCATGGGCTGTAGAATGAATGTTGGGTCAGCAGGCATGAAAACAACATGGATGTCATTGTACGTCTCCGTCTGAGCACTAGGGTTACCCGGTGCATTGTCAATGAGCAGTACTATTTTGAAAGGATTTTTTTTCTCCCCTAGGCAATAGATCTTGACAATGGTCTTAAAATATTCAGTAAACTGTGTTGCAAACAGATGTGCTGTCCTCCAGGCTTTGCTGACCCATTGATAAAGCATAGGCAGAGTAGATTTAGCATAATCTTTAAAGGCCTTAAAGACTTTCAGAGTGGCAAATGAGCACTGGCTTCAACCTCAAGTCAGCAGCTGCATCGGCCCCTAACAAGAGTCAGCCTGTCCTTTGAAGCTTTGAAACCAGGCACTGACTTCTCCTTTCTATCTATGAAAGTCCTAGATGGCATCTTCTTCCGATATAAGGCTGTTTTATCTACAGAGAAAATCTGACATTTACTGGAGCCACCTTCGTTAATGATCTCAGCTAGATCTTCTAGGTGATCTGTGACAACTTCTGCACCAGCACTCGGTGCTTCACCTTGCACTCTAATGTTATGGGGATGGCTTCTTTCCTCACCCCATGAACCAACCTCTGCTAGCTTCACACTTTCCTTCTGCAGCTTCCGCCCCTCTCTCAGCCTTCACAGAACTGAAGAGAGTGAGGGTCTGGCTCTGGATTAGGCTTTGGCTTAAGGGAACATTGTGGCTGGTTTGATCTACTATCCAGACCAGTAACACTTCCTCCATGTCTGCAATAAGGCTGCTTCCTTTTCTTATTATTGGTGTGTTCACTAGAGTAGCACTTTGAATTTCCTTCGAGAATTTGTCCTTTGTATTTGCAACTTGGCCAGCTGTTTGGTACAAGAGGCCTAGCTTTGGGCTCATCTTGGCTTTTGACATGACTTCCTCACTAGGCTTAATAATTTCTAGCTTTTGATTTAAAGTGAGAGATACATGACACTTCCTTTCCCTAGAATGCTTAGAGGCCACGGTAGAGTTCTTAACTTGCTTAATTTCAATATTGCGTCTCAGGGAATCAGGAGGCCTGAGGAGAGGGAGAGAAATAGGGAACAACGGGTTAGTGGAGCAGTCAGAACACTCACAACATTTATGACTGAGCTCCCCGTCTTCTATGGGTGTGCTAGTGGCACCCCAAATCAATGACAATAGTGACATCAAAGATCACTGACCACAGAGCACCATAATAAGTAATAATGAACATGTTTTAAATATTGCAAGAATCACCAAAATGTGGCAGAGACACATACTGTTTCCAAATGCTGTTGGAAAACTAGTACCTATACAGTTGCTCCAAAAAGGGGTGCCGCACAACTTCAATCTGTAAAACATTATCAGCAAAGCTCAATAAAGTGAAGCATGAGAAAACATAGTATGTTTGTATATGTACTCTACGGTTTCTGCTCAATTTTTTTCTTTAAACCCAAAATTGCTTTTTCAAAAATCATCTGTTTAGAAAAAAGAGGAAAGGAAACAACTCTCTCTGGGAGATTTTGCTGCCTCCTCCCCACACCATCAGGCCTGGGCAGAGCCCCTGTCTTTTCCATCCATAGAGCTTCTGTAGTCTGAGCCCTGGCAGCCCTTAGGATGCCCAGACTGGCCTCAGCTGACAGTTAAGAGAACTGTTTCTCTCTTGGCAAAGGGACCGAGGACAAGTTGCTCATGAAGGAGTCTCCAGGGTGGGCAAGGAGGTTATGGGCTTGGTCTGCCAGAGAGAAACCAGGAGAGTCAGACATGGTTTAATGAACTGAAAACTGGCAGGAGGAGCCCAAAGAAATTCCAGGCCCCCTGTCCCGTGGCCCACTTCTGAAGACAACTTCATGGGCTGGAGACATTCTGAGGGCCACCTTAGGGACATGGGCTGAAGATGGAAGACCACATGAGGAAAGGAGCCCGAGTCACTGTCACCTCTGGAGCAGAATCATTCTGCTCACTTGGCTTGAACAGGGCTGGCTCCCCAGAAAATCCATAAAAGTATAAACCTCTGCCAGTTATAACTGATTTTTCCTGACTTAATGGGATTGGAACCAAGCCTCTTAGTTAATACCTTTGGGGGGACCCTTTACTCTTGGGCTCCTGCCTGCTGGAGGTGACCACACACAATGGAGAGGGAGCAGAGGAGAGTCCCTGGGACTTTTGTGGGCAGAGCCAGGCTTCCCTGCAGCAAAAGGAAACTTTAAATCAGGAGAATGAATCTCACTCAGGGACAGGGCCCTGACCACTGCTCTGATTTGATCTTGTACCTAGAAAGGGTCATGGCCCGGCCTTGCTTTGACCCCCTGAGGCTTGCCGTAGGGCCACGGGGATCTAGTGAGGCCATCCTCCAGGCTTCGATCAACCCTTTCCACTGGACTGTATCAGTGAGATCACTTTCTATTTCAGAGCAAAGTTAAGGGAAACTGTCTTCTAGAAGCTGGCTGGCCTCTACCTCCCCCAGCCCAACTGATCTGCTCTGGTTGTCAGGCACCTGTTTACCTTAGAGATGGAACACTCCCCAGGGTTATAAGCTGCCTGTTGAGACCCACAGGACACTGGCCCTCAGAGGCAGAGCTATGGAGCCCTACACGGCCATGGCGGACCTGCTACCTGCCTTCAGACCTGCTTCCCAGCAGGTCCTGGAGCAGCTGTGGGCTGCTCTGTTGGGGATTTCTGAAGGCTGGAGGCACGTTCCAGGTCCCTGTGAGTTTCCCTGGGAGATCCTGATATATACCGTGGTATTGGTTTTGATAGTAAAAGGGCGACACATTTTTAGAAGTTTCAAGGCACTGGGCAAAAGGTGTTCTGCCCACACTAAAGCCTGTGGAATATGTCGTGAGACCATGGGACCAAGGATACAAGCTGATGAAGCCCTAGGGCCGCCTGGGGTGGAGGCTTATCCTCTCCCATTACAAACCTTGTGCTTATCGGCAACAAATACAAACCACAGTAGGCTGTCACTTCAGGACACTGTTGACTTTCTGGAAAAGGCTCAGAAGAGGCAGCTTTCCCAAGGGTCTGGTGACACACCCATGTTTAGAGTGTCAGCGACGGATGGAGAACAACTTCAGAAGAAAATAAGGGATGATTTGAATGTGAACGCTCATGTTCCAGAAAGACCAGAACTGCTTGCCCAAGAAATTGCGAGGTGGAGGCAGGACGAAGAGGCTGGGGCAGTGGAGAACACGGCTAGCGCAGGCCCTGAAAGCTAAACTTAGCCAGTTAGCATCAAAGACCAAAAACCTGCTGAAGACCATTCCCTGGCCTGACCTCCTTGGAGATCATTTGGGTCATGTCAACTGGGAAGTCAAGCAAAAGAGGGAAGTGGAAAATGGTGATCATTCCATCTATCAGTCAGAGGTTGATCCCAAGGGTGACACTGATGATGTTGATTTCAATGGGTCCCTTCAAAGTACTGAAGAGAAAAATCAGGAAATAGCCAGACAACTGTGGGAAGAAAAGCAAATGAATGAAGAGCTTACAAGACAAAGAATCAGTCTTCAAGCTGAAGAAGCCTCTTTGCAGCATGAAAATTCACAGCTTGAACGTGAGATTCAGCAGCTGAGTTGGAAGCATCAAATTCTGCCTGAATTATATCAAGAAAACATCACACAACTTCAGAGAAAATTGTCTGAGGAGGAAACGTGCTGCTTTGAAATCGAAAAGGAACTTTCCACCACGTGTAGAAACATGAACTCCATGTGTCAGATTCAAAACGTATACAAGACAATGACCGAATACATGGGAGAGAACTGGAGAGAAACACCTCCTGCTGTTGGAAAGGATCCTCTTCCACGAGAAAATAGTGCAGGGAAGCTGGATGGCTGCTCTGCTGACAGAGAGTCACCTCCAGGAGCTTAGGAAGGAAAATGATCACAACAGGCAAATGCTAGCCAACGCGGAGTCCAACTTCCAGTCTTTCCCAAGTGGCCCTTGGCCTCCTACTGCACCACTGGCAGCCCACAGATGCCCAGAAGTGTCTTCGGGGGGCCCACTGGATCATCAGCACCCCTAGGAAGGAAAAGAGTCAGGCCATGAGGACCCAGGCATCCGGCGATACCTGCAGATTTGACTGAGCTCAAGGCAGCCAGGGCCTGAACTCTCACAACCACCGTACAACCTCTGCATGTGTTTTCTGTCTTTATAAAGTAATTTTGATTGATCTCTTTTTGATTTAGATATTGTATTTAACTAATGCTAAAATTGCTCTTATTTAAGTAGAGGTAGCATTACAATTTTCATGTAGCATTTTCCTAATAAGCAAATGTAATTCTTACAAATAAACTATTTCCACATCATCAGCCCTCTAGAATTAGATAATATAAATATTGTATTTTGATTTAAATAAGAGGTCCAAGGGCGCCTGTGTGACTCAGTTGGTTAAGCATTGCACTTTGACTCAGGTCATGATCTCACGGTTTGTGGGTTCGAGCCCTGCTTTGGGCTCTGTGCTGACAGCTCAGAGTCCCAAGCCTGCTTTTGAATTCTTTGTCTCCATCTCTCTGCCCCTCCTCCACTCATGCTCTGTCTCTCTCTCTGAAAAATAAATAAACATTAAAAAAAAATAGGGGTGCCTGGGTGGCTCTGTCATTTGAGCGTCCGACTTTGGCTCAGGTCATGATCTCACAGTTTGTGAGTTCGAGCCCCATGTCTGCTCTGTGCTGACAGCTTAGAGCCTAGAGCCTGCTTTGGATTCTGTGTGTGTGTGTGTCTCTCTCTCTCTGAGTCTTCCCTGCTCACACTCTGTATCTGTCTCTCAAAATTAAATAAACATGTTTTAAAAAATTAAAAAAATAAATAAAAGGTCCACTATTACTTTAACCATTGAAATTTGGCATGGATACATTTAAAATCATAATGACCATTTTTATATATTATTTTTGTATGCCATTTTGAAACACATGAGCATGTATTAGAAGCCTGCAAAAGTAATTTAATGTTACTTGAATAAATGTTGACTATTTTAAAAAACAATTGGGAAAATGTTTTAAAAAACAACAACACCTCATTCCAACTTCATGATGTTTTTATCAGATTAACCCTAAATCCTTAGATTAATCCTATTTGGTATCGAGTTTAAAACATCAGGCAACTCTTTTTTGTATGTATATAAGTTAACTGGCTTGTGTATATACACATTGTGTGAGCAAGAATTTTCTTGTTAACAATGTTTTTTAAGAAGTTTTCAGCTTTATTTTTATATTTTCCTCTGTTACTGACATACCAAGAAAAAGTGTCATGTATCTTCATTGTGTGTGTGTGTGTGTGTGTGTGTGTGTGTGTGTGTTTGCCATCAAGGGAAAACTTTTCTTTTAACCATATACAACTTAGAAATGCCAAATAACAATGTCTTACACAAAATTTAAAAGTTTGAGAAAATAACAAAATCATAAAAAAAAAATTGGCTGCAAAATTTAAAGTCCTCTTCCCGTAAATCACAGTGCTCTCAATGGCACCTATCATGGTGATTGCTTTCCAGCTTTTTGATTTATAGGCCCAGATCCATCAGAGGAATCACTACAAAATGCATTTCTTGAATAATAAAACCTGAAAGTCTGAATTACTCCTTGATCCATTAGCTGCAGAATAGATGTTCTGTCAGCAGGCAAAACAAAACAAAACAAAAATTATCTCATCGTACGTCCCCACCAGAGCTTCTGGGTGATCAGGTGCATTGTCAATGAACAGTAATGTTTTGAAAAGAATCCTTGTTTCTGAGCAATAGACCTCAACGGTGGGCTTAGAATCATCAATGAATCACGTTGTAAACAGATGAGCTGATTTGTGGTTTTATTTAGAGAGCCCATGCAGAGCAGATTTAGCATGATTTTTAAGAGCCTTAAGGATGGTCAAAATGTTAAACATGCATTGCCTTCAACTTGAAGTCAGCGGCTGCATTAGCCCCTAAGAAGAGAGTCAGCCTGTCCTTGGAAGCTTTAAAGCAGGCACTGACTTCTCCTCTGTAGCTATGAAAGTCCTGGATGCATCTTCTTCTGATCAAAGATGGCTTCATCTGTATCTGTGGTTTAGTGGGACCATCTTTGTGAGTTAGTTTTGAATAACTTGCTGCAGTTTCTATAGCAGCACTTGGTCCTTCATCTTGCACTTGATGCTCTTGCACGTGACATCACCTTGCACCTGAAGGCTTCTTTCTTTCAACCTTGTGAACCAACCTCTGCTAGCCTCAAATTTCTCTTCTGCAGCTCCCTCACTTGTACTGAGGCTTTAGAGAACTGAGGAAAGTGAGGGCCTCACTCTGGGCTAGGCTTTGGCTTCAGGGCTTCCTGTGTCTGTTTGATCTTCTATCCAGGCCAGTAAAACTTTCTCCATATCTGTGATAAGGCTATTTCACTTTCTTATAATTGGTGTGTTCAGTGGAGTAGCACTTTGAATCTCCTTCAAGACTTTTCTTGAAAAGAAAAGTCAGCTGACTGGGGCAAGAGGCCTAGCTGTCAGCCTATCTTGGCTTTCAAAGTGCCTTCTCACTAAGCTTACTCATTTCTAGCTTCTCATTTAAAGTGAAATAGAAGCATACCTTCTTTATGTATCCTAGCTCTCTCTCTTTCCTCAGGCCTCTCTACTCAATGTAAGTTGAAGCCAAAGTTCATTAGTATTCCGAAAGTTTTAGAGCCTTTAAAAATTATGCTAAATCAGGGCACCTGAGTGACTCGGTTGAGTGTCCGACTGTGGCTCATGTCAAGATCTCACGGTGCATGGTTTTTTTTTTTTTTTAATTTTTTTTTTATGTTTTATTTATTTCTAGGAGAGAGAGAGAGACAGTGTGAGCAGGGGAGGGTCAGAGAGAGAGGGAGTCACAGACTGAAAGAGGCTCCAGGCTCTGAGCTGGCAGTCAGCACAGAGCCCGATGCGGGGCTCGAACCCATGAACCGCGAGATCATGACCTAAGTGAAAGTCGGACGCTTAACCGACTAAGCCACCCAGGCGCCCCATCACGGTGCATGGTTTTGAAACCCGCATTGGGCTCTGTGCTGACAGAATCCCGCTCTGGATTCTGTGTCTCCCTCTGTCTGCTCCTCCCCTGCTCACATTCTGTCTCTGTCTCTGTCTCTCTCTGTCTCTCTCTCTCAAAACTAAACATTAAAAATTTTTTAAAAATATACATGCTAAATCTACTCTGCCTGTGCTCTGTCAATGGAACAGCAATGCATAAATGAAAAGCACACCTGTTTACAACATGGTTTACTGAATATTTTAAGCCCACTGGTGAGATTTGCTGCTCAAGAGCAAAGATTCTTTTTTAAATATGTCTGCTTATTGACAAACCAAGAACTCTGATGAAAATATGCAATGAGATTTATGTCATTTTCCTGGATACTAACATAGCACCCATTCTGTAGCCCATGGATCAAATAGTAATTTTGACTTTCGAGCATTATTATTGAAAAATACATTTTGTAAGGCTATACTTGTCATAGATAGAGTTTCCTCTGATGGATCTGGGCAAGTTAATTGAAAATCTTCTGGAAAAGATTCACCATTCTAGGTGCCAGTATGAACATTAGTGATTCCTAGGAAGGGGGTCAGAAAATTGACACGAACAGGAGTTTGTAAGAAGTTGATTGTAGTTTGAAGGGCAAGATCTCATTGTTCTAAGGAACTGCAAATGTGGTGGACATAGTGAGAGAACTAGACAGGAGAGAGAGAAAGTGGGGGAGGGGCAGTGAGAGAGGGAGACACAGAATCTGAAGCAGGCTCCAGGCTCTGAGCTGTCAGCACAGAGCCTGACGAAGGGCCTGAGCCCACAAGCTGTGAGATGGTGACCTGAGCCAAAATTAAGAGTCAAACGTTTTAACCAGCTGAGCCACCCAGGTTCCCAGATGTTTGTCTTATTGTTGTTTTTTAAGTGATGTTCTTGACCATTTCTTTAAAGTTTGTATTCGTTATCATGTGTAGTAACTGACATCTGCTCATTTAGCTTAGTGGAAAGCTAATGATTAGACGGAGATCTCTTTCAATGCTTTGAACTAGGGAGTCTTCCAGTTTTTGGTGAGAGGCTCTGCTAGGTCTGTCTTCAATGGTCTGAGAGGCAGTCTCCCTTAGCCTTCACTTCCTGATTGTGAAGAGCCTGGGGAGGCCTTAAGATTTTACCTCTGACTAGCATCATACCCTCAGGCAACTGCGGTATTAAACCATCTTTACTGCAACTCTGTGGGTTAGCGCTGTTCGCAGAGACTGGGTTCTGAGTCAAGCACTGAAAGTAGACTTTCAAACAATTCTCTAGAGCTTTTAGGGAGTTCCAAACTGCTTTGGCTTCTCCAGTGTCTGATACATTACTTGATTCACAGCTACCACAGTTGTGAGACAATTACTTTTTGAAGTTACCTTGTTTCTGGGGGGGACAGTGATGAGATAATGGGAAGTTCAAGTACTATAAGGCTCACTGGTTTTATTAAAATTCAGCTATTTTTCTTGAATGAACATCTCTTGAATTGTTGCAAGCCTTTAATTTCTACAATTCATATTGCTTTTACAGGGAAGAGACTTTTCAGAAATCTTTTTGTATATCATGCTAGCTTTTACAAAGGACCCTCACCCATTTTGTGTCCTTTAAATTTTTGATTTATGAAACATTTTAAACATGAAAGTAGAGAAAACAATATATTGGCTATATTTGTACCCACTTCCCAGATTTAACAGATGTAATATTCTGCCATATTTGCTTCAGATTTATTATTTTTAAGGAAAGAAATACACTTATTGTCTTTATTTTTCCCCTTTTTAAAATATTTATTTATTTTTGATAAAGAGAGAGAGAATGAGTGAGAAAGAGAGAGAGAGCAGGAGGCGGGGCAGAAAGAGAGGGAGACACAAAATCAGAAACAGGCTCCAGGCTCTGAGCTGTCTGCACAAAGCCTGACATGGGGCTCGAACTCACGAGCTATGAGGTCATGACCTGAGCTGAAGTCAGATGCTTAACCAACTGAGCTACCCAGACACCCTCAATTTCCCCTTCTAAAGAAATTACCCCTCTGTTGTGGTTGACATGCTAATGCTAGCCATATTTGTGTATGTTTGCATATGACTACATAAATAAAACAGGTATGTGTATATATCTATATCTACATAATAGTTTTGTATCTTCTTTGGACATTTTACTTTTATATATTTCTTTTTGGAGCTAGTTTTCCTTCACTTTGGCATTATCCTTTTGACATTTACCTATGCTGATATATGTAAAGCTTCTGTTTAAAAGAATGATATTTCATTTAATAATCAACTGCAATCTATGTATTCAGTCCTATACTGATGACAGTTTGGCATAGAGGCTGTGAATGTGGGCCCTGAAGCCAGAATTTCTGGGCTATAATCTGTATTAGGTTACTTCTATTTTCTTTGTTATTTGGGGGAAATGGTTTTACTGCTATGCCTTGGTTTACTTATATGGGTCTAACAATAGTACATACACACAGAGTCATTTTGAAGATTAAATTACATAATACAAATGAAAAGCTTAAAAGCGTTCTTGGGAAATCATGAGTCCTTGGCAAGAATTAGCTCTTATTAAAAATGATGCTATAGGGAACACTTTCATGTGAACCTTGTAACATTTCTGCATTATAGCATAGGAAATACCCAGCTCAAATGGATAGGACCTAGGTGCATTTCTACCAATATTACCCACATCCTAATCATATATTGATGTAATCAACCAGCCAGCCTGGGAAAAAGTATTTACCATGTATGCATTCAACAAAAAAATTTGGGTCCAAAATGTACATCTTCTAAAACCTTCTATAAGTTGTTAAGAAAAATATATATCTATTTCAAAAATTGGGAAAATAGGTGTGAGCAGAAAATTCACTGAAAAGGAAATCTGCAAGACCAGTAGAGTCAGGGAGGCCAAGTGACTGACTAATAGTTAGACAACCTGCAAATAAGTGACCCAGTATAGATTTAATGTACATCTTCCAAAATCTGCCCCCAGGTTTTCTCAACTACCACATTTTCTTTTCTTCCAATTAATCATGCAGTTGCTAATCTCTGCTTCTCTAAATGATGTGTAAAAGAAGTGCCTTCCCTCTGCTTTTGGTGTGTCCTTTTATTTAAACAAAAACATTTTTCCCCCTAGGAAGATGTTCTCTCTGAGCTGAAATAAGCTAAAGCAACTTGTAACACATGGTGTGTTATCCATGGATGTGTGCATGTGTTTAAAAAATCTGTGTAGTTGTTTCTACAAACGTATGAATGTAACAGGTGTCCGGGCACACATGTGTTTTTCAGAGCTACTGCTGGTAAAAGAGTTGATGTAAGTGATCTCCTTTCAGAATAGCAACGCGGCTAACACAGCTATTTATTTCCATTCACATTTACTGAAATGAAATGGACATTTGGCAACTTGACTTGGAATAACCAGAAGTTGGTATGCTCGCGGGCTTCTGAAATATAGGTGGGAAAAACGTCTCCTATCTAATCTTTGACATTCTATGTTCCAAGAGAGTTTTATTTTAACCCTGCTCTTAATTGCCCTTCAGTATAAAAATTAATTGTGTTTTCCACTAAAAGGCCAGTGCAGCTTAAGGTTGCTCTAAGGTCTTGGCAGCCAATGCATCTTCTGTAAATGGCTTGATTGCCGTCTGCGGAGAGAAGTGCTGGGAAAGATGTGCTTGACCGAGGCTATACATTACAGTCCAATTAGTGTGAAGATCACTACATGAGTCTTTAACTTTATCTAGTAACTGTCGGAACTTCTAATAGAGACCACAGAGAGAATGGAGAGGAATTTAGAATCCATTCTCTCTGCCAGGCAGAAGGGGAATACCTTTTGGCTATATACCAACGAATAACCAGGGGCATTTCTCTCAATTTTTCTGTCCCCTAGATACCTTTATTCCCCCTAAATTAAGAGTTAAGAACAAAACCCAGAACCCTCAAGGTGCACATTAGTATGGACAGTACCAAGTACAACAGCGGTTCCTAGCAAGAGGTCTAGAGTCAGGGACCTTGGTTGGTATTTCAGGCTATCTGTGTTGGGTTATTAAAACTCTGTAAGCCTCAGATCCATCAGTTAATAACAGGAATGCTAACGGCATATCCTTCATAGAAGTACTAAAATTAAGTAGCATCTTGACTTAAAGAATCCTAACCAACAAGTATTAATCAATTTTAATATTATTACATTATTATTGAGTATTAAAGGAAAATAATGGTCCACATGGGCTCCAAAATCAGGATACCCAAACTAACTCATCACAATCATTCATTATGTGGCCTTACGAAGTCAGCTTCCCAGTCTTTTTTTTCTCTTCCCTCATTCTCCTCTGGTTGTTGGGCATTTTCTAGACCCACTTGAGTTCAACACTCACTTTGTGGTAAAGCTTTCATTACAGGAATTCTCTAACTTCCATCATGGAAGGGCTGGCTCCACCCAACCATTCCTTGTGAGGGTTACTTGTCAACACCGCCTTCCATCAGTGATTCTTCTTATCCCCCTTTCCCAAAGGGTTATCTTCCACCTGGACAGCCATTGGAGGTTGAAGCATCCACCTTTCATTCTTGGTCTCTCCATGCTCCTGTCTTATGGATCCTTTGTAGGCTTTTTCATCTCCTGTTGGAAACACACCTACTTCTACAGACAATAGGTGGAGAATATCGTTACCTCATAGGATAGATTTAGTAATTCCTTTTCTTGATTGTCCTCCTTTGAGAACAGAACCTTCCCTTCTCTGGCACCTCCAAAGGCATAGGAGGAGTGGAAAATATGAACCAGACTCCCAGGTGAGTTGCAGGAAATCAGACACTTCCCCTTAGGCACCTGTGTTTCTATGCAGAGGAGACTTCTTAGTGGGCCGGCATACTTCTGCTTAACAGCAAAATTTGGAAGAATATCTTGAATACTATGCTGACCAAAAGTCAGGTGTGTTTGCTCGAAATCTGTGTGTTCCTGGTTTATCAGCATTGCAAACACATACTTTAATGAATCTACAAATGGATGAACTAGGAGTATGGGTTGTTGCTACTATGAAAAATAGTTGATAGCTTGGGGGGAAACAATATAGAGGAAAATCACTGTCTATGTTAGCTCAGGTTGCTCAGGCCAAAGCACTACAAATTAGGAGGCTTAAACAACAAGTATCTATTCCTTGGAGTTTCAGAGGCTGAGAAGTCCAAGGTCGAGGCACAGATAAATTCAGTTCCAGATGAGAGCCCTCTTGCTAATTTTTTCTGTGCCTTTCCTCTTCTTATAAGGACATTCATCTCATCATGAAGGTTGGACTTTCATGATGTCATCTAAACCTATTCATCTCCCAAAGATCTCACCTCCACATACCATCCCATTAGGGGTTCAACATATGCATGGGGCTGGGCACAAACATGCAGTTTATAATAATTATCAAAAATATTTCTTGGAAGCACCTGAGTGGCTCAGTCAGCTAAGTAGCCAACTCTGGATTTCGGCTCAGATCATGATCTCAACATTTTGTGAGTTCGAGCCTCATGTTGCTTGGCATTCTCTCTCTTCTCTCTCTCTGCACCCCCCCTCTTGTTATTTCTCTTTCTCAAAATAAATAAACTTAAACAAATATTTCTTGGGGACCAAGTATGGGTGATTACACAAATGGAAAGTAACAGTAAAAACAAAGACAAGATTCCACTTATGCTTGGCAAGCTCTGTATGTTATTGCACCATTTTAAAGAATGTGAAACTAAAAATCATTGATAATGTATTTAGATAGTGGTTATGTCCTTCATTCATTGGATAGTTCACATGGTTGAAGATGAAATAAAATGTTTTAAGTAGGTATGCATATTTTTATCATTATTGTTTTAAATTAATTTAAAAAATACTAACCCTGTAGTCAGAGAAGAGGCTTCTACAAAGTTTAAAAGTCATTTAGAAGTTCTGGAGCATTCTAGAGTATGGTCTTAGGCTCCCATTAAGAAGTATCCTCCTGTCTTCTCTCCTCTGCTCTCCCACTGAGCCAAAAAGTCACATCAGAGAAGAGAGTGAGGAAGACAAAAAAAAAAGTGTTGTGGGGACAGTGCCTGGGTGGCTCACTCAGTTGACTCAGTTCAGTGTCCAACTCTGACTCTTAATTTCTGATTTTGGCTCAGGTCATGATCCCAAGTTCTTGGGATTGAGCCCATGTTGGGTTCCATGCTGAGCATGGAGCCTGTTTAAGGGTCTCTCTCTCTCTCTCTCTCTCCCTCTTTCCCACTCATGCTCTCTGAGAGTGAGGAGGCCTGGTGGAGGCACTTGAGGCCATGAAACCAAAGAAAGGAGGAAAAGAAGGAGGTGCGGTGGAACACTGAGAAACAAAAATAAAGAAAGTCAAGAGAACAAGAGCCACTGTTAATTAAGGATAAACACAAAAATCTGAAACATTTAATGGGAATTTACTGTATATGAGGTGCCACTGTATATCGTCTTATTAGACGAGAATATTTTTCTTGATTAAAAGAAGACAGTCTGCCTTTAATCCATGTGTCTTTGAATGCCTACTATCACACATGGTTAGGAGTACACATATGTTAATTCTTCAATCAAGAAATAAAGTTTCATACATTGTAAAGGAAAATTTGACATAGTGAAGGATTGGGTTATACTTGGTCTTAGCTCCTAGGTACATCCTTGAAACTATTTCAGGGAGGCCTCTTTAGAATCTTCACAGGATCACTTCCCATCTCAAATTCCCCTCTTTACTTCTCTTGGTAAATGAAACTATTTCCCATATAATCTCACTACCTCTTATTTGTAGTGTTGTCAGGGAATAAAAGAATGGAGAAAGCAGAACAGCAAATTTCAAAATATTTTATAACCTCTAATACATCATTAAATTGATTAACTATACTTATAATGATAAAATAAAACATATATATGTGATATATATATACACACATATATATATATGCATATATATATATACACACACACATATATATGGGCCCATTCAGATAAGAGCTGATGTATATACTGCTTGGCAAATAGAAAGTGCTGAATAATGTTAAATATCATTATTGCAAGCATTCCGTATGCTTTGTTTCACTCTCTTGGGGGATACTATTATATATATATAATATATAATATTATATATATAAAATATTATATATATATAAAATAGAAAAAAACTCTTTTCCACTTCCAAGTAGCCAATTTATAAATGAGTTTTGGGATAACACATTTGCACATGGTACATGCACTAATAGATGCGGAAACTCAATGTACCATTATTATTATTGTTTTAAAGTTTATTTATTTTGAGGGGGGGAGAGAGAGAGAGAGACAGAGAGAGAGAGAGAGAGAGAATCTGAAGCAGTCTCCACATCAGTAATGTGGACAGTGAGATCACGACCTGAGCCAAAGACAAGAGACCAACGTTTAACCGACTAAGCCACCCAAGCGCCCCACCAGGATCTTATTATTTACATCATCCTTTCTCTGCTGCATGTTCCCAAGGTCACCCAAGGTGGAATGTTGGTAGAAATGTTGCCAACTTTAAGTTGACTAAGAAAACACAATAATTTTACTTTAGGGGTCTGGGATTCATGAGGACAAATAAGAAAGATCCATAGAAAATAAGAGTCAAAAATTACCCCCCCAAAATTGTATATTTAACCAGAGAAATGCCTAAAGATGAAAGCACAATAATACTTATTGTCCGTGTGTGTGTGTGTGTGTGTGTGTGTGTGTGTGTGTGTGTGTGTGTGTGTGTTTTAATAGCAAAGCAAATCTAAGTGCACAGCTCTGGGCAGCTGTAAGCCTGATCATGTGTACTATCAAATGCTCAGCCCTGATAAAAGCACTGATAGAAAATTGCTATTTCCTGCTGTTTTTGCAATTATAACGTGTCCATGCTATAGTATAAACTCCGTGCATATGTGTGGGTATTTAGAAAGCCATGCACAAAATGTGCACAGCTTTTAGATAAATAGATATTACTTTTAGATAAATTACTTTTAGATAAATAGATATTTGGTCACTTCCCAAAGATGTTATGTCTTCTTTCTACTGATATTTTGTTTTCTGTATTGATCCTATAATTTATGATTACCAAAGGAAATACATGCTTATACTTTATTTCACACTGGTGTCCTTTGTCTTTCTCTTGGGGTACTTCCAAACATTCCTCTAAGGAAAGATTCACTAGAAAATGAACTAAGGCACAGTTGCACAACTGTGATCTCCAGGGCCCAGGCAAGAGACTTTCCTCCTCCCACATCACTGCCAGCAAATCCAATGCTCCACAGACGGCGATGGATTGGACGAAATCATTGCTTTTTTCCCCCAAATTGCAACAACTACCATACAAAGGAAGAGACGGGTTTCAGATGGATTTTTTTTTGCTAGATCATTTCCAGGCTTTCTTGTGAATTTCCTGCACCTAAAGGGCCTGGCCCGATTTCAAGCTCCCCGCCTACCCTGCACTGAGAGCACATGGACAGATCTCAGCAGTCAGGATGGGCTTCCCGGAGATCTCTGGTCCTTGCCTGAAGACCACCAGACACCACTGGGAGCTGCTTGGAAACGCTGGGAATGTACATGGGAGTCTGGCCCGGACAGGTGCTCTGCCTCACGGGGCTCTGTGTCTTCTCACTGGTCTCCAGAATAGTTTGTAGAAAGCCTCCTTGCCCTCCGCCCCAGCTCGGGTATGCCATCTGCCCTCAGCCCAGACTTGATGGCCCCAACCAGATTTAGATGCATTAATACCACACGCTGTTAATGGATGGTGTCAAAAAGGTACATGGCTCATATCTCCCCCAGCCCTGCTTTGTTACCTCTGACAAGCACTCGAGGCTGGGAAGAAAGCTGTGTCACTTCCACTCAGCTCCAGCCCAGCATCTAAGTACATTCTTAGGGGGACATCAATCTTGGATGCCAAACCCTGGTGATTTGCATTGCAGATAGCCGACCATGGTGACATTTCGCCACGGGGAGCAGAACCTGAGGCATCCTCCTTGGTTAGAGCTATGGGCGGAGAAATCCACTTTGTAGTCAAATTGAGTGCAGAAGAAAGGAGAGAATGGGGCGGGCAGAAATTGGACTGGTCTCCTTCTGAATGACACAAAGAGTATTGATTTTTAAAATATGAGGGTCACAGTTCTTTTCAAACCATGAGCTAACTGCTTCCTCCAGTAGGGAAATCAGAGTCCTGTGTGTCCCATTTCCAATGCAACCGGTACCTGATACCTGGCCTACATATGGTCTTTTCCAGGCTCTTGGCTTCTGTCTTTTTTTTTTTTTTCCCCTCTTTTTCCCCTTTCAGTTCTTATGTACCATTCGGGCGTCTTACTCCTTTGATCCTCTAGCATTTTGAATCTGCACCAAGGACACATCTACAAAGTAGGAATAAATATATGAAAGTGCTGTTTTTCTGGTGTGTGTGTGTTTGTGTGTTTTAGAACTAAATAGTTTTGTTTTGTTTTGTTTTATATAGAAAGGGTTTTGCACCTGATGCACCTTAGTGATTCTTTTATTATTATTTTATTAAGATAGTCACTCTTCGAGGAGGCAGAGTTATAGTTCAAGAACTTGGTTTTGTCATCAGAAAGATCTGGATGTTTATGGTATGTCTACTACTCTGAAAATGTATTACTTCAGACCAGTTACCTGACCTCTATCACAGCATTACACATATATAAAATGAAGATAATAATAGGATTTACCTTCTAATGTTGTAAGAATTAAACAGGACAAATAGTGGATGAAAAAACTTAGTCCAATGACTTGCAAATTGTAAGGACTAACTAAGAATTGGATGCTAGTATTTAATTATACACTGAGCTGTTGGATAGAATCATTGCTGTGCCTTTGGGGTAAGAGGGGCCTGGCTTGCATTTCAGATCAGCCACTAACTTTCTTTTAACTGTGACCAATATATGTATAACCTTCAGAGACTTCCCATCTAAAAAATGCAGGTATTGAAGTAGGCTTGATATGGTTGTCTGACTATTAATTACATGATAACGGGGGTGAAACCTGTAACATTTCTTATTAATCTGTGTATTACAAACTGTATAAATGGGTCCATAATATGGGTTCCCGCAGCGGGGTGCCCATTTTTTAATTCCTATTAGAACTCTTATCCTATTATAATGATTCTCAAACTGTGGTCCAGGAAGCAGTCAGAGTTCCCCACATCCTTTTGCACATCTGTGAGGTCAATACAATTTGCATAAAAATACTAAAATGTGGTTTACCTTTTTCACTGTGGTTTTTCACAAGTGTACAGTGGAGTTTTCCAGATGCTGCATGAGATGGGAATGATACTGCCGCTCTGTTGTAACATGTGATGGGTTTATAATTATCATTTAAAATTGTTTTGTAAATGAATATGTTAAATGTTTATTTATTTATTTATTATTTTCATTTCTTTATTTTTAAAAGAGAGAGCACAAGCAGGGAATGTGGAGAGAGAGAGTGAGAATCCCAAGTGGCATCTGTGTTGTTAGCCGAGAGCCCATTGTGAGAGTCGATCATACGAACCATGAGATCATGACCTGAGCCGAAATCAAGAGTTAGATGCTTAACTGACTGAGCCATCCAGGATCCCCTGTAAATAAATATTTTAAACGTTTTTTCCTCCAAATTCCTAATATAAGAAATATTGACAGATATAATCCATGCACACAAATTGTCTTTAAGGATCCTCAATAATTTTTAAGGGTGCAAAGTCCTTGAAAATCCCTGGCCTATTAAATCACAATTTGTTTCTATACACGCATTTCCCTGGTGGACCTAGAGATCCTTAAAGGCAAGTGCTATATTGACCTTTGAGTTTCTACTTCCTGGCCCAGTAGCTGTTCTCAGGAAAGGCTTATTAGCTCAGCGCTGAGGAAACAAACTGTTAGGTATGAAGGTCTTACATCTCCCCTGCCTAGAATGTAAGTTCATTAATTTGCACATTTCTTGTATACTTTTCTTCCTCCTTCTATGGCACCCAATCATCCTGTAGATGAATCAACTGTCCATAGACGTGTGTTAAATCATGTACCATCATCACAGGGCACCTGGTCTGCATTCCCACGTGAGGGCGGATGCCAGGCACATTCTGACTACCCAACACTCCCACGGACCTCTGTGGTCTTGGGTTCTTGCTCTGTAGCAGCCTCAACCCTACCACTTCTGAACCTGACAGCATCACAGAACAGTGAGTTCTTTAAGCTTCTTCTCCTTGGCATCAACAGTAGCTGTTTCATCCTTGTGATATCCCCAAAAAAATACTCCTAGAAAATTGAAAGCTCGTTCTCTGCTCCTTGAACATGTTTCTACATAATCGTTCCCCTTCCCCCAACTCCCCTGGTGCTTAGCCACAAATGCCCTCTGGCCCTTCTAGATCTTCGCCTGATCTCTTCCTCCTGATACACCCCAGACATTGACTCCACCTACGAAATCTACCTATTCTTCAAGGTCTCAATTCACTGCCAGGTTTGTGTGGAACCAGTAAGAACACATCATGCTTCCTCAAGGTTCCAACAACACCTAGCACAATCTAAGTGATAAAAATCAACTGTAGCGGATGTGTCTATCTTCCCATCTCTTGTAAGCTTCTTAAAGGAAGGAATCATTTCCTGCTCATTGTTATCAAGCACTGTATATGGCCTTTAGTAGGAGCTCACAAAAAGTCCTTGACTTTCTTTCATCTGAAGCCTGACTGCACATCCTGGGTGTTTTTCCATATTGCTAGACTGTCTCCTTTGAAAATCACAAGGCAAGACAAATTTTTATCATACATATGCTGTGTGCAAGCAAATTAGGTACTATGAAACATTTCCAAAAAGGGGCAGGAGGCCATTTTTATCCACAGGGGCTGTGTATGTGTTTGACAATGAGCATTTCACATTTGCCTGTGGTGGCCTGGTAAACATGGTATTGATGCCTGCCGAGTGCAAATATCTGTGTTAGGTGCAGAAATCACAAAGCTCTAGACCATCTGCACATCCCGATAGCATGGTACAGTGAGAGCCAGAGGTAAACCAGCCAGTCAGAATCACTGGCTCATGAGAGAGATACTGAGAAAGACAAAGAACGTCTTCAGAGCCAAGGTCAGAGCATGGAGGGTCTTGGAGACCATACGAAAGAGTTCGACTTTGTTTTTATTCGGAGCTCTATTAAAAAAATAATAATAATAACAGAACCTGGTGGAGATTTCATGACTCACGAGGGAACGAATTACAGGCTCACAAACCATAGGTCATCAACATTCCCCCCTCCATCCAAACCGCAAGGCAGATCTGAAGACACAGCCTGGGAAAGACACTCCACCATTCAGGTTCACATTTAATGAGGCAGACTGCATTTGAGTCTGTCATCCCCACCCCCTGCACTTTTCTCAAATTAACAGCACAATTTAATATTTGATGTCTTTCTGGAGCACATCACCAGCCCTCAGGACTGCAAACTTAGGCAGGAAATACCCCACGGGCAGGCCCGTCTGGCACGATTTCCAGACTTTGCAAGAGAATCGCGAACACTTTTATTTCTCAGGGAAATAAAGAATATTTTTTCCCCTCAGCTCAAAGTTCGTTCTTTATCGTCAAGTAACTATAAACAAATAGTTTTGGCAATCACCACTGGGAAAGATAATGCTGATGCGGTTATCGAAAATTCCACTTTTACTCAGACTCTTTCTCTCCCTCCCTTGGGATTTCACAGCTGTTTCACGTTCCCTGCATTTTTCACTTGCACTGCGTTTTGTTCAGCTTTAAATGGGCAAAACCGAGACGCTGCTTTCTTTGGAACATGACTTTCTGTCTCTGAACTAGAAGCTCTGTTTTAAGCATTAAGACCCACGGTTACCAATTTACCAGTTGCTCTCCATTTAAAGCAGCAACAATATCCCCTGGGCAGTTGAGTAAATGAGGTTATACTCTCCACAATTAATGAAACACATTAATATCTTTACACTTTCCTGCATTCCTTTTTCCCAAATTTTTAAATAAGGTTTCCAGGCATCTCCGCTTTATGCGGCAAAGCCAGAAGAATGAGATTGAATAAAAAGGACGTAAATGAGCAATATTTTATACTAAGGGGGGAGAAGCCATTTTATAGCATTTTTACTCCTGTATGCCCTTTCTTGATGAATTGTGTTGACCCAAGACTAAATTGGCTTAGTAGACTTTTCTTAAAGACATAACATTCTAATGTGCTTTTATATTAAACATTTAATTTAATTTAATATATTTGAGGCTCTTTCTGGACTTATTGTGGAAAATATTTCTCAGTAAGAGTAGATTGCAATCTCAGTAGCATCAGAAACCAACAACGAAATAGCCTACGTCAATCCATGATAACATTGTAATACTTCTGCATAGGTATGTGTGATTTAAATTATACAGATGCAAAAAAATTGGGAAATGCATACAAGAGTTAATCCTACAGTGTTATCAGTGGGTCAGCTGATAGAAACTGATAGTTTCTAAGCCTGTTGTGACTCTTATATATGTTTCTTTTTTTTTTTTCTGGTGAAACCTGGTTTTACTTTCAAACTCAGAAAAGTAATATATATTGATAATAATTCAAAATAGATAGGGGTGCCTTGGTGGCTCAGTCGGTCAGGCTTTCGACTTCGGCTCAGGTCATGATCTCACAGTTTGTGAGTTCAAGCCTCACGTGAAGCTCTGGGCTGTCAGCACAGAAACCACTTTGGATTCTCTCTTTCTCTCTCTCCCAAAAATAAATATATAAGACTTGAAAAAAAAAGGTGGAATGGCCTTTAAAATTTTTCAAAATAGATTTAATTTAAAATTATTTGTATAAACACTGCCTTGATCCAAAAACTGATTTCAGGCAATTTTAGACGTAGGTAGCCCTAACATTCATCTTTCGAGTATTTTGAATATCAGAAGAAGAGTTTATTTCACACATTCATCAAATGTTTATTGTGAACCTACTATGTGCTGATCATTGTGCTGAAAGAATGGTCATCATGTGGAGTATCTGGTTAAACACATGCGCGCACGCACACACACACACGGAAGATATAATTTGATTGTCCCCTCAACAGATTTAACTTTGTAATTATGTTTTTCTTAAACTAATATTAAAATTAGTTAGTACTATCTAAGCACAAATCTGCTAATGGTAGGGGAAGTTGTTTTGGAGCAAAAGTAAGCTCAGGGCATTAGCAGTTCAAGGTGTTCAAACTCTTTCTTTTCTATACCAAAAGCAAAACAGAGCAAACCCCCTCTTATGTTAAGTGTTGCAGTGATTTACTGCCTTGTTAATTCCTCTTGTGTTATGACGCAAGCATTTCACCCTTGGCCGTGAGAGGCGATGTCTTTCAGATGAAAGTCAGGAGGGTCATTACAGCACCCATGCTATATTCTTCCGGTGCAGGGTGCTTGGTAATTCTAATTAATTCCTAGCTCCAAGCTAGGAAACCATGTGCTACCTCTCTTGGAAATTCCCTTGAAATTTCAGCTAAAGAGCTTGCTTCTCTGTTACCATCCCCGTCTATCTGGAGTGCCTCCGACAGCCGATAGACCATTGCCATGTCACACTCCAGACATGACTGATTTCAATAACAAGCATGCCGATGTCATCAGAACCATTATTCAGGAGTCAGAGTTCAGACAGGCTAGTCTCAACGGGAACAGAAACTATCAAATTATTAATATTGCTGAGTGTAATGGCTGCACTATGATGGAGACTGAACTAGTTTGTAAATGGCTTTACCAGTAGTTATCTAGAATTTGATTTTATTTGGCATAAGGAAACATGATTGATCATGTTTTCCTTTTGCCACTGCTTAAAAATGTTAAAGGATCATCCTCTGATGATGATAGTATAGCCACTTATGCTGAGGCTCGGAGAGTTTAAGTAATAGCTTGTTCAAGTCACACTGTAAGTGAAAGAGTCTAACTTTCCTTCCAGTACATCAATTCCCAGTCAGTTTCAAGTTCTGGGAAAGCTTGGAGCAAGTCTGTTCCTCTCAACCAGCACCTAACACTTCCTTAGGACTTAAGAGGCATTCAGTAAAAATTCTGAAGCCATGACCAGAAAGTTGAGTTTTAAACTCATGTCTCCCACTAAACTAAGATTCTGTAACCTGGGACACATTCTGCTGACTCATTCTCTGGGGACCTCTAATCCTCTATGGTGATTTTCTAATTTTTTAATGCTTCTATAAACAAAACAGCATGAGCCTATACGGGACTGTCTGTAAACTAAGTCCCGTCACTCGAATTCAGTGCTGTAATTTACACCTTTTTTGTTTCTGATGCATTGAATTGAAATAAAAGCAAATTGCATCTGAGGTTATTACTCGTTTATTATTTATTTGTTTATATGTAATTGTTTAGTTTATTGTTTAAACAAAAGTGTGTTAAGGATGAATGCCACATTTATGTTGGAGACCAATCTATTGAGTGGATCATGGTTTTATGGGACACAACACACTCCATTTCATTAGCAGTCAATGTGATGCTAAGAAGGCAATGAGAAGTTTTTCTCTGTGCTTCAGGCAACAACTGAATCAGAGGCCCATAATGCAGGTATCGGTAATGCAGTGACACCAACATTATAATTAAGAGAACAAGAGGGCCTCCCAGATATAGCAAATGATTCATTACAATTGGACGTTGGCACATTGCTTATGTGTAAAGTTTTGATAAAGTTTGAGTTTCAATAATCCCAGAAGTATAGTCTTAGAGCAATTGCTTTATATGCAGTACACATATTATTATATGACATACGAAATCTGTAATGACAATATTAAATTGGAAATACAGACACAAATTTAATGCAGAACCGCATCTGAGACTACATGTTTCTACTACTTACCTTCCCTTTTTAATTTTAGCAAAATAAAATCATCTACCATATTAAAAATGATATCAAATTTTACTGGCGTTATGGCTTTGCATTCATTTAATGCACTTAGAATTATTTAGAATTTTTAGTTGTAAAGAAATTGCAAGGATAAAGATATTGTACTTAGTTTTATATTTTTATGTATTTAAGTAATAACATAAAAATGATGGCTTAATTCAATATTGTGTCCACTGAGGACTGATTTACTTAATGTATTATCATCCCCATATGTGTGTTCTATATACTATCGAGATTAACTTTTTAAAGAAATGAGTATTTTATATATATTTTATAATACACATTATATATAATGTTATATAATATATAATGTATATTTATTTTATATATTTTTATTTTATATATAGCATGTATTTTACNATTTGTGACATCATTGCTGTTGTTCACAGGATGCATTTGTATTTGTATATTTTCCAAGTTAATCTCATCAAAAGGAAAAATACTCTTGTAATAAAATGAAAAGATGAAGACCAGAATGCCCAAATAAAACAAAAATGTTGGAAAATAGCAGCATTATGTTTTTTTAATTCTTAGATTATTTTTTTTGGTTCAACCAGCATAATTTAAATAAAAGCATGAGAAGAAATTAATGTTCTATGGTTATATTCATGCATACTATTTTCAAATACAGAGCACCATCTTTTATGTCTGAAGGGGTATTTTGAAAAACATTAAATGTATGTTGAAAATATTAGGGGAGTCTGGGTCGCTCAGTTGATTTAAGTGTCCAACTTTTGATTTTGACTCAGCTCATGACCTCAGGGTCGTGGGATCCATGCTGGGATCCATGCTGATCCTGAAGCCTGTTTAAGATTCTCTCCCCACCCCCCCCACTCGTGTGCTTTCTCTCTCTCTCAAAAATATATATTAAAAATAAAAATAAAGAAAAATAATAGCCTTTTTGAAAAAGTATTTACTGATAACGTTCTGATAATCATGAAACAATGTTTTGAAGAACATTTAAAAAACTGGGATGGAAAATAGTAGGTAGCTATTATAAATAATTCAAACGATAAAGTATAAATAAGAAGTTTAAAAAATTCTTGAATCCCGCCACTCAGAGAGAGAGAGCTACTATTAATCATGTAGGAAACATCCTTTCAGACATGATACACACATTCTTTTCTGTCTTATATACATGTATATATATCAGATACATGTATCTGATGCTTTATCTTCAGATTTATCTGAACCTATTTTAGCGAGGGACAATGTACATGGAAAAAGTGACTCAAACAAGTGAATCAATTTAATGAAACCCACACCATCAGTCTGACCACCGAAGAGCTCTAGGTAGAACACACAGACTATGCAATTGATTAGTGTAATTAAATTTAACAGTAAAGAAACGATCATTATGGATAAAGGAATTAGCAATACGTTTAAACAAAAAATTGCAACGTGAGTTTTTTCCCCGCTGGATCTAATTTATATTGAGCAATTATCATGTTCTACTTTAAGAAAGCTTGAATTTATAATAAAGTAAGAAAAGGTAGCCTGGTGTTTCTACATTATCATTTTAGAAGCTGCAGTGAACTACATTATTTGATTGTATCTCTAAATTAATTAAGAAGTGAGTTAGGAGCATTCTTAATAAAGTTGACCAATTTTTAATTCAGGTTGACACTACTGAAGGTACAAGCGTAATCATTATTGGTTCAGAATCTGCAGATGATCTGATATCAGTCTCCAGCATGTGATCTAGCAGAGTAAAACCTCATTAATTTAGACTTCTTCATTTGAATTTCATGACAATTTGAACAAGGTATGTTGTTCTTCATTGCCTAGGGAAAAAACAGTTTCCCAACAGGAAAAGAAAATATTATCCCAACAGGATCTCAGGGCTACAGTATAAAGAATTGAATAGAACAACTAATTTTCCAAAATTTAGCAGTATTCAAGTGTATAAAAATATAGTGACTATGCACTTAAGAGATATCATCTACTCAAAGTATTTTCAATATAACATCTGTTTAAAAATACTCTGTCTATTATAAACTTTTCTTTTCTTTCTTTCTTTCTTTCTTTCTTTCTTTCTTTCTTTCTTTCTTTCTTTCTTTTTCTTCCTTCCTTCCTTCCTTTTCTCTCCCTTCCTTCCTTCCTTCCTTTTTCTTTCTTTCTTTCTTTCNTAACATCTGTTTAAAAATACTCTGTCTATTATAAACTTTTCTTTTCTTTCTTTCTTTCTTTCTTTCTTTCTTTCTTTCTTTCTTTCTTTCTTTCTTTTTCTTCCTTCCTTCCTTCCTTTTCTCTCCCTTCCTTCCTTCCTTCCTTTTTCTTTCTTTCTTTCTTTCTTTCTTTCTTTCTTTCTTTCTTTCTTCTTTCCTTCCTTCCTTCCTCTTTCTTTTTTTCTTTCTTTCTTTCATCTTTTCTTTCTTTTCCATCCATCTATCTATCTATCTATCTATCTATCTATCTATCATCCCTCTACCCCTCTATGTTACTCTTACAGTTCATATCTTCACTAATTTAGAGTAATATTGCTCCTTGTTTTCATATTACTACTATTCAATTTACTGGAGAAAATATACTATAGAATTTGTTAGACAGTTCATATTTACATGAATAGTATTCTCATATTAAGTGTAACAACATGAAAGATCAATTCAATATCTTTAAATCACGGCTTAAAAAGTAATTACCTTGGAATGTTTAAGCTACCAAAATATTTATATGTGCAATTCTCTAGTAGTACTGTTTTTGCCCCTCAGGAAAAATGTGACAACGTCTAGAGACATTTTTGGTTATCATAACTGGAGGAGCTACTGGTATTTAGTGGGTAGAGGCCAGGGTTGCTGCTACATTTCACAATGTATAGGACAGTGCCCACAACAGAGAATTATCCACTCCAAAATGTCAATGTTTTTCACGGCAATTAAAAAATAAATTAATTGTTATTGAATTAGTTACTGGTATCATTAAATAAGCTCACTGCTCGAGTTGTCAACTATGAAAATGGCCAAAAATATTAGTTCGGTGATTTTGAGGCCCATTGGAGGTCAACGACTAAATAAATGTGAGCTGATCAAGTTCCCTGTTGGAATCCATTTTGATTGGTCAGGCTTTCATTACGATACAGCAAATGTTATTAGATGTCTCAACCCAAGTAGCTGAGAAAACAGAGTCTAAAGCACAGATTAAGGTTAATCCTTTATTTGGGAGGTGCACACTCAATATGATGAAGATGAGGAAAGGAAACTTAAGGCAAGAGAAAATGTGAGGTGATTCAAAGTGATACTTTACAATGCCAGCTGCTACGAGAAGAGCCACAGTGAGATATAGCAGTTGACTCAGCAGGCTTGTAATGCTTCAGGGGAAAATCTTGGGATCGTTTTTGGGAGATAGGAAAGAGAAAACTTTTCTCTTTGTCATTGGCCAAAATTCACTCCATGGGGGGGGGTTAACCCCCAAACACATTTCTGAATGGCATCATCATTGCCCTTCTGCAGCTTTTAGGGATACCAGACTCCCCACCCTGCATTTAAAGTCTGACCGTGGTAGGAAGTTTCTGGTGCCACAGCGTAGGGCTGTTTCGATGTTGTGTTGCCAAGATGGAGGAAGACAGCCTGCTACTCCCAGAATGAGTGACTGGTTAGTCCCTTGGTAGAGACAGCTCAGGGAATACAGTGAAGAAGACAGATGTGTGTCTGACAAAGTAAGTCCTGTGGACATTTAAACTGTTTGTCAACTATTCCTAGTCATTTTCCTTCCAGGAACATGGTGGGATTATAGTTCTTGCCCATTGTGGTTGGAGGGGGCCCTGTGTCTAGTTCAGACCAAGGAATAGGATGAGGAAACAGCTGTGCTACAACATTTAAGAGCCAATGAAAGATCGTCCAGAGTTCTGTCTTTGGCTTTGGGATGGAAATAGCAACAGTCAAGATGGCGACTCCGTGGCAACCAGGGTTGCTTGATGACTGTAATAAACAGAATCCCTTCACCCTCCCATCCTGGCCTAAATCGGGCATGTAGCATAAGAGTGAGAAATAAAACATTGTTATTCTTTAAACCATAGGTATTTTGTGAGCTCACCAATTCTGACTAGTCACGTTTGCTGTGAAAGTCAACAGTTATGGAACAAGAGTTAAATGAAGCTGCAGGACCACCATCCAGAAACAAAGAATAGCATCTTAGGAGATAACCACATTCCTTCAGTTTTACTTAGTCATATCCGTTTCCCAGCTGCATAACAAAATGCAAGATAAAATGGGGCAAAATTGAGCCCTGGTTTTCAGTGTGAAATCCTCCCCCCACCTCCCAACCAAGGAGTGAGGCAACGTTGAGCAGTGACCTCATAAATTTGGCTTAGGCTTCCCTCAAGCTTGGAGCTGCCACAAATGCTCAGGTATGCGATTCCAGGCCCTTTCTTTTGTGGCCCGGTGGCTTAGTAGAGTCCTGATGTTCCAGATACCATCAGTAATAACTGTCAACAGTGATAAAGCAGTATAAGTATTTAATACCGGGGGCTACGAGAATCTGTTTTCACGCACGCTTTTATGCACCATCTTCTATGTGCAGATACCGCTAGGCACGGGAAATACAAAACTGATCAAGACACAGTCTCTGTTGTCAAGATGTTCACAATTATCTCAGAGACACTGCTTGATATAAACAAGTAAGTAAGCAGGCTCACGGTGGCCTTTACTGTACAGAAAAGAAGGGCACTAAATGATGTACACCAATAATAAGGACATGCTCAGTGTGAATGGTCATGATAGTTATCATCTAATGTGCACTGTATGCAGATGAATTATGGTACCGTGCTTATGTGTTTCTAATCAATGACCCCTCTCATTTTTGTAGACTTTCTTCCTGTGGGAGTACAGTTATAATAATTATAGGTGCTCTAACTTGCTTAAAGCAAAACATCTCGCCTTTATGAGATTCCTTGGTCTGGCCTTCCATTAGAAAATTGGTAGAGAGAACTCAGAGGTGCCTACCTGTGTTATATGCACTGAAAGATTTATTTAGCATGTACCTTCTATTGCAGCAAATGTAAGTACATAACAAATGCACTGAGATATCCTGGGGAAATGAAACATGTTGTATATTAAACATATTCCGATTTCTCTAGATAAATGACGGTATGCTATATAAGTGTCTATAATTTCTGACACTGATAAGATCTACCAAGCCAGCATCTATGAATCTGTTTCTCACTAGAGTAAACCCTGGGAATATCTAAACACTTTACAAGGTTTATTTTAACACCCAAACTCCTATAAGAAAGGTATATCTTGAAAGGGATTGAAAACAAATAAGTAGGAGCCTTGTAGGAAAATGTAAATGTGCAGCACGTTGTAAAATGGCAAGTAGACAATATGTCTGCATTCTTTACACTAATGATGTCTTTCAACGCTGTTTTTGGAAACTTTTTGGGACTTTCAGAGAATGGCGTGAACCGACAAAATTCTCATTTTGGAGGGGAAACAATTCCCAAACAGACTCTTCCTATAAAACTGAATACTTTAAAACTTCAAAAATAGTCCTTTGTCTCTTTTCACTTCCAACAACAGGTTGGGGATTAGAAAAGGAGAGGTTCTATGGCAGAAATCTGAAGGTTGAAATACTTAGAGTTGATTTCATTTTTATTTCTGTTCAAAGTTGGATCACATTTTCTTCAAACTGTATTGACCTTTGTGGGAGGGCCAGAGGTTGGAAAAACAACAACACCAACAACATCTTAAAAATAAAAATAAGGACTAATCTCAAAATGATCTCTAGACTATATGGTATAATCTTCTGAATCACATATGCAATCAAATATTCATGCCATGGTTACATGGAACAGAAGGAGGGCACGCTTAGTGATAAAATAAGATACAAGGAGATGCTGTAAAATGAAAGCATCTAAGAGGAATACACATTTTCCATTTCAGAGAACATTCCAGTATACCGCACAAAACAGCCAAAGCACGGGAGTCTGAAAGGCTCAGTTAATTAAGCATCTGACTCCTGACTACACCTCAGGTCATCATGGTTGTGGGATCGAGCCCCACATCGGGCTCTGCACTGCCAATATGGAGCTGCTTAAGATTCCTTTTTCTCTCTCGTTCTCTGCCCCTCCCTTGCTCATTACCTGCCCCTTTCAAAAATAAATAAGCTTTTTTTTTTTTTTCAAAGCAAAAGCATAAGGGCGTCTGGGTGGCTCAGTCAGTTGAGCATCTGACTTCAGCTCTGGTCATGATCTTGCGGTTTGTGGGTTTGAGCCCCACGTTGGGCTCTGTACTGACAGCTCAGAGCCTGGAGCCTGCTTCTGATTCTGTGTGTGTGTGTGTGTGTGTGTGTGTGTGTGTGTCTCTCTCTACCCCTCCCCTGATCACACTCTGTCTCTCTAAAAATAAATAAACATTAAAAAGAAATAAGCAAGAGCATAGGGTCCAGGGTTTATTACTTGTCCTGTTAACCGTCTCTGAAATCGTGAGGTAGATTAACGAAGTGGCCAAAGGCCAAGAGTTCTGATCTGTTGACCAGACCCTTAATAACTCCATTTGGTGTGAGTGTCATAAGAATATTTGTTAGGGGTGCCTGGATGGCTCAGTCGGTTAAGTGTCCAACTTCAGCTTAGGTTGTTATCTTGCAGTTCGTGGGTTCGAGCCCCACATCGGACTCTGTGCTGACAGTGCAAAGCCTGCTTCTGATTCTGTGTCTCCCTCTCTCTCTGCCCCTCCCCTGCTTGGTCCCTCTCTCTCTCTCTCTCTCAAAAATAAATAAACATAAAAAATTTTGAAAAAGAGGATTTGCTAATTAGTGTTTGCAAAGCACACCAAGGATGAAAAGCTCTAAACATTAATGATAACCCATTCCACATTCTCCAGCAATGCCTGCAGTGATTTCTGCATGTAGAGAAATGATAGAAATGAGCTTTCATATTGTATTAACACATCACTTGAAAGGTGACTCTCCAGTGGATGAAACAGAATACTAAATTGGAAACTGGGAGACAAGGGAGTTTACAATGGTATTAATTATATACATGGGGCATTTTAATGATTGACAAATGCAAGAGAGAAGCACACAATTTACATACAGCTCTGAATGAAGTTTGGCCAAAAACTTTAAGAACCAAGATTTTATGTCATTTGACCATAAACACTTTTGATAATCGTAGAAGTTTTATTTTTTTTAAGCTGCCTATAGAGGAAATATTGGCAACATCTAGCCAGTAACAGACTACTTTTTTCTTTGCAAAATAACTTGTATTTTTTAAAGTTTATTTATTTATTTTGAGAGAGAGAGCATGGGTGGGGGAGAACATCAGAGAGAGAGAGAGAGAGAGAGGGAGAGAGAGTCCCAAGCAGCCTCCACACTGTTGGCACAGAGCCCATTTTGGAGCCTGATCTCATGAATCGTGAGATCACGACCTGAGCCTAAATCCAAAGTCAGATGCTTAACTGATTGAGACAACTGCATACCCCAAGTTTTAGTTTTGTTTCATTTGACACAATATACATTCCGTTCAAGGGCAACACTTACAAATATTATTTCTTTTTTCCATTATTTAATTTTTAGATTAAAACTAGTGAGCTTCCTTCCCAAGATGCCAAGCATGAAAAGATCTTAAGTTCTTTCAAATATTTCCTCAGAAATAAGCCTTGCATCATAACTGAGAAGACCCACAGAAAGGGTAAAACATTGTCATGATTTTATTATTCACCCAGCTTTATTTATTTTGTAACCGAAAGTGAAAGATTTTTTTTCTTTTTAACTAGACACGTGTGTCTTAAGATATAATGGATTTTAGCAAAGAGATCTCCTGCCTCTGTAGAACTTTTTCTTTTAATTAAGTGGAAAATTCTACTTTGCGATTGTTATACAACCATCAGATACATATGAATAGAAACCAAAGGATTTGCGTATGTTCAAAATAATATTCACCTCTTGATGCACACATCTTAGTGAGGTACCTGCAGAATCCTACTGGAGAAAAGATAAAAGTTCAGGATGGCAATCACTGCAATGTCCCTTAGCATTCCACAGAGATAACAAAGGGAAGATGACAAATTGCCTTTAAAAAATACCAGGGAAATGAAAGAAAGGGACCCAGTTTCTAAAGAAACCCAAGTCCTGGGGGGTCCAGACCAGACTTCAGCATGCATGACTCACCTAGAATATGCTGCCAGCTTCCGCAGATTAGTGCCTTTAGTTTCAAACCGTCAGATCATCCTGCATTTTGATTGGTATTTAAAATAAATAAATAAACCTATTCCTATGATAGAGGCTTACAGAATTTAGCTGCTTGTTACAGAAGGAAAAGAAAAGAAATTGGAGCAAAGAAAATTATGTCAGGGATTCACTTACCAGTCCCCAGCTTAGAAAACACAGAAGTAAAATAATTATATATATATATATATATATATATCACCACATTGAGTGACAAAATGGTAGCTGTCATAATGCACCAGTTAACATGTCCAATACGAGCTGATCGTTGAGTGTCCCCTGGGAGAAGAAGACAGAAACATGACAAAGAACAAAGAACTTGGATCAATAATGCTTGGGGAAATAAGACAGAGAAGGTTATTTACTTGCATTGATCCACTGCCGCCATCGCGTAAACTTGGCCTGTTTTTCTTTTGTTAACCTTTAAGCTTGAGTATACTCAAAAGCGACCAGGGAGCCAACTAACAGGTGTAGATTAAGGATCGAAGGAGGTCACCGTACCTCTGTCACCACCAGGCACCCATGTAACAACATCCCTGAAGAAATTTAAACATCAATAGCCATAATAAGGGCAAATTTATCAAGCCCAGCCAGCTCTAGCTAGAACCCCCCTGCGTCCAGCTGCCTTGCCCTTGCGAAAGCTCAATTGATTTGGACATTCTTTTACTAGAGTTGATTATCAATTGTGACATGGCAAATTTGTTACCTTCCAAGTGCTGAGCGTATGGTGGCTATTGAAGTCCCTGAAGTGAAAACACCTGTGCTTAGGTTGCCCCTTACTAGTGAAAAAAAGAAAAGCAGGGGGGGAACAGCCTTACTCTCATAAGCGCGGGCCAGAGGAGCTACCCTTTGGTTGAAGTCCTGGCGCTCCTGGAGAAGAAGACCCTTTGAAGCAGCAGGAAGGCAGATTTTCTCAGATGAGCTCAGAAGACCTGGTGAAGGGAGGGAAAACACGCAGGCGAATCCCTGTTTGGAAGCCAGATCGTGAAGTTCATACTCATGCAATTCCGTCTGCCTGGAAAACGCTTAATGGTCCATCCCCATTTCGCCAAATCAGACCCACCTTGGAGGGCAGTTTGGAAGCTACTTCCCCTGAAATTCACACTGTAAAATCTCACTGCCCTGGTGAATGACACCCATTTCTGTGATTTTGCTTTTCTTCCCTATTAGATCACAGACTCTTCGAGGTCAGAACATGGGCGTACACATTTCTACATCTCCTGGGTCACCTATCACCGATTTGCTTCATTTTCCCCTGTGATACTAAGTAGTGCCAAGTATCTGTTTTCACTGATGCATCTTCAGCCAACCAGAAGGGAGACTATTTCAGCTGCCTACACTGAGGTTAGACATCTTCTAAGAAAGAGGGATGGTGAGACTGACCTCAAAAGAAACAGAGCTAAGACCAGGCTTTAAGAAAATAATGAAGTGGACTATGCTGTGTGCCATTTCAGTCTAGGAAAAAAAGAAAAGTGGGAAGTCCCAGCAGAGATTCCCAAACATTTTTGTCAATGGAAACCAACCAACCAACAAAAAACATATTTAAAAAATAATGCAGCGATTCAAATAGAGATAATAAGTCCAACATGAGTGTTAAAACTTAGAATCAGGACCCCTCAGAGGCAAAACCACCCAATTGCCCATCCATGTTCTGTAGCTATGTTTTCTTTTCTAGGGCTATTTTCCACTACTCGGCCTTTCCTTCTTACCTGTTGTATCTCTGGGCCTCTCTTCTGGGTACATGACACCGAGCGTCATAATTTGCCATCAGTTATTTATACTTCAGTGTAACTCAGTTATTATGTCCTTAGAAGGTATACATATTTGCCAACGTGTCATTAAGAACTTTTGCATCTATATTCATGAAGCATATTGGTTGGTACTTCTCTGTCTCTCCATCTCTCTCTCTCTCTCTCTCTCTCTTTCTTTGGTACTGCTTTGGTTTTGGTATCAAGATCGTGGTGGCTTCATTCAGCTATGAGCCTTTGTAAATAAAGCTTTTGGTAGAAAAGTACCTGACCACCCTTCTACCAAGCCTTGTATCCATAGTTTCCTTAGATTTATAGAGAAATTTCACTACAATTCCCTGTTTCTTTGTCTGTCTGGGTTGCTGTAGTCAAAATACCATAGACTGAATGTCTTGAAAACAATCAGAAACTTACTTCTCACACTTCTGGAGACTGGGAAGTCCATGATCAAGGTACCGGCAGATTCAATATTTGGTGAGAACTTCCTGGTTTATAGACCACCATCTTTTGCTATGTGTCTATAAGACAGAGGGTGAAAGAGAGCGCTGAGGTCCTGTTCATAAGGGCACTAATGCCATTCATGACCTAAGCACCTCCAAAGACCCCACCTTCTAATACCATCACATTGGGAGTTAGGATTTCAATACATGAATTGTGGGGAAGGGACACATCCAGTGCATAGATGCTGCTAGTAAACAGAGTTGTCTGGTATAAGCAACACAGGCATAGTTGCCTTGGTTCCACTTTTAGAGAATCTGAGGATCACATCGGTTAGTGATTAGCCCAAGGTCACCCAGCTAGTAATTGAAATGGCTGGGACTGGAACCCACATCTTCAGACACCAAACTATGTGTTCTTGGATATCCTTGGTTTTTAATCCACATCCACATGGTGTTATTTCAGGCAACATAGAAACTATCTAAGAAAAAGTAGGGCTTATTTTGCAAAAGACTACAGATAGCAGAAGCAGGGATGCATTAAAGAAAGTACAAATGTTCATTGTTCTCATCTACTTTCCCAAAAGACCCATAAGGCAGATGGAGCCCAGTGCAGGAAACTCACTCAGACCAGCCTATCCTATCATATCCAAAAAGGGTAAGTAGTTTAACAATTCGCAACCATCCCAGCTTTTTAAGGTATCAGCTGCTTCTTGCCATAGTCTATGTGGAATCTGGAGTCCCTATAAAGTGATGAAGGTCTGTGGCAGGGTGATTCTCCTCATAGTCAACGTGCACCAGGACATCTGGGTCCAATGGCAGTTTGCAGCCTCACCCGCTCACAGCCCTTCCTTTGTGGAGAGGGTCTGCTGGGTCCAGTCGTCATTAAGTCCTCATCACTACCGTGGAGCAGTCTCACTCCGTAGTGTCTGGAGAGCAGCTGTCTCCCCCCCACAAGGTGTCCTTTCCTGAAACACACTGCTTTTTCAGTCCACTCTTTCCAAACCTGGTATCCACATCAGGAAAACGAAATAAATGAAAAACCCCAAACACCCTCCAAATGAGCACTAATTGGTGGGTCTGCTGATGAGATCTGCAGAAAGGCCAAGCCAGGCAGGGGACTTCAAGAACAGATTCCTTTCTCCTGCTGACTACAGGCCCCCAAGGTGGCAGTAAGTGTTAGTACCTGGAGACAGCTTGGCGGTCTGGTTCCCTGCGTACGCTGCCTCCTCCAGAAAAAAAGCTACAGGGCAGTGTGCTGTCCTCACAGCGTTTCCTAAATGATCCCTCACCTAAAGACAGCAGAGAGCAGGAGTGAACCCTTTCTTGTTAATTTGGTTGAGTTTGGTAGCAAAATGCCTGTGGACATACTCTACACAATAGAAAAACACCATTCTGCAAGATCTGGTTAGAAAAAGCCTCCAGGAATGCGTTTCTGGGGAGATGGGATGAATCTCACAACCATATTCTGGGACGGGACTGTCAATGTGACCATTTGTTATTCACGCATTTATAGGCATCAGACTCAAGCTAGGTGCTCAAAATAAAGTTCAGCCCACCTTAATGGAGCTTCCTGCAAGGATAAGATAGACAGTAAACATAATCACTCACAACATAAGAGTTTTTCTACTTACTGTAAATTGTCAGCAGGAAAAATAGAGAGTGCAAATAATATAATAGTGAGAGAATGACATAAAACAGAGATTCCAGAAAGTTTCCTCAGAGGAAGAGACCTTCACACCTTAGACATGAAGAGGAAATAGGAGGTAGCCAGGCTGAGAAGGGGGGAGAGAGGGAACAGAATATTTAAAGTCCTTGAAGCAAAACAGATCTCAGGAGTCCAAAAAGCTGAGGAAACGCCATGGTGGCTGGGGTGTCCAAAGTGGGGCCAAAACCAGTAAGAGCGCTCGTTTTCATCAGACAAAGAACAAAGGTTTTGTCCCATGGGCAGCAAGAAGTCACTGACATATTCAAAGTAGTTCAGTGATATGATCCAATTTACGTTTAAAAAAAATAACCCTGGTCATTCTTTGGAGATTAAAGATTGACAAAAGACAGAACAGGGAATCAAATAGGAGGTCGTGGACATAATCAAGGAAGGAGATGATGAAGCTAAGGGTATAGGATGTACACTAAAACCTTGGATTGCAAGTAACTTGTTCTGCACGTGTTCTGCAAGATGAGCAAACATTTCTAATAAATTTTAACTTGATAAATGAGTGATGTCTTGCAATACAAGTAGTACATAATGCTGAATGTCACATGATCACAACTGAGCCAATGGATTTTGAAATTCACTTTGATATACGAATGCTTTGGATTGCAAGTATGTTTTTGGAACAAGTTATGCTCGCAAACCAAGGTTTTACTGTATATGCAACACAATACAGGTACATATTCATACCTCCCCTATGTGGATCCACACTAAAAAATAATATTTTAGAATATCATATACTTTAAATAAGAATATGATATATATATTTCAAGATCTTTAATTATATATAATATCTATTACATTTAATTACTATGTTAATAATAATAGTAATTCTATATAATAGTAATTATTTACATTTGCATATTGTATATACGTATAATATATAATATGCAAATATAAAGTGAACCCTTGAACAACAAAGGTTTGAACTACAGTTCCATTTATATGCAGATTGTTCTCAATAAATGCAGGAATAAATTTTCTCCTCCTTATGACTTTTTAAATAATATTTTATTTTCTCTAGGTTACTTTATGGTAAGACTACAGTATATAGTACATATACTATATAATATGCAAAATACATGTTAATTGACTATGCTATTGCTAAGTTTTCCAGCCAACTGTTAAATAGTTGGGGAGACAAAAGTTATAGAGGGCTTCCCAACTGTGCAAGGGGTCAGTTGCTCCTAATCCCTGCATTTTTAATATTTATAAGAAAATGCTAGTTATATATATTATATATAGTTATTTATAATTACATATCTGGAAATGGAAAAATAGGAACGAATGTCATCAAGATGGTGACATAGGCTGTTCCTGACTTCACTCCCCATCATAAGAACAACAACTATTTAAGAACAAGATGCCCCTGAGTGAATCCTAGCATGCAGAGGTGAGGCTGAACCATCCTCTTAGACCACAGAGACCAAGCCAGCCTGCATCAGAAGGGTAAGAGGAGCAGCTACAGGCTGACCACATCACCCCTCTCCCAGGGCAGTGCAGCACCATGAAGAAAGGTCTTCCCTGAGCTTCCAGTTTCTTTGCTGGGAAAAGGGAACCCAGGGGGTACATCCAGTTACCCCAACTATTGTGGGTTGCTTTGTGGGAACCCCTACTCTGATCTCATACCATGAAGACTTCAGGGGAATCTGCTGGGCTCAACCGCTGAGAATCTGAACGTGGGGAAGGGCCTACAACAACCTGCACATCAATCTTGACACTGACTTCATACCTGCAGTGCCAAGGCAATAATCCTAATCAGAGGTTTTGCTCATTGAAAGAACCAAGTCAATTCGTTCTGACCAGGGAACTTGGTGGAATGCAGATCTGCATGCTTGAAATCTTGAAATGAATTTTCTTCCCCCTGGAGCTGGGTTTGCTCATATTTAGGCAAAGAGATAAATCACTCACCCACCACAGAGCATGTCTTCCAGCCCCATCTAGCCGAAAGGACTAGTGTAAATTCCTGAAGGCTATGTGGCCCAGTGGAGCTTCAGCTGAGAGTCAGACAGGCAGAGTTGATAGCCTCGAGGGCAAAGCCAGTACCAAGTGTAGAGCATTCCTGTGTTATGGATAAGCTGGAGGATTAATTCACAGTCAAGGCTAAGGGTAGCTTTCAGCCACGCACAACAGGAGAGCCTATTTGGGAAATTGAAAACAGTCCCAGGCAGTCCTTTCCCCTTCCACCTAGGCAAGAGAACTGAAACATAGCCTCAACCACTGTGGAGAGTGTCTTCTTTTGGTCCCATCTGACCAGAAGGGTTGGTGACAGCTCCTTGAAGCTGTGCTACTCAGTGAAATTTGAGCCAGGATGCAAACAGGCATAAGCCTATAATTTGCAGAAAGAACAAAGCCAGTGGCCAGTTTAGTCAGGGAACTTAAAGTGCAGGTTGTCTTGAGTTAAGATGACAAACAAAGAGCTTTTACCAGCTTTAGAGCTGCTTCTCCTGCTGCACTCAATTAGAAAATCCAATTCATAGCCCTGCTCATCCCTGAATACTGCTTTTAGCCTGTCAAACCAGGGAGCACACAATAAGTTATAGTTCCCATTCAATAACCCTATGTATACTGGTACTTGAACAATGAACATCCCCCATCTGCAGAGAAAAACTGGTGGTATCACATTACCAGGGAATTCATTGTACACTCTGGATTGATTTGTGTCCCCAAGAAACAAGTTGTATAGGCCCTGGGCCAGGTTCTGCTGCCCCACCATGTAGGGAAGATAATTCAAAGCCCCATTTATTACTGAATATAGTACCTGTTTCCAGCCACCTACTAGGCCTGACCAGAAAACCCAGGTAAACACAGAGTTCATCCTACAGCCCCATTTCAGTAGGGAACCAAGCCAGCAGTTCTCTAATGGTTCTTAATAAGTGCCATACACATCCATCCCTGTCCTCAGAACTCAAAACCCCCAAATAGGCCATAGTAGCAGATTCTACCTGCTAAAGAACATTATCAGCAGATATACCCAGAAACACAAGTTGAGCTGAAAATTGTCTACTCTGAAAACTAAACGACATTGGTGAAAGAAAACAAAGACACGTGTTAGTAAAAAGGTATCCCATGTTCATGGATTAAAAGAATATTGTTACAATGTCAATACTATCAAAAGCAATTTATATATTCAATGCAATGCTTATCAAGAATCCAATGACATTTTTTATGAAATAGAAAAAAACACTCATAAAATTTATGTGGAACCATAAAAGACCCTAAATAGCCAAATAAGGGGTGCCTGGGTGACTCAGTTGGTTAAGCGTCTGACTTCGGCTCCGGTCATGATCTCATGATTCTTGGGTTAGAGCCCCACATCGTGCTCTGTGCTGATAGCTAGCTCAGAGCCTGGAGCCTGCTTCAGATTCTGTGTCTCCCTCTCTCTCTGACCCTTTCCTACTCACGCTGTCTCTCTCTCTCAGAAATAAATTTAAAAATTTTTTTAAAAAAATAGCCAAATAAATCCTGAGAAAGAAAAACAAAGCAGAAGCATCACACTTCCTTATTTTGAGCTTTACTATAACATTGTAGTCATCAAAACAGTATACTAGTATACAAATGGACAAATAGACAAATAAAACAGAATCAAAGGCCCATAAATAAATCCAAACATATACAGTTAACTCATATTTGATGAGAAAGCCAGGAATACTCAATGGGGGAAAAATTAGTCTCTTTAATAAGTGGTCCTGGGAAGATCAGATATTCACATGTAAAAAAATAAAATTGGACCTATATGTTACATCATTCACAAAAATTAACTCAAAATGGATGAAAGACTTAAATATAATACTTGAAACCATGAAACTCCTAGGGGAGGGGGTGGAAAATATAGGATCTTGACGTGGGTGTTGGCAATGAATATTTGGCTATGGCATCTAGAGCACAAGCAATAAAATAAAAAATAAATAAGTGATAATAAGACGTGAATAGACATTTCTGCAAAAAAAGATATACGAAGAGCAACAGATACATGAAAAGATGCACAAGATCAGTAGTCATTAAGGAAATGCAAACTAAAACCACAGTGAGATATCACTTCACACTTATTAGAATGGTCATGGTTAAAACACAAGAACTAACAAATGGTGCTGTGGACATGAAGAAAAGGGACCCTTTGTCCATGCATGGCTGGTGGGATTGTACATTAGTACAGCCACTATGGAAAACAATATGGAGGATCATCAAAAAAATAAAATAAAAATGTGACTACCATATAACACAGGAAATCCATTTCTGGGAATATATCCAAAGGAAACAAAGACACTAACTCAGAAAGATATCTCCTTCCCCATGTTTATACTAGCATTATTTATAATAGCCAAGAAATGGAAACATCCTAAATATCCATTCATATGGATAAATATAGATGTATATTTATAAATACACATATACATTTATATAGAATGGAATATTATCCAGCCATAAAATAATGAGGAAATCCTACAATTTGTGGCAATGTGAAAGGACCTTGAAGGCAATATGCTAAGTGAAATAAGTCAGACAGGGAAGACAAATACTGAAAAATCTAACCTATATTTGGAATAAAATAAAAAAACTAATTTATAGAGAATAAATCAAACTTGTGGTTACCAGAGACAGAGCTGAGGGAAGAGGGAATTGGATGAAGGTGGTCAAAAGGTACAAACTTCCAGGTCACAAGATAAATAAGTACTAGGGATATAATGTATAACCTGATGGTTGTAGCTAACACTGTTGTATGATATACAGGAAAGCAAATGACAGCAAATCCTATGAGCTCTCATCCCAAGAAAAACATTGTTTTACCTTTTTTCTCTTATTCTTTCTTTTCTTTTTATTGTATGCAAATAAGAAGATGGATGTTAGCTGAACCTGTTGTGGTAATCATTTCACAATTTATATGTAAGTCAAACCACCATCCTATACACCTTAAACAGATACAGTGACATATGCTGATTATTTCGCAATAGAATTGAAAAAAAAAAGAAAGAAAAAGAAAAACATGATTGTCACAATAAAGAAAGAAATTAAGTCTAATCAATGAGAAGTTTAATGGATGGGATAAACAGACTGCACATAGCTGAGGAGAAATTTTCAGTGGGCAGAAAACCAAGGGAACTCTTCCAGAACACATCTCAAAGGATGTGAGGAAAATGAGAGAAAATGAAGCAATGTGAGACATGCCATGGCACTCTTCTCACCACCCCTCCCCCACTTCTTGCAGAAATCATTCTAATCCTCCCAGGTGAGTTTAAGGATAGGGAGAGCATACTATGCACAGAGCTGGGAGAGTTGCTCTTATCTGATACCAACCCAACTTGGCTTATAAGAAAATGAGCGTCTTATTTTTGTCGTTTCAAAATACCATCCAGGCAGAGTTGCTAATAGATAGAAACATGACAAGAAGAATGTGACCACGGGATTAATTCTCTACATTGGAAGTCAAGAGGAGAAAAATAGTATATGCACCTAAAAGTTCTTCATTCAAGTTCAGTTTGACCATTTCATGTCTGACTCCAGTTATTTCCACATGACTTTGTTTTATGCCTGTAGAACAAACCCATCTCAAATTCCTTCCAAAAGTGTTTCCCAAAATGTAGAAAGACAGACAACAAATGGGTTCACCTTAATTATTATTTCTTTTACAAATGCTATGTTCTAACTACACTGTCATTAGCATGTGGTGGGATTTTCAAAAGCAATGACGGACCATATAAACAAGATTCAGACTTTACCAATATCTTAACTTCTCTTGGTAAAACCCCACTAGATGTAAGTTGCAGACCCAGGATTCAAACGCAGGCAGTCTTTCAAGTCCACTCCCTTAAAGACTGAGCCACACCGTGGACAAAGGCAGGCTTTCTCAACCTTGGAACTGTTGAGATTTTGGGCCCATATGATTGCTGTGGAGGGTTTGTGGCATGTTTAACAGAGCTATCACGGTGTACCAACTAGATTCCAGTAGCAGTCTTCTTTACATCTTTTGCCAAATGTCTGGGTGGGGTTGACAACATTGCCTCTGGGGAGAATCATGAGACTAAGGTCCCCACCAGAATCCTAGAGCAAACATTATTACACTTAGGTGGAATTTTAACACTATCCTCATTAACATCTTTGCATTGTGACTTATGTGATTCACCATTGCCATAGATGTCCTAGCTAATGCAATAGAAGAAGAAAAAGCTGTTATACACACAGCTCCATCACTGTTTGTGTGTGTAAATGTGTTGGGAAAAAAATGTCCTTTTCTGATGGCTTGTATTTTGTGTTGGTCAAGTTTTAAGAGGAATTCATCCACAGAAGTAATGGAAGAGAGAAAGACAAGAATGAGAAATCTGAGGAGAGAGAAGAATATGAGATTGGTCTGAAGGATAGTTGGAGGGCACGGAACAAGACAAAACAGTGGGGTTATTTCCTACTAGCTCTGGTTGAGGTTGCTGATCCTGAAGACATTATAGTTTTACTTCCTAAAATTCTCAGCAGAGATTTCTGCCAGCTTCTTTAAAAAATTTTTTTATATCTTTATTTTATTTTGAGAAAGAGAGAGAGCAGGGGAGGGGCAGAGAGAGACAGAGACACAGAATCTGAAGCAGGCTCCAGGCTTTGAGCTGTCAGCACAGAGTCTGACGTGGGGCTCGAACCCACGGACTGTGAGATCATGACCTGAGCTGAAGTTCGACACTAAACCGACTGAGTCACCCAGGTGACCCAGTCTGCCAGTTTCTTATCAATGACCTCACCAATATCACCCAAAGGGCCCCTAATCCATTCTTTATCATGCACTTTTCTTCCAGTTACCTGAAAACCAACCATCTGCTATCTTTTGCCAGACTGCAAATAAAAATTAATTCATAAATATTACAGCATTTTATAAAATGCAATATTTACTATATATGCTGAATAAGAAAATTGTCATTTATTTTGGAAAGTTTAGCAATGCATACCAAAGGTCAAAATGTTACTACCATTGCCTCAATAGTCCAGCTTCTAGAAATTTCTCCTAATGCGACGATTGCATAAACACAAGGAGACATTCCCAGCAGCATTGCTAGAGTAGAGAATTGGAAACAATGTAAATTTCTTCCCTAGGGGACTGCTTGAGTAAATATGTGTGTACCTATGCAATGGTCTCTGATGCCACATTTAAAAAATAATATTCATGACATAATATTGAATGGAAAATGCAGGTTACGAGTGAGCATGCATGACATGAGCTCATTCATAAAATACTGTGAATGTGAATAGAGAGATTTCTATAAGACTATTTTGTAAAGCATTATCTATGAGTATTACTGGGTAGGGGTATTTGGAATGATCTTTCTGTATTCTGTATTTTTTAAATCATTGCACTTTTTTACATTAAATATCTATATATTTATATATAGATATTTTATGAAACCACAGAGTAATTTCCAAAATGATCACATTGACTACATGACTGACACTATAGACAATGCTGAAAGTAAGTGTTTGATAAGCTGGGTGGCAGGAATTCTGATTTTTAGGACCCCCTTCTTTGAGATGGCTAAGTCCATTTCATACATGACAGGGACAACTTGCGGGGTCCTCACCAAACTGCTGAAGCAATGTTCTCTGCATGGATATTTCACCTGAAATCCCACCATTCTCATGTTAAATTCTACAGTTACATTCACAAAACAAATAATAATATGCAGCCCTGCAGCCCAAATCAGGACTTCCCTGTGTACATTTTTCCAGAGCATGGCCCCAGTAGGGTTGCAAAGGAGCAGGTCTGCCTCACCCAGAGGCCTGGTACATTCTGACCTGCTCGGTGGTATCGGCCAGTTGGCTGCTTGGCACCTTTCCCGGCAGTCATTGCTCTCCAAGCACGGCATCTATCATTGCTCCAGTCAGAAAGATAGCACTTACCTGATGGGTAGGCAGAAGCGTCTTCTCTTACCATATGCTGGAAATTGTCAGGGGCTGTTCACGCCAAGACTGGCTACTTTTAGTGCCAGAAAACGGGCCTTTCAAGAAGCCTGCCAAAAAAAATACAAATAAAAATTTAAAAAGAACCAATTTTCACATATCAAATTTTGTGTTGAGAGTTGTGTAACAAGCTATGCAGAGCGGAGAGTTATGGACATTTTTCTGGCGTTGATACATTAAACACAAAAAAGAAGAGCAATTCGCATTTGTGAAATGAGAAGGGATTTAAAAAAAATTCCCTGACCTACATAAATATTAGGTTTAGACCTAGCCTCGCGCAGGGTCAGAGGCTTTGGCCAACCAACTCAGGGTAACTTTACGAACGTTGAGAAACTCACCTGCCGTGGAAGCTCAGGCTCCTAATACTTGAGTCCTTTTGGGGGGTTAAGGCATTATCTGATGAAGGGTCCTTTTGAATCCCTATCTGTTCCTTTGGAGGACAGAAAGGCATTAAACTGTTGTCTCCGATTATCATATCCGTGCAGGCGAACTGATTAGATACAGCAGATAGATATGCTTTAATGAGATCACATGGAATTGGGAAATATTTGAGAAACTGGGTATCATAGGGGAAAGAAAGCTACTGTTTGCTGCTGAGCAGACACCTCTATGCAGTTAGACAGCATGACAAGGACACAGGTGGTCCTGGGGTTCTGAAGGAGATCTCCAAAGAAGGATCTGGAAGGGAAGGAGGAGTCAGAGTCCTGAGACTAACCAGATAGGAGCAGGACTGGCCTGGTGGCGTGGTCTGGGGGCTCATGTTGGCAGGACCCCGTGAGCTCTGGTCGGAGACATTGTCAAAACAGAAGGGAAGAAACCAGCTGGGGTGTCTGCCAGAGGGCTTGGGCAGGAGGATGCCACCTAAGCAGAGAGTTCACTGGCTCTCAGAGATCAGAGGAAGATGCCAAAGGTGAGTGGGGTCAGGTAGCAAGGAACAGTCAGAGTCCAAGTCAAGGAGATCATTCCCAGACCCTTGGGCAAGTGATCGCGGAGCAGGTAAAGCTGTTTAAACAGGCCTATCAACTCTGCAGGCTGCTGGCATGACAGCCAAATCCCATTTCAACTGCAAGCAGCCTCACATCATCTTCCCAGGCAGCCTGAGATTTCTGCTCTGGGAGTTCCTGTTTGCTTTGTGTGTCCACTTGGCCATGTTCACCCTCACCAACTGTTTACAGGAGCCTGGGTAACCGTGTGTGTGTATCTGTGTGTGTATGCGGGGCCGTGTTTGTGTATGGGGGTCTTTTAAATACACTGCTAATTGCAAATTTATGCTCTCAAGACGTACCTTGGCTCACTCATCCATGCCGGTTTTGGCTATTTAGGCTTTGTCGTAGGAAGGTCAAGCCAGAGCCACAGTCAAAGCCAATAAACTCTATAATCGTTAGCCCTAACTTCTTGTGAGAAATGAGAAGCATTCCAAAGTCTTCTCTCTTATTCTGGGAAGCTTAGAATTTAATAATTCTACTAATCTATATTTGAATAGCCTTCAACTGGAAAGGTATGTATGGGAGGAAATCCACAGAAAGGCCATATGCTCTAGCAGGTCCAAGGTCAGACCATTGGAGTTTCTCTCGTGGTAACGTGTTGACTGGGAGGTCTCTGTGTGCTTCAGTTTTCTTAGCCACATGACATAGACGATAATAGAACCTAAATGAGAGATCTAGTGCTTGGAAGAGCATCACCTCTGATTTGACTATACAGTTTTTTGGTCTAATTATGTAGCAAAAGACATTTACAGAGAGTTTAAAGACAAATAAAGACAGATTAGGAAAGCATTCGTATCCATATCACATCATTGGTTCCTTCAAATAAGTTTAAAAAAGCAAAACAAAGAAAGGATGTGAACAGATATTTCTCAAAAAATAAGTAGTCAAAATATCTATGAAATAGCCCTCAATGTAAAAAAAAAAAAAAGAAACGCAATAAAAACATAATCACATATTTTTCCCTTTGATGTTTGTAAAAAGTTTGATAATAGCAAGTTTTGCCAGTGAAGTAGGAAACAGGCTGTCTTCAACAGGCTAAATGGGGACAAAAATCAGTGTGACTATTTGAGGCCCCTGGGCAGCTCAGCGATTGAGAGACTAGCTCTTGGTTTTGGCTAGAGTCATGATCTCAAGGGCCCTGATGACAGTGGGGACCTGCTTGGGATTCTTTCTCTCTCCCTCTCTCTCTGCCTCTCCCCCACTGGTGCTCTCTTTCTTAAAACAAATAAATAAACTTAAAAAAAGTATTGTGACTTTTTGAAGGGCCATTTAGCAATGACCTTTGAATTTTAAGATATGCAGTTTCACATTCCCAACATTCTGAATGCTAGGGATCAGAAATATTTGTGCAAATTCACGAAAACAAATGTGTGTATTTATTGCAGAATCATCTGCAATAACAAAAGTAATAGAAAATAATCTAAATGTCGATAGAGAAATATTTCATAAATCATGGATCAGGGTCATAATAAACAGGCATTAAGAAAGATTGATCTCAGAGCACCTGGGTGGCTCAGTTGGATAAGCATCTGACTTCGGCTCAGGTCATGATCTCGTAGTTTGTGAGTTAAGGCCCAAGTCAGGCTCTGTGCTGACAGCTCAGAGCCTGGAGCCTGCTTCGGATTCTGTGTCTCCCTCTCTCTCTGCCCCTCCTCTTCTCAGGTTCTTTAGCTCTTTCTCTCAAAAATAAATAAAACATTAAAAACTTGTTTTAAAGATTGATCTATATGTATCAAAAGAAAGCACGAGCTGCAAAGTGGCTTTATCATAATCTTATTTTGGAACACTGTGTGTTTATCTGTGTTGCTGCAAGTGGTAGTGGAATATTTCTACCTGTTTTTGTCAGTATGAAAGGGTCAGAGAAGGGTCAGACAAGCAGATGTGTCCAAGTTGAAGTCCCCCAGAAACTTTGTGGTCCATAAACTATGGGTGACTAAGCTATTTGTCAAAAAGTCACTGGGGAGTGATGGAGAAAAAAAATAAAAACAGGGGTTTAGCATCCTACAAATTGGTGTTCAAAATCAGGTTTGCTCCTCGTTGGCCTTGAGAGATTTGGACAACTTTACAGATGTCAACTTTCTCCAATTCCTAGCTTGCAGACTTGTAAGAATTACATAAAATTATGTTTATAAATCATCTATTGTACAATGTATTCTCAAAAAAATGCCATCATCACTTTTCACGTATTGAAATGCACATCTACCCTAATAAAATTTCAGAAGGAAAAAAAAAGAGATGATTTCTTTTGCTTTTGATGGGAATAACAGCGCATTGTAGGTAATATCAGCATGGAATATGCTATTAAGAAGCTACAATTACCAATTACCTTGATTAACAATTTAGGGAAAAGAGTGAACTATTAATAACATTGGTTGGTAGAACAAACTTTTCAGAACTTTGGGTCTGGGGGAAAACCAACAGTTAGAATTGCAGAGATAGTCACGGAAAGTTTTGCTCAATGGGACACGTTACAGGACTTCAGCTTTTTGAATTTTGAACCTGAACACGCTGTTAAATGATTTTTTTCCCTATTGAGGAAGGTGGTGTTAAAATACTAGAAATCCATGCCGAAGGATCACTTCAATATTTCTTGAGGCAGAAACCTTGAATGGTGAAAAAAAAAGTCTATTTTGTATGATTCAGTAGATCTTATTTCACATGGAAAATTCTTCCCACCTACTCTAACACCCCCCCCCACCATTTCACTCCACCTAGTATGTTTATTCTCTCTATTCTTATTTATCCATACATACATAATACCACAAAAATGCTCTTTGATTTATAAATAAGTGGACAATTCTGCAAAAGTGCAGGGAATATCTTTTGGTAAAATGAGTTTGAGGTCAGTTTTCAGGGTCCGTGGGTTTTTATATGCAATCTAGCCTCATTTCCTCTCTCTGCTTTGCTTGCTTAACTTACTAGAAACTTGGGCACAATTTTGCTGGTGTTGGCAGTTTTAAGGTATGGATTCGTGTAGGCTATTTGCAAGATGCCAAGGGATGTCAAATCCGGAACATGTGTTTTTTATCCCATGGTCCTTCTTTGACAGCAGAAATACTCTGCAGATTATCAGATCCATTTGCTGATATTTAACATCTTTTTTTTTTAATCCACTATGGGTTTTGACTGCGATGAATTTTAATGTTTCTTCATGCTGAAACTGACAAAAAAATCCTTTAAACATTTAAGGAGAAGCAATGGAAGCTTTACATTTCAGTGCAAAGAGAGGCCGTTTCATTTACTTAAAAAACTTCACAATTACTTTGCTGCCAAAGAAATTCAGCTTTTTATTTTTTTTTTTAAAAGAACACTTTATAGACATTTCAAACACCAAACAGAGCTAATGAAGACATGCTTATGGCCATTCCGAATTTGTCAATACTTGCTTTGCTCAAGTTTTCATGATGAGTCAATGGGCTGATTCAGGATTCTCTTCTCCCATAAAATGTTAATATTTTTTCTTCTAACTAAAACAGTTATTAAACGAGCTGCCATTTTTAGTGAATGTGCAGAGTCATCAAATGTGAGTGAAGATTAGAAGAGAAGGGGTGTATGCTTTTCATCGTCTTTCTCATGGTGTTCAGTTTTGGGTGTTCTCTCTTCATCTGGCTTGTATGTTGAGGGAGACCTTACCCCGTCACTTATGTTCTTTCCTTTTAGTCTATTCTAGCTTCTCCAATGATCTCTACTCCCACCACCATGAGGCTTTTTGGCCAGTCATCCAGGACCCTTTCCAACTGGGAATACCAAGTGCATAACCATTACGGTAAGAAGACCATACTTGCATGGAGGGCTCCAACCTCTCATGCAAGGGAGTCATACATAGCTCAGGTCCATGGTTCTGGGTGGCTGACACATTCTCCATGTCTGCTTTTATACCATATCTCTTGTCTCTGACTTCACAGTCTCTGTTTGCAACCATTCTGTTCATCATTACCACTAAGGATTGTGGCCTTGACATCACAAATCCCCATCTGGCAGGTTGACAACAAATATTTATTTATTTATTTATTTATTTCTGAGAGAGAGAGACAGACAGTGTGAATAGGGGAGGGTCAGAGAGAGAGGGAGACACAGAATCTGAAGCAGGCTCCAGTTTCTGAGCTGTCAGCACAGAGCCCGATGCAAGGCTCGAACCCACAAACCATGAAATCATGACCTCAGCAGAAGTCGGACACTTAACCGACTGAGCCACCCAGGCGCCCCATCAACAAATTTATATGAATGACTGAATGAGGTACTGCTAATGTCCCACTAATGCCACTACTAATTGTATGTCCACCAGAGTGTTTGAGGGCAGGCATCTCACTAGCTCTTTCCTGAATACTAGACTGACAGACACCCGCCTTACTCATTCCATTTACTGTAACAGTACTTTAGAGTTGGGCCCTCTCTCTCTGAGTTGCTCATTGAGCCCTCACTGAGCCAGACGGGTGTCCCCACTGACCACAAATAATCTCACAGGAAAGTGCAATCAAATGTGTCCATACCTTGACCATGAAAAAACAGAACACAAGACCACTTAACATAGACATAAAAAGGCCACTATACCACCCACAAAAATGACCAAATGTTCCCCTCCCTATTGCTTCTCTCTTTTTTTAAACAAAAAGTTTTTAAAAATATTTATTTACTATTATTGACAGAGAGAGACAGAGCATGAACATCAGAGGGGCAGAGAGAGGGAGAGAAACAGAATCTGAAACAGGCTCCAGGCTCTGAGCTGTCAGCACAGAGCTCGACGCGGGGCTTGAACTCACAAACCACGAGATCATGACCTGAGCTGAAGTCGGATGCTTAACTGACTGAGCCACCCAGGCGCCCCTGCTTCTTTAGCAACAGCAACACCTCACTTTACTTCTCCTCAATAAAAATCATATGCCCAATCCAATTGCCCTTGCTTCCAGACAACGTCCAATTCAGAACAGACTCTTGCATTCTTAAGCTCTCCTCAAAAGCCCTTCTACAAGCCCAAATCCTCTCATAAATTTTTCCCAATTCAATTTTTCTTAGAAGCTTCATGATTTCCTCTGGCACCTTCTCAACTGCACCAACTTAATAAAACTAATGTTTTGTGTTCCTGGTGGTCTTTGGGCCCTCGGGCTTCATCACCACTGGAGGGGAACTGAGACCAGAAGCCAAGTCAGAAGACTCTTGAAGAGCCTCTCAAAGATCCACTCAGCAGTCCCCTTCTGACCATCATACAGGACACCATGATGGAGTCCAGATACCTGCAGGTGAGCACAGCAGCAAGCCCTCACCTCCACCCGGACTTCTGGGATTGTATGACGCCCCCTGGTTTCAAGGCTTAGTGCCAGGGGCTCGTTGCCTATTTTAATCTGTCTTCACACCATTCTTCTCAAGAAGCCCATGGAAAAGACGAAGGAAGATAATTCCCTGAGAGATCACTCTATGGGGTAAGAATTCCCAGGTACACAGGTTAGGGTAAACAGAGTAGTCTGGGATGTTTGCCATTTCAGACAATGTAAAGATGAATGCGTTGGTGCGCTTGTGTCTATATATCAATTTTTAGGTGGACAGTGATATTCTACTGAAAGAATGATATCGTTTCATAGTGGTATCATTGAACTTGGGAGTTTTGGATGATGGAGAACAGGAGCCATGATATCCTTATTATTTCTGATATGCAAGCAGCACCATGACATCAAATACAAATGTTCCCACGTGAGTTTAACTGGTTCAATATTTAGAATTAAGATGTCATTTGACAATCACTTCGTAACATTGAATGTAATTTTTTGAAAAGCATCCACTATGATATAAAAAAATGTTTCCATTTTTAATGTTTTCTTTTTATTGTTTATTTTTGAGAGGGAGACAGAGCATGAGCAGGGGAGGAGCAGGGAGAGAGGGAGACACAGAATCCAAAGCAGGCTCCAGGCTCTGAGCCATCAGCACAGAGCCTGACATGGGGCTCCAACCCACAAATTGAGAGATCATGACCTGAGCCGAAGTCAGATGCTTATCCAACTGAGCCACCCAGGCACCCCAAAAAGAGAGAGAGAGAGAGAGAGAGAGAGAGAATCCCAAGCAGGCTCCACATTGTCAGTACAGAGCTCAATACAGGGCTGGAACTTATAAACCAAGATCTAAGCCAAAACCAAGAGTTGGACACTTAAGCAAATGAGCCACCCAGGCACCACACACCCGTATTTTCTTTTATCTCTTCCTCTTCTCATTCATTAGGGCAGGTATTTATTGTTCAAGAATAGGGTGAGACAAAGATTCCAGCGGTAGCAGTAAAGACCATTCACATTACCCCCCAACTTTTTATACATTCCAGACCCAGTAAATGCTACCAAGATTTCTGGATGTTCTCTTTAATATTTCAAAGCAAGAGAACTTGCCTCATTCTCTAAACTCCCTTACATGAGGAAAAGAAGCCATGTGCTGGCACCCTGGCTCTTTTCACCCCTCACAGTCGGGGAAATTGACCAGAGCATTTGATATGAGAAATCCCTTCCTTCCCTCTCTTGGAAATGTAGTTACATCCACTGGTATCACATCTTCCTGCTTCAGGGGCCCCAGAGACTCTGTTGCACTCTAACCACACTGCAATAAATAAATGAAGAACAAAACAAAACTCTACTTCAACAATAAAAAAAGATCCTGGGGTCTAAGAAGACCCTAGGGTCTGCACATCNAGTCGGACGCTCAACCGACTAAGCCACCCAGGCGCCCCATGGAGTTTTTAAACAGAAAGTGGAAATTATTCCATCAATGCCACATTTTCTGTAGTCATGGCCTCCCATCTGCTCTGTGGTCTCACTTCATCGTCTTCCTGCTACTCCTGAGTGTAAGATCATGTCTAAGGAAGATATTGTTTTTCCAGATCATATTAAGTATAAAGCACATGCATTGAAGTCTGTAAAAGTGCATAAGACATAAAAGAAGAATAAGAATAGATGAGTATGACTACAAAGTATATTCCTACCTTTTTCAAATTCTAAGTGACATTCAAATATTAAATATCTTAATTTTAAATATAACTTATTAACTTATTCACTATGGCTTTCCGAAGGATATAAGGCAGTTTGTATTAAAACCCATATTTAAGAGAATAATAAAAATAAGACAAGATGAAAAATAGAAAGCTGAGACACGTTCCTACCATGTGGATTAATATTTCTGTCATAAATAAATACCAAATAAGAGTCTGATTNCATAAGAACAAAAAAAAAAGCACACTGGAATCTTTAGGGAAACAAAGATTTTCCTGGCAAGATATTCTCAAAGAAATTTCTCACTTCAGACCTACTATAAATAAAGAGGAGCAAAAATCATCCCATCACAAAATCTGGGCATTTTAATCAAATGTTATAGTCCCTGGAGTAAGAGACAACCTAAAGACTTATGAAATTTAGATACAGAGATCTTTTGGTTTAAAAAATAATTATGTTTCTATATTATTATATAATATAATATGACATAATACATAATAATTATTATTCTAAAAATTAATACCATTTTGAAGTTGAAACACAAAGGTAACAAAAGGAAATAGAGCTTTGTAAATCATTTAATCCAGGAGAAGAAAGAGCTGATCTAGAGTCCAGTTCAAGGGGATGTGCAAAGTTGGTGCTCAATAACTGAGCTGATCGAACTAAACAAGCTTAAGGGGAAAATAAAAGAAAGACTTACTATTCATGAAGCACAGGCCATTTTACATTTAAATGATCTAAGACACATCCTTCTAACACATAAAAATAATATTTCTGAGAAATCATAGCTTGGAGAGGGGTGAAGGGCTCCACGGTGGAGAATTTGACAAATGACCACCATAAGCATGTTTCCAGAGGATTGTCTATAGCATTTCTAATCCCCACATCAAATTCTCAAGTCTGTATATATTGAGTGAAATTTTCATATTAACCAACCATCTCAGGCCACTCAAGCTTGTGCAACTTTGCAGGGTGAACTATTCCAAATGTGATTTGGAAGTGCATTTTATTTATTTTATTTATTTAATGTTTTTAAAATTTATTTTTTGAAAGAGAGAGACAGAGCATGAGTTGGGGAGAGGCAGAGAGAGAGGGGAGACCCAGGATCCGATGTGGGCTCCAGGCTCTGAGCTGTCAGCACAGAGACCACCACAGGGCTCCTACTTGTGAACCATGAGGTCATAATCTGGTCTGAAGTCAGATGCTCAACTGACTGAGCCACCCAGGCGCCCCTGGAAGAGCTTTCTAAATATTAATTTGAGTCCACTTGAGCCGGGCTCTCATTCAGAGTGTGCTGAACGTCCATTTTTTTTCCCCTTTGGTGACCTTATAAAGTCATNTTTTTTTTCTTCAGTACTCTGAAGTAATGTAGAGAGCTATCGCTGGTCTTTGAAGATATTGTAGCCCACCCCCACCCCCGTGAAGCTATCGGGGCCCAGTGCTTTTGGGAGCACATTTCCTTAGTAGCGTTTTCTACTCCTTCAATGGAAATTGGTCTTTTCAAGATTTCTGCTTGCAATGTGGCCAATTTCACTCAAATGTGTTTCCTTAAGAAGTTATTTTCTTTGCCTAGATGTTCATATTACTTCGCCTGAATATCTGCAAGGGATTCTCTTTAAAAAAAAAAAAAAAATTAACTTTTAAATGTTATTCTGTTCCTGTGATTGTGTGCCCTTTGTTACTTCTCATTTTGGAGGTCGCTTTTTTTGGTGATAAACTTAGTTAATGGTTTGTCTCTTTTGTTAACTATTCTAAAAATCAGAATTTAAATTCATCATTTATATCTCTCGTTTTTCTATTCTTGATCTCATCCATTTCTGCTTTATTTTATTAGTTATTTTGCATTTTCAAATTTTATTTTGTTGTTCTTCTAGCCTTTGAGGTGAGAATTTAATTCAATTATTTTCATTCTTTAATTTTTTTCATAGAGATATTAGTATCATAAAGTTTCCTCTGATTCCTGCTTTAAATGCACTCCATAGATTCTGTTATGTAGTATATTTACTTCAAAAAGGTTATTATTTTTAGATGTGTAAGTTCAGTTAATATTGATTTTTTGCTGAAGGGTAGTATGATTATCAAATCCCAAAATAATCAATCTCAAGAACTTAAACTATTACATTTTATTTTTATTTTATTTTTAATTTTTTTAACTTTTATTTATTTTTGAGAGACAGAGAGAGACAGGATGTGAGCAGGGGAGGAACAGAGACAGAGAGAGACACAATTTGAAGCAGGCTCCAGGATCTGAGCTGTCAGCACAGAGCCCAATGCGGGGCTCGAACTCACAAATGGTGAGATCACGACCTGAGCCAAAGTCAGACACTTAATCTACTGAGACACCCAGACACCCCATAAAACTATTAAAATTTAAAGGTAAATAAATCATGTTCAAGGAATTCAGGCAAAAAGTTCAAATAACTAACATAGGCAAGAAAATTAGGAAGTCATTAGACTTTTCTGTTTTAATACACAAAGAAAGATAATTATGGAACAATATTTAAAAAAAATAAAATCACAAACTCTTCAGTTTAAAAAAATCAGTTAAAAAAATGAGTGAATGAAAGGTTTTATGTACAATCAATTGGTCCTTCAAATACCAAAGCCATACAAATGATTTATCTTGGATTAATTTAGAAAATTTTGAAGTTTTAAATATATGAATTGAATTCCTTTAGTAGTTACAAGCCTTTTTTTTTCTCTTTCTAGAAAGTTTCTTTGGGTCAAATATTAGCTCCAGCCCATGTTTGTTTTTTTGTTTTTGTTTTTTGTTTGTTTCCCTTCAGAGACTCTGATTTAATAAATAATTTTCCTTCTGTGCTTCTCTCTCCTTGTCTCTGTTTTCTCTCTGGCCCTTTAATTTACCTTTCATTTGTTTTTCTGTCTTTCTCAATGACCTTTATTAAATTACTATTTATGTCTATTCTTCTGGCACCTTGCAATATTTATTCATTTTGGGGACAATTCTGTCCCTCTCTTCCATTTTTTTCCTCCTGCATTAAATCAACTACCTTTTCATTTCTTCCAGTTTGGGGGGTCAATTTTTTTATTTTTACTTTTCAAGTTTCTGGCTCAAGTTGGCTTTTTGTATATTTATTGCTTATTTGGGTCTCTTTAATTCTGTTTGAAATATTAACTTACAGGTGTCTTCTGTTTCATGGCTTATTTCCAGGGGGACTTCTCATCATTTAGTATGTATGAGATTTTGTTTCCTGATTTTCTGTAATCATAGTTCTGTATGGACTTGACTTTGTTTGTTTAGTTTTCTGGTATTGAGGGTTTTATGCCACTCCAGGTTTAATGGAATTCTCATCTATCAACAAAGCAAAGTCCAGATATGTTGGCCAGTCTTTTTATCTGTTCGTTTGTGAGTTCATTTTGGAACGAGAGGGGAGTTGTATTTTTCTCATTTAAAGTTCTCTTTTGGGGGTTCCTGGGTGGCTCAGTCGATTTAACGTCAGACTTTAGCTCAGGTCATGATATTACCATGTGGAGATTCGAGCCCCAAGTCAGGCTCTGTGCTGACAGCTCAGAGCCTGGAGCCTGCTTTGGATTCTCATTCTCTCTCTCTGTCCCTTCCTCTCTCTCTCTCTTTCAAAAATAAATAAACATTAAAAGAAAATAATAATAGAGTTCTCTTTTGGCTTTCAAGACCCTGAATGAACTATCTCCTATGCACCCACCTACTTTTTTTTTTTACTACTTATTGCTAAAGAGTGCTTCTCTCTCCTTTCTTTTTTCTCCTATAGTCTATACATTGCAATGATTGCCCCTTTAAATCACGCCTATCCTTATAAATTATGCCTGCTCTGTTAAATTGGGCCTCCCACTTTTATTTACACATGCATTGAAAATCTTTCCTTATACACCACTCTAAGTTCCACTTGGATACTTTTTCAGACTGGGGTTGGACTTACATTTTTCCGGGTAGTTTAAGAACAGACTAGGGTCCTCTTCACAACCTTCATATTCTGTATTTCTCCACAATGTTTTTGGATACCCTAAAAAATCCACAGGGCCTTCTGCTAAGGGGTCTTACACTGCGGCGGGTTGTCCTAGGACAGTGAGAGTTGTGAAACTGGGATTCGCTTTTTGTTTTTGTTCTTTGAATGGATTTAGGTTAGCCATCATCTTCAGGTTATTCTGAGCATATAATTTCCACACAGAGAAGATTTGTTTTCTGCTGTCTTCTTTTGTACTATAATAAGGAAATGGTCTCTGGGCTGTGGACATCGTCTTCCACTACCCATAACTCTGACTTTCTTGGATTTAAATTGCATTATCATCATTGCTGCACTTGGCCCCTGTCCTTCTATCCTGGCTCTAATGATATTTTTGTTGCGGCTATGCCTTTTGTGACCTTTTCAATGGTGGAAATTAATAATTAAATAGAAGGAAGACTGGCTGGAGAAATAAAATGTTGCCCTCAGTCTATTTCCTTCTTAGTGTGATCATTTTCGTTCACACCATAAACATATCTTCCATGACATTTTACCAAAAGCTTTTTAAAAAAGAATAAATATATTCTAGCTCTCTCAGTCATCACACAAGCACTGTAAAATGTTTACTATCTGCACTATACAGATTTAAAACCTGATACCTAAAAAGGCAAAGTGTTTTGCCCAAGGTCACGCAGTTAGTGTCAAAGCCAAGAATTCAATGTCACTTCTGTGGCAAGTTATAAGGAAAAAATACAACAAACATCTAAAAATAAACATGCCATATGTGTAGAAACATTTCTAAGCCATCATGGTCTTTTAGTATATTTACAGGGTTTAGTTAATTAGTGAATAAGTAGTATTAAGCCTTGACTCAACAGTAATTTTGGCTGCAGACTCAACGTTTTCTAGCCTGTGCTAATTCAGCGAACGCTCCTTGGGAAAAAAAAAAAAGGTGGGGGGAATTGAGTCTGAGACTAACATTTTAGAGTAGATAATATGAAACAAAATGCTTAATCCAACACAGATAATCTAAGGTTGACAATTGTTTTAGTATCTGATGTAACTTCTCTGTGATGATCAATTCTATTTCCAGGGATGAGGACGTGGGCAACTCTTTGCTTAACTTGAGCCCTGAACACCATTAGAGCCAATAGATTGGTTTAGATAAATATTCAGTATAGAATGACTTGATTGAACAGTTTTTTGTCAACTTGAAGCAGTTGAATTTTGGATATGAAGAAAAATTAGCAAATCGCTTCTCACTCACTAAGTGCTAAAGTCATTCCTTTCTTGCTTTAAATGCATTTGCTTAGCAAAACTCTTCAGGAAATAATTCACTGATCATCTCTCTCCTTCACATAAGTATTTCCCATCCTTTATATGCTTTCAAATTTAAAGACTCATCATCTGAAATAAAGCTTAAATAACTCTTCTCCATACCAAATGGCTGTTCAGTTTACACTGAAAGAGAGAAGGTAATAAAACACAGTTCTGATAATTCCATCATCAATGTTCAGGGAGTTGTTCATAGAATCCATCCTTAGCAAAAATGATGCCAAATTTTTCATTGGCTGCTCCTAAAGACTGACGTATGACAGAAACCTAATCATTTAGGGGCTTTTTTTTTTTTTAACATCTTTCTATAAGTTTCCTCCAAAACAGAGAGTCAGTGCCTGGGTGGCTCAGTTGGTTAAGCATCTGACTTCAGTTTGGGTCATGATCTCATGGCTCATGGGTTGGAGCCCCGCATCAGGCTCTGTGCTGACAGCTCAGAGCCTGGAGCCTGCCTCGGATTCTGTGTCTCCCTCTCTCTTTGCCCCACTTGCACTCTGTATCTCTCACTGAAAAATAAATAAACATTTAAAAAAAATTTTTTTAAAGTTAGAGGCAATAATTAGGGCAGTGTGTAAGAACATAACTGCTAGCCAACAGCTCAAGGCAATACATTTATATTGCTTCTTGTAGTAATTCTAATTTTTCATTTTTAGAGTCAAATGTCAGATTAAGTTCCAGCAGGACAAAAACTGAAAAAGGATCAGAGTTTCAGTGTTTCCCTTCTCCATCCATTTCTTTATTTTATTTTATTTTAAATTTATTTCTGAGAAAGAGAAAGAGAGAGAGAGAGACAGCGTGAACAGGGGAGGACCAGAGAGTGAGGGAGACACAGAATCCAAAACAGGCTCTAGGCTCTAAGCTGGCTGTCAACACAGAGCCCGACGCGGGGCTCAAACCCACAAACCGCAAGATTCATGGCCTGAGCCGAAGTCGGAGCCTTAACCAACTGAGTCACCCAGGCGCCCCTCTCCATCCATTTCTAAACATGATATCAAATAGCGTGAAATGAGTGAAGATGCTACTGGAGCTCTGCGTATGACGGTAAAACAAAGGGTTAGGCAAACATTGACACATGCATCGCCTTCTTAAAAATTGTTGTATCATAAGAAAATATTCTGTAATGGAAAAGTCCTCTAATGTGCCATTTAATTTTTAAAAAAATTCTTTTTCAGGAAGTACCATTGCATGCACGTGAACTAGGTGCGCATACATACGTACGTGTGTGTACAGGAACAAACAACCTGCATTTGGAAAATCCTCCCTCAGGCAAATCAAGGATCTGTAAGTAGTACTATTTTTTCTATCAGCCCTGGAGAGTACAGAGGCAGCCCTGTGTGTTATTAATGGATAAAATCTGAACAGCAGCCAACCCCAAGGTGAACCCTATGCATTTAAAACATTTCATCAGACACCTAAGTATTTTTTTCTTTTCTCTCTCTCAATCTCTCTCTCTCTCTTTTTTTTTTTTTTTTTTTTTTTGAGCCACGGATATCTCTTAAGCTGCCACTCAATAGATCCTGATAGAAGAGAGCAGTAACTGGTCTCCCTAATGTGCAAATTGATAGTATGAGCTCTCCATCGTAATATAAACAACCCTGTGTTTCTTAAGTGTCAATATCACAAGCTGGATTGGTGTGAGTGAGGGTAGGAGATTGACCCTAGAATTATCTGGCAAAGAGAAAGGGTAAATGTAAAATCTTTGCCCAGTCGGCTGGCTGCCTGGCTGTTGGGATAGTCTGTCGAATCCATGCAGCCAGAACCTTTACACACAGTTTATGGTTCCCGTAGCCCGTAAAGGTTAAAGAGGAAATGGGTTTATCAAGTCAGAGAGAGAATACAAGCATGAATATTCATGTAATTGTTTTGCTAGTTTGTTCTCTGCTTCATTCCTAAATGATCTGAGGTGTGTGGTGGTTATTTTCTATTTGCCATTCATTCCAGATCCATTTGCTGCCTGGATTTATAGTCCAGAAAAGCTGACCTCCTACGGACTACCACGCTGGCTACTTGGCAACTGGCTTCCGGCTGGCCTTAACCAATGGAAAGCCCTGGAAGAAGACTGGCAAGCAAGAGGAGACAGGGATTGTGGTATATTTTCCTTGCATCCTTCTTGCTACGGGTCACATCCTGGGAATGGTCGTGTCTCTCCAGAAACGATGTCCAAAGAAGGATCCATGTGCCAAGGCCCAGGTCTCCCTGTGCTCTGCGAGCCTTATTTCCTTTCTTGTCCCTTTTAAGCTACCAGCTCTAGCTGATCTGTGGGTACCTCTTATCCTTTGTTTGCCCTTTCAGTCCTATCCACAACCAGTAAGCAGTTCTCTGTACTCCTGGGTCAGGTATCATTTTCTGTTATTTTTAATATCAAATTAGTTAACATTTGTAAAATGCTTACTACAGTACCTGGCACGTAGAAAGTGCTTTTGTACGTTTCTCAAAAAAGAAAAATGATCACTCGTAATTATAATCAAAGTATTAGGTTTGTCTGATTGTCCAGGCTGGGCCATGCATCTACTCCTGGTATAAAAGTGGATGTAGAGGAAGGTGGTTAGCAGTCAGGTGAAAGGAAATCCTCAAAAGTGATTAAAACAACGAGAAACGCAGATGTATACCACATCGCTATCTCCTCCTCAGGGATACACCCTTTCTGTGATAATGGGGTGAGATTTAATTTCTAAGATTTCTGTTAGTTAAGGATTAATTTTCTTATTCCAAAGGTAGAATGGAGAGACATGTCCCCAACTCCTAATTGCAGAGAAAAAGACTCTCATAGTATGAGTAAAAAAATCAAAAGCTTTCATGACACACCTTAGCTACGTTCAGACCCAGTAGGGAGGAAAAAGAGCCAGGAATCCAAGCTAAGAGCAGAGTAGGGAGTTAAGGCTCTTGCCACTGCAGTCAGAGTATGTGGCTCATAGATGCTGGACACCCTAACAGGTGGTTTGTCCAGATAGTCTCTAATTCCGAAAGGAAGTAAGTCTGCCTTGTTTGACAGGGCCGCGGGGAACAGCGACTCTGCAGCCCAGAAAGAAAATAGAAAAAGTGTAGCAAAGAAGGCATGTCTGGTTATCTCAAGCCATCATGAGGCCCTTCCCTTACCTGGATACAGCTTTGTTTCTTATTGAACTTGGCCAAGCTGTCATCAGCTGATCTGCCATGCACAAGACCATCATCAATACTTTCAAATGATATTGCTTATTGCATCTCCAACATACACTATGCATCTAAATTCAAACTACTACAGTATTATCGAGTTGCATTACAAATGCATTCCTGGGCAGATTGGCTGGGGAGCTTCTAACCATATATTCTGCAAAGCAAATTTTGAGTCCGTCTTTCTTGAAATCCCGTGCAGCAGCTGGCCTCACCCCAAGGTCTATTACTTGTTTCCAATGCATACCTCAGTTCAAGTCTGAGTTTTTTAGTCCAAAACACTACCTTGGGGGCTGCAATAGAACACACTGCATGTAGTTAGAATTCAATGACATGGAGAAAAGTTAAGAAAGCTTGGGATTTATTTTAAGTTCTGCAGAAGAGACTGGAGTTGGAAATCTATGTCCTATTCTCTTTGAAGTGTTCTAAAGTCAGTGGAAGGTACACCCCTTTAAAATTCCAATTTCTAGTCAGTAACTGGCTTCCACATATGCATACAAATGTGCATGCATGCACACACGTGCGTGCATGTGCGTGCACACACACACACACACACACACACACACCAATGCCATACATCTCATACATCTGCAAGGCAAACATAATGTCTACTCTAAACTCATAAGAAAGAAAATAAATATTTTTCTAAGTGCAAGGAAAGGAATCATTTGTAAGGCAACCTCTCATAATAAAGTTCAAATTGAGTTCCTTTTGATCCCAGGGCAATTAAAAATAAGACACATTGCAGAGATATATACCACCCTTTTTTAAGTGAAGAAGGGATGCTGTAGTATTTTTTATTCTGAAATAAATGTGTTCATGATTTTAAAAATAAAGAAACAAGATTAGTAATGAACACTGACAATATGCATGCCCACTCCAAACCCATTTTTCTATTCCAAATTATGACCACTAATGATTGTTTATTATTTTCTTTTTCTTTTTGAAAATGTGTCTATAAAAATGTTTTGTATTTCGATCATAAAGTTGACCTTTTGTGCTGTACAGATCTATGATGTTTTTGCTTTATTTATTGCGGCAATATAAAAACACGAAATTTATCATTTTAACCATTTTTAAGCATATAGAACTGTGGCATTAAATATATTCCCAATGATGTACAACCACCACCTCCATCCATCTTCAGAACATTTCTCATCTTCCAAAACTAAAAGTCCATATCTGTTAAATATTGACCCTCCATTCCCTCCCCCACCCAGCTCCTGGTCTCCACCAACCCATTTTCTGTCTATGAATTTTACTATTCTATATATCTCATATAAGGGAAATCATATAATATCTGTCCTTTTGTGACTGGCAAAATGTCTTAGCATGATGTCTTCAAGGTTCATTTATGTTAAAAAATGTAACAAAATTTCTTTTCTACTTTTTTGTTAAAAACATTTTTTGATGTTTTTATTTATTTTGGGGAGAGAGAGAGAGACAGAGCATGAGCAGGGGAGAGGCAGAGAGTGGGGGAGACACAGAATCTGAAGCATGTTCCAGGCTCCATGCTGTCAGCACAGAGCCCGCCTCAGGGCTTGAACCCACAAACCGTGAGATCACGTGAGTCAGAAGCTGAAGTCAGATGCTTAGCCAACGGAACCACCCAGGCACCTCAAAATTTCTTTTCTATTTAAAGCTGAATAATATTGCTTTGTATGCCTATACTATACTTTATTTATCCACTCATCTTCTGTTAAACACCTGGGTTGCTTCCACATTTTTGACCATTGTGAAGTAATGTGCCTATAAATGTGGATGTACAAATACGTTTTTGAGATCCTCCTTCCAGTTCTTCTGGGCATATACCCTTCAGTGGAATTGTTCGATGATATGATAATGCTATTTTTAATTTTTTGGAAAACACCATATTGTTTTTCATAGCAGCTACATCATTTTACCTCCCACCAAAAGGGTCCAAAATATTCAGTTTCTCCATATCCTTGCCTTGTGCCCTTAAAAATGTATATTTCACTGTTTTTGCATCAAGTACTCTATATGTACATGTTAGGTCCAATTGGTTTATAATGTTCATGTCATCATTTCCTTATTGATCTTCTCTCTAGATGCACTATCCATTATTGACATCTCTTGCCGTCTATTTCTCCCTTCTATTCTACAACTGTTTGCTTCATATATTTAGAAACTCTGATATCTGGTTCATATATGTTTATAATTGTTATATCTTCATGGTGAATTGATCCTTTTGTCATCATATAACCTACTTCTTTGAGTCTTGTAACAGTTTTTGATAAAGTCTATTTTGTCTCTAATTACTATGGTCACTCTTGCTCCCATTTAGTCACTCTGTGTATGGAATGTCTTTTTTTCAACTTTTCACTTTCAGCTTATGCATATCCTTAGATTTCCACAAGTCTCCTCTAGACAGTATGTTGTTGGATCTTGTCATTATTCCATGCTACGAATCTATGTCTTTTGATTGGGGAGTTTGATCCATTCATATTTAAAGTAATTATTGATAGGGAAGAACTTACTATTGCCATTTTGCTATTTGTTTCTGTAGGCCTTCTAGCTTAATTTGTCCCTCATTTTCTCCCTTGCTGCCTCCTTATGTGTTTAGTCAAATTTCCTTGGTGACACATTATTATTCTCTTCTCATTTCCTTGTGTATAAATTCTATAGATATCTTCTCTGTGGTTACCATGAAGATTATACATACCATCTTAAAATTTTAACAGTCTATATTAAACTTACAACTTAATTTGAATCATGCATAGTTTCACTCAACCCAATTTTGTGTTATTGTGTTATTGATGTCACAAGTTACATCTTTGTAAATTTTCTATCCATTAACACAGGCAAAAATGCTTTAAGCTTTTGTCTTTTAAGTACTATAAAAGACAGAAAGGTGGAGTTTAAACCAACATTATAATGGGGATTTTTACATTTGTCTATGTATTTGTTTTCATTGGAGAACTATATTTTCATACGGTTTTGAGTTATCAAGCATCCTTTCATTTCAAGTTGAAGGATTCCCTTTAGCATTTCTTCTGGGGTCAGTCTAGTGGTAATAAACTCTCTCAGTTTCATTTATCTGGTGATATTTTAATTACTCTTCCGTTTTTGAAGGACAATTTTCCCAATGCCGAATTCTTAGTTGGCATGTTTTGGAGTTTTGTTTTACCACTTTGAATATATTATTCCACTGTTTTCTAGCCTGTTGAGAAATCTGCTGAAAATCTTATTGACGATCCCGTGTACATGATAAGTTGCTTTTCTCTTGCTGCTTTGAAGATTCTCCCTGTCTTTGGCTTCGGACAGTTTGATTTAATGTATCTTGGTGTGGGCGTCTTTGGATTTTCCTACTCGTAGTTAGTTGAGCTTCTTATATTTGTACATACCCATGCCATTCATCAGATTTGGAAAGTGGCCATTATTTCTTCAGATAAGTTCTCTGCCTCTCTCTTCTACATCTGGGACTCCCATAATTCATATGTTCATCTTCTTGCTAATGTCCCTTAAGTCCCTAGGTTCTGTTCACTTCTCTTCATTCTTTTGTCTTTTTGCTTCTTAGACTTAATAATCTCACATTTTTGAAGTTGCTAATTTCTTTGTCCTGCTTGTTTAAGTCCATTGAACTTCATTAGCGAATTTTTTAACCGAATTGTTGTATTTTTCATTTCCAAGATTTAATTCTTCTTTGAATAATTTCTGTCTTTCTGACAATATTCTCATTGTGTTCATATATTATTTTTCTGATTTTTTAAGGTTTTTTTTTTTTGCCCATACTATTTTTTAGCTTTTTAAGCATTTTTAAGATAGTTGCTTTAAAGTCTTTGTCTAATTAGTCTGACAGCTCTGTTTTTTTCAGGGATTTTGTGGGGATTTATTTTGATATTTTGAGTGGGCCATGTTTTCTTGTTTCTCTGTACACCTTGTGATTTTTTTTTTTTTAAATTGGGCATTTGGAAAAACTGCCACCACTTTCAGTCTGTATAGGCTACTTCTGTGCAGGAGAAGAGTTTACTAATCAGCCTTAAATAAAAGCTTAAGTTCTTCTAAGGCCTTTTCTGGATATGTGTCTTCCCTGGCATTTATGCAGTGTTTTCTCTCCCTAATTGCCCAGTGTACATGGCTATTTTTAAGTACTTAAATTTTCCTTTGAGTCTCACTCTTACTTCTTGGAGCCTTAGTTGTTCTGTTGAATGCCTCTGCTGTTAGTATCCGGCTTCCAGGCATTTACAGGTCTGTAATCCTCTTACAGTTTTATGCTGTTTCTAACATCATTTGTAGCCTGAAATTCAAGGCACTTTTGGTCACCTGCTCTTCAAGTTAGTTGATTTAGAGATCAATCCCTCAGGCAGCCTGCAGACAGTTTAGAACATTGCACATTTAGTCTACTTGTCTCTCCGATTTGCAGAGGTAACCAGGGAATAGGGTTTGACTCCTCCCAAACTATGCCAGTTTGGGGAAGGGTCAAGAGGAAGTAAAAACACTGTAAAATTTTCTACCATTTTGAATGTGGCTTTCCCCACCCCCCATTGGGTGTTTGCCTGGTTGCTATGGATCTTTGATAATATCCACAGCTTCTAAAAAGTTATCTCTGTTCATTTCTAGTAGTTTAAATAATGTTTTCATGGAGTAACAAGAGCCTACAACTACCTTGTGTGCCATTTTTCTGACATAACTTTCCATTCTAAGGATTTAAACTTATCTATAGATTTGTGCAATTACCACCATAATCAGGATATGAAACAGCTGACATACAAAACAATTCCATCACTCCAGAAGACACATTCATGCTATCCTTTTGTAATCAGACTCTCCATCTCACACCAAGACCTTGGCAACTACACAATTATGTATATCCAACACAAATAGAATCATAACACACCGACTACTCTGCAACTTGCTATTTTCCCTTATCAGTACATGCTGAATAGCATTCTTTTTTTTAAAACTTTTTAACATTTATTCACTTTTGAGAGAAAGAGAAAGACAGAGTGTGTTGGGGGAGGGGCAGAGAGAGAGAAGGAGGCACAGAATCTGAAGCAAGCTCCAAGCTCTGAGTTGTCAGCACAGAGGCCAACGCGGGGCTCGAACCCACGGACCATGAGATCATGACCTGAGCTGTAATTGGACGTTTACCCGACTGAGCTACCGAGGCACCCCATGCTGGATAGCATTCTAAATCAGTGCATGTGTACAATGGGGTAATACTTCAATGAATGCATAGTTTTATATTACCATATGTTTAATATGCCTCTGTCTTCTCCTTCTGGGACTCCCATAATTCATGTACAAAGCAACTCTCTTTACTAGATTTTTCAAACAGTACTGCAATAAATATGTTTATGTATAACCCATTTGATACTTGTGAGAATGTGTCTGTAAGACAATTTGAATTTCTGTTTCCAAAGGTATGTGACATTATCCAAATTCTACTGCCCTTTCTACTCCCACAATAATAAAGCGCCCCTCCCTCCATATATTCATTAACATGAGTATAAGAGCACCTGGGTGGCTCAGTTGGTTAAGTGTCCAAATCTTGATTTGGGCTCAGGTCATGATATCTTGGTTTGTGAGATCAAGCCCCACATGGGACTCTGGGCTAACAGGACAGAGCCTGGAGCCTGCTTGCCATTCTCTCTTTCCCTCACTCCCTTCCCCTCTTTTACTTGTTCATGAGCTCATGTGCATGCATTGTCTCTCTCTCTTTCTTTCTTTAAATAAATAAAAAAATATATTTTTTAAAAGATTGTCAATCTTATGGAAAAATGTTACATAATTTTGTTATATTTTTTATTTGTTCAAAATTACTAAGACTGGTATTTTTCCCTTTGTTCAGGGAAAGGATCATTTTTCCTCTCTGAGGACTGCTTTCTTGAATCTTTTGTCCAGTTTTATATTTGATCTTTTTGTTGCCTTTTACACCTGTGTGTAGAAGTTCTTTGTATATTGATGAAATCAGTTTTTCATATGTTATATTCAGTTTTATATTTGTATTTTTACCTTATTTATGACACAAGCCGTCAAAAATTTCCAATTTTTATGTGCTTATCTTTCCCTGTTTTTTTAAAAAAAATTAGCATTTATTTATTATTGAGAGATAGAGACAGAGCATGAGCAGGGGAGGGTCAGAGAAAAGGGGAGACACAGAATCTGAAGCAGGCTCCAGGCTCTGAGCTGTCAGCACAGATTCTGACGCAGGGCTCAAACCCATAAGCCGAGATCTTGACCTCAGGCAAAGTTGGACGCTCAACTGACTGAGCCACCCAGGTGCCCTTATCTTTCCTTTTTTGAATCATGCATCATACTTAGAAAGAACCTGTTTTTAAAGATAGATACATTTCCTCACATTAATTTGAAATGATAGTTTTATGAACTACTAAATTCCCCGCAGTAATTAGATACATTTTGGACTCTCCATTCTATTCTTTTAAACTGTATATTCTTTGGCCTCACTGCCAAATTGCTGTACTTATTCATACAGCTATAAAATACTTTATCATCTCTTTAGTTAATCAATCCTCATACTATTCTCTTCTCAAAAATATTTCAGTAATTCTCCAATGCATTAATAAAAATAACCAGGTAAAAAATTATAGCAATAAAATTAAAAATCTAATTGGGAATAAATAAACAATTCTGAAATGATGGAAATAGTTCATATGTCAACTGTTACATGTCTTCATTATGGTGGTGATTACACTAAACCATGGACATGTTAACATCCACAGAACTGAAAGTTATGTCAGGTATGTGACATAATTAGTTATATATTACATATGTAAAAATAAATATTATATATATAAAAGAAAGCTTTTGAAGAAAGCTCTGCACTTCTAATTACTACAAAAGGAGACATAAATAAATGATAAGAAATAGTTTGCCTTCAACTGGGAAGAATATTGTGAATTTGTCAACTTTCCATACACTACAAAATAATTGCAAGTTAATCTTAATCAAAATACCAACAAAAGTTTTTTTTTTTCAGTTTAACCTAATGCAACTACAATTCATTTTTAAAACCGTATGCCTCTTATGAATTGTTTCCTTAGCAACATAAATAACTGGCTAAAGCTTTTGAATTAAGGGCCTAATTGATGTGTTAAATAAGGTCTTTTTATGTCCCAGTTTTTGGTGGTGTGGTTTTACTCTTCCAGTCAAATAGGGACATACAGATTGTATCTTTATCTGCAGTGTAAATACAAATACATGCTGACCAGCAGCTAAGAAAATAGAGTCCTCCTCATTTTCCTAATAATGGTACCGTTTTTTCTCTTTCTAATTTAAAGCTCCAGAACATTTTAAAGTCCAGATGCCACATATCACCACGCAATGAAATGGCACTATATATATTTTTATTAAAAGTGTAAGCCCCTCAAAAAGAAGAGTCTGCTTTTATTCTAAAACACGTTGCCATTGGAAGAGGCTCAAGAAACATTCGGATGGTGTGCTTAGTGCAAAGCTTGCAAGTCTTCCTGAAAAATACTCTCTCTTTTCTTTTCTTTTTTCACTTCATCTGATTTTTGTTTCTGTTTGGAATGAGAAAAAAAATGACTATGACTCTAATATGTGTCTTTCACAGAGGAATGAATATGGGAAAACCGAATTTTGAGGGAATCAGGAAAATCACATATCCTGCACGTTGATAAAATGACTTTTTTAGGGATCGCCCAGGAATGTGTTCTCTAATATGAACATGTCTCTTTGAAACCTGGGGATGCTTGGCTAAAATTCTCTATCTTCCACTTGTTGACCGAAGCTGCTTTCTGCGTAGTCAGGTTTAGGGACTCTTCTACTTGTGACTTGGTTGGGGGGAATCCAAACATCCCATTTTAATCTCACTAAATGCCAGATGGTGTTTTTAATCTACATGCTGTGGGTTGGTAAGAGATCACGCCTAAACTGAGAGTCCTTCTCCCTACAGGGCTGACAGAACACCCTAGAAGCAGATCTCGGAGGATTCACAATGAGAAACCATGCTACACTGGAGAAATTATTTAAAGTGAACCAGGGTAAGAAGGAGTTGCATTTAGCATTCAAATGTCCTATTTTCTCCAAAGCGTTTTTTTTCCTAGAGATTGCATGGACTATGGTTAACAAACAAGAGTTATAAATACATGCCTACATCTTTTTATGGCTATCCCAAAGCTCAGATTCCCACCCTACTCTATCACTACCTCTCTCTCTCTCTCTCTCTCTCTCTCTCTCTCTCACACACACACACACACATCCATGATTTTACTAAGTTAATTCTTTTTACTCAAATTCCTTCTAGTTCCACAAATCTAAGGTTTTAACTGTTGGAATAATCAAAGAATAAAGGTTCACATTTGTAAACGCTATAATTGTGAAGCTATCATTCCCTTCAGTTGGGAAGATCTGGTTAAAATTGACCCTGGTCACGAAGGTGCAAATAATTATTAACATTTCTCTCAAAACATCAGGGATCTAAAAAACAGTCGTTTCAGCAAACATTTATTATAGATGTATCACATGCAAACAAGAAACACCTACCAGTGACAAGAGTTAATTAGAAAAAGGTCAACGGTGGCCAGGGCCCAGTCAAGAAATGACTTGTTAAGCTGTAATATAAATGTTAGTATTCTAATGACTTCAAAGTTTAATGAAACATTTAATACATATTTATTTTAAAACAAATTTTTAAAAAAAGAATTCTTAAAGAAGAGCTACAAACCAGAACAGAAGAAATAGGTACATTTGTCTCCATTAAAATTAAGTGTTTCTGTTCACCAAACCAAAGATTTTGAAGACGTTTGTCTACTCTTCAAACCTGAGAAATGACTTCATATTTGGTCAAAATTAGGGCAATTAAAGGGAAAGAAAAACTGACTTAAAATTTTAAATTGTACTCTTTCTTTTTCAGGGATGTTTATTATTCTTTGTGTGGTTATAGTTTTAAAATCATAAAATAACTGCACCGCACTTTTCATTCTTGTGTTATATCCCTTTTCTCTAGCACAAGGTTTGACACAAATATACTACAGAAAAAATAAATGTGGAGAAAAAAACACAAAAAGAGTATTTTTTTTTTACTATTCGTCAATGCTCATTATTTAAAAAATAAAAATAAATAAATAAAAAATAAAACACAGTTTGTTTGTTCCCATGGAAAGACTGAGGTACTGCAATGAATTCAGGTTGTTTCTCTGTGAGTCAAAATATACATACTAGTTATTTAAATGGACATGCATCAATGCTATTGAAGTAAAACTTCGCAGCATCTTCTACTGACACCTCTCATCCTAATCAAATTTCTTTCTTACGTTTACATGTTTGACTGTATTGTTGAATATTTCTTACTTTGGATCCAGCAGAGAATACTGGGCATACATGGTTATGCTGAGAACATTTCCATTGGAGCCTGGTGCCCATCACACCATTGTATACACTAATGGAGACTATTACTCTCAAGTAGGTATTTTTAATGTCATGTGACTTTGCTGCCCTCCTGTGGCTGCTCCTTGGGGTGCCCAGATCTTGGTTTACACCTACAGGATCCCGTGACCCTTTAACTAGGTCACCTCTATGTCCCTACTTATGGTTCTTGGTGTCACATGCATAAAATACTTCCCAACTAACATCCACCAGTCAACTGAATGAATCGATATTCTACCCAGGACTTCTGACCATTCTGTCTATTTCATCCAAGAGCCCAGAAGCAATGGGACAATAACCCATCAGTTTTGCAAGTAAGTGATGCATTCTTCCCTTAGATTTTCCTGCTTTTCAACTCTCTCCAGAGAGTGCTGTCTGATATTTGATTTCAGAAATCAGCACACTCTTACTATTAAAAAGGCCAGATAGTAAATACTTGAGAGTTTTTTGGGCCAAACAGTCAACTGTAGCAGCTACTCAACTCTGTCAGTGTAGCATAAAAGCCATAAACAATATGTAAATGAGCTTAGCTGTGTTCCAATAAAACTTTACTCAATAAACTTTATTTACAAAAGCAGGCAGGAGAGGGTGCACACAGCATATGTCCCCCAGGTTGGCATTTACCAACTCTTCTAGATATATTGTCAATGCTAGACTAATTTCTTGATCAATTAAGTGACAAATAAATAAACTTGAATAAATTAATAAGTAGCTCATTACACTCAAATGCAGTATTTCTAAATATTTTATCCAGAATTGTATTTATATATATACTGACACTGGCTAGCCTGAACTTTCTGTTCTAATTGACTTTTTTTTTTAATTTCTGCATGACTTCTTCAGGTGACTTCTTCAAATAGTTAGCAGATAATCCACTACAACTGATCTCTACCCATCAGTGGTTCAGAAAATGCTTCTCCACAGAGAAGTGGGTCTGTACTTACCAAGGAATACAAGGAATACACTATTTTTTTTCCTTAAGTATTGCTAACGATCCACATTAAGTGAGCTGCTAGGTCCTGCTGATTTATTTCTAAATACCTTTTCAATCTATCACAATCTTTAGTTCAGACCTCTCGATAACTTTTGTGTTACTGTACATATCTTCAATTGTACCTGTCTATCCTGACTCTAGTCTTCTATTTCTATGCCACCATGTAAATCATTGCCCCAAATAACTTTTTGTAATATAGATCTGACATCATCTCTCCTCTGATGTAAAGGCTTCTTGATAATCATGTCCAAGTTCATTTACTTGGCACAAAACAACTGTCCATGAAGAAATTTTTTTTTTCTCCTGAGAGCTTCACCTCTTGGTGCTATGTAAACTTCTTGCCATGGTATGCTACTCTGACCATACCAAGCTTCTGAAAGTTTCCAATTGCATGGAAGCTACTTTCACTAGACTGCCTTACTTTCTCCACTCCACTTTCCAACCAACTCCTTTTTCTCTCCATCCATCCATCCATCCATCATTTTATCAGTATGGATGCAACAAATATTTCATGAGCACATTTCTGGTACCACAAATACAAAGTCCCTCCCAACCTCCTTCTCTCTATCTTGACCTTGCTAATTCTTGCCTCATGTTCCCAGAGCACTTTGTACACACCTCCATTAATATTTGTCACATCCCACAGTACTTTTTCCTGCTTTTGTGTTCCATCCATTAGACTATAAACTAAAAAACAGAAGCAGTGTTTTTAGTAATCTTCATATTCCTAGCCCTGTGAGTTTTTACATAGGAGGCAATCAATATGGATTAAATGAATAAATGAGTAAATGAGCGAGTGCATGAATAGACTAATGAATGCCTTCCATACTCACTGATGAACAGAATGTGTTATACTCCATTTAATGTTACCCAAATAACAAGTTATGTTGCTGGCATTAGCTGAACATCAGAAAAGAGGTAAAAAAAAAAAATGCTGCTCCTCAGACCCTACTTCACTGAACTAATTTGCATAAAGCTATCTTTTTAGCTAGTGTTTTTTTTAAAGTATTTTTGATGCTTTAGATTTCAATTAAGTAACAGCTCCCCCTACCGATAGTGGGATAAGTAGGGACTTCAGAATCAACCATGATGCTGCATGTCTGTGAGCCAAGTTGGCAAGGTCTAAAAACAAGGTGATCAAGGGATCAGGCAGGCTGCTAGACTTAACATGCCCAAGTGAGAGGTCAGGGGCCGGGCACTGGCTCCACTAACAAAGCCGCCCCGTCCTCACCCAAGGACAAAGGCAGCTGTAATTTTACAGCAGAGAAGCATTTGCAGTTCCCCCTTCCAACAAGTCTTTAAAAATGCTGATCTGAAAGACTGAAGCAAGCCACTTGAGACTCATTTTCAGTATGGCAAAAGTTCTGAAACCCAGACTGTGAAATCTCAGGAAGCAGCTGGGTTCCTAATTAAAACAAATCGTTAATAGATTTAGCAGTCCAAATTTATGCTTTTCAATTAAAAATGCTATTGCAGTTGGTGTATCCGTGCAAGAGTATATGTGTCTGTGTGTGTGTGTGTGTTTGTGCTTGCATGCGTGTACAAACAAACACGCCTACACCCTGGGCTCTGGGTATTCCAGAGTTTAAGAGGCAGTTATAAAGCCTGGGTCAACACTAAAACACAAAGGTTAATTGCATCAATTCTTAATTGTTTTGCTAACTTCCTTGAGTCTCCATCCATGTTTCAAAAATAGTTGTATCTGGACAAATGAGTCTTTCCTTTCACAATTCTTTTAAGGAAACATGTTTAACGATTTTGTAAATGTTAGCTACCTCTTGAGAAGATATTTTTTTCAGTTCACATGAAGAAGACATGTTGACATGCACTGTTTCCTCTCAAGTCCATCCAGTAAAGTCAGTAGAAAACACCCAAATGGCAGTGCCTTTATATATGCATGTCGGCAGGAGCCACATTTCTGGGTGAATAAGCCAAATTTTGTAAATGAGATGGACATCCTGTTCTTGGCCATTATTTACCAGAAAAGGTGCTAAGCAATAATTTATGGTGCCTGTAAGCAGAGCAGTTAACTCCCTCCCCACCTAGAGCATGAGTCAATCTGTCTTTATTCCATTCACCAATCACTCTGCTAACTTGATCTGGGCGCTCTCAGAGCACCGAGTGCTCAGGAGAGGAGAAAAGTTTTGGGGACCAGCTTATGGGAAAACCTACCTCCCAGTCTTGCTTTAAGAGAAATCACTTTACCCCTTTTGCCAAGGTGTTCTGAATTATTATTTGTGCCACTACTGTCTATTTGTTCTGAACGAAACTAAGTGCTTCTAGACAACAGGATCATAGAAAATGCATCCGACCACCTGGAGTATAAGAAAGACTAATAGTTTGGAATCAGGGAGAGGGCAACGTGAATGCTGGGTCTGCATATGTATGAGTAGCTGTAGGCAGGTTAGTTCAACTCTCTAGAAGCCAGCTCGTTCAGCTTTTAATGTTTAAAAATGTGTAATTTATAAAAGTTTATAAATTCAAAACCTCATGGATAGTTAGGAGATTTCGAAATAACTTTTTAGAAAGAAACTAGTTAAAACAATGGTAGGAGCATAATAGGACACTAAAAAAATACCAATAAACAAATTCTAGAATGGTTCTGAATTTGTATTTTTCCTTCTTTTTCCTCATGACCCCCATCCTTTGTTAACCCTCACCTCTGATGATATTCCCTTTCTTTCGAGGATTTGTTTCTCAAGTACTATCAACAAACTTCTTCAGATTCTGGACTAAGGCTGCCTGAAAGGTAAACTTCATCCTACAACTTCCTCCTACAACTTCATCTGTGACTGGGGCATCCAGATAGATGTAAACCTCCTGCGGTAGCACACAAAATTATGTGTGACTGTGTGCACATATACGAGTGGGCGTCCAGAGCTTTCTTCCACTTCTCAAAAGGTTTTTGTGATCCAAAATAAAGGTTAAGAACTGCTCACCTATAAGGTTTATATTTGAAATCCCAGAAAAAAGTTAATAGAAAAAAACGGTAGTCTAAATGATACTCTCATAAGATACTGACACTATACATAAGAGAGCATAGTGTGATTTGAATGCAGACCATAATGACTTATAGCTAATACTGTCTTCTGTAGAGCAAACACTAGAATAGCTGAGAAGTCAGCAAGATAAACAGCGTATTAAGAAATTTGGGACCTGGGGCGCCTGGGTGGCTCAGTGTGTTAAGCGTGCGACTTCAGCTCAAGTCATGATCTAACGGTCCCTGGGTTCGAGCCCCGCGTCAGGCTTTGTGCTGACAGCTTACAGCCTGGAATCTGCTTTGGATTCTGTGTCTCCCTCTCTCTCTCCCCTCCTCTGCTTATTCTCTCTCTCTCTCTCTCCGTCTCCCTCTCCCTATCTCTCAAAAATAAATAAATAAATTTGGAAAAAAATGTGGGATCAACCCAATGAAGTCAGAAAAGACAATCAAAGGGTACAGATCATGTGGGATAAAGGAAAACATACAAAGAAGGGGACTCAGAAAAGCATATGGATTATTATATTAAATGCAATATTTCAATTACAGGCAGAGATCATCAACTAGATTTTTTAAGAAAGCAGGACCCATCTATATGTTGTTTACAAGAAGCACTTTAAATATAAAAACACATGCAGATTGAACAGTAAGGGTACAAATAAGATATACCCTTCAATCAATAAGCTTAAGAAACTAATGCAACTATATCAATCGCAGGCAAAATGGACTTGAAGACAGAGAACGTTCCTAGAAATAAAGAGACGCATTTCACAGTGGTAAAACAATCAAGGAAACCAAATAGCCAACTAATAGCAGCTTCCAAATACATGAAACAAAAAATTAACACACCCAAAATGAAAAATAGACAAGTTTTTGGAGATTTTAATAATCATTAAATACTCTCCACATAACTGATACCACAAATGGGGACAAAGATGGCAGACCATCATCTCATTGCTTAATTGTATATTTTTTTCTCATTTTTCTTGTGTATTCAGGGGGAAACATTACCTTTTGGAAATGGGCCATGCCAAATAATCTGTCCTTCTTGTATAGATTGTTTTAGGAAGCTGTTTTGAGAAAGGAGGCAAGATTCCTTCATGTGAACGTGAAGAAAGTATACTGACATGTGGTGTGTGTATGTGTGTGGAATAACCTTGATTTTTTTTTTTTTTAACAGAAAACTTTTTTGGACTCCATTTCATGTCCTTCCTATTTATGGCTCCTCTGTCCCCATTCTTTACTTTTCCAACTTGTGGGATCTGCTTTCCTGTCTGACCTCAGGACAACCAGTTCTTAACCTGAGGGACACTGGATGAGTGAGGAAAGCAGCCAGATCAGACAGAACTTAACCTGCTGCAGTTCCACAGAGATCTATGGCCTGTGCTCTTGTTTCTGGGGGTGGTTCATTCACAAATGACGCCAGAGGTCCCACTCCATTGCAGGGGCTAATTCACTCCCCTGCTTCTGGCCACTGGATTGAGACTGGAGGTCAGAGGGCTGGTCAGTGTGCCCCATTCCCCAAGGTCTTCTCTAAGCAGGACAAGGGTTCAAGTAAGGCAGGGTGCGGTTGGGTTAAAACCATCACATCCTGTTTGGAGCCATAATAAATGACTTGAGAATAGCCATGGAACAGACCTTTCCAACCCACCTCAATATCCACACTCACATTTCTCTCAGCATCTCAAAACACTAACTGACATATCTCCCTGGACGTCATAATTAGCAAAAGGAAAAAGAGCACTAATGAACTTTAGGAGAAAGGCATGAATTAAATGATCATATCACTTTTCATTTCATTATTAATTTGTTTCTAGTAAGGACACCATGTAGCATTTTCAGAAGAATTTCTCCTTATAATGTAGTTCTGGGTCGTTAAACAAACAAACAAAGTTCTCATGTTGTTTCTGAAAAGTATGTCAGGATTATATATTTTTTCAAAAATTTTTTAATGTTTATTTATTTTTTGAGAGAGAGAGAGACAGAGCACAAGAGGGGGTTGGAGCAGAGAGAGAGACACACACAGAATCTGAAGCAGGCTCCGGGCTCTGAGCTCTCAGCACAGAGCCCGATGTGGGGCTTGATCCCAGGGTCTGTGAGATCATGACCTGAGCTGAAGTCAGACGCTTAACCTACTGAGGCACCCAGGCACCCCAGGATAATATATTTTTATGGAAAGAGAGGAAACTAAGCCATAGAGGCTTTGAATGGACCATGTTAGAATTGAGACTTCTCAGCTCCCTGCCTTGTACTCAGGTTGGAGCTGTCAGCATTCATGAACTTCTGCCCAGAACTATCTGGAACCATCTTACTAAAAACAGAGTCTAGGTGCTTCTCATGGCCCCATTTACAAATTTGTGTTCAGGTCTTCACCCATCTTGTTAAATGCCCCTAAGTGCGTGACAAGAAAATGATGACATCATCTCTTTTTTTTCTATAAGGAAAATGTGTGTGTGTGTGTCTGTGTGTGTGTGTGTTCCTAAATATTTGAGGAAAGTGCACTGGAATAGAGACAAAACTTGCAATGCATAATATATTTTTGCTTGTGTTTCACTAATGGAAGGGGGCATAATCTCCTGGAACCGTGTTTTGAAGTTAGGCCCGGGTTCAAATTCCAGATCAAATATTTAGGAGCTGGATGACCTCAGGCCATCAATGGAACCTCTTTGAACATCGATTTCTTCCGCAGTAAAATGGGATATTTAAAACGATATCCCTACCTTGGTCGGCATGTTTTGTGGATTCAAGATAATAAACGTGGAGTGCCCGGTACTTCATGGTTTGTGTGCTCAACAAATGGAATCACTCCGCACGATTCACAGCTCCGATGATAGTGGAGCGGTCGCTGAGCATCTAAGACGACTGGCCCACCTCACACAGCCAACGGGCATAAGGTAGGTTTAACTCATTGCTCCCGCGGAATGCTGGGATCGTCCGCTTGAAATAAACAAATCCAATTACTCTGTAATGTAGTGGTCTGAGAGGTACTCACTCGATGCCGAGAGATGTGTAGTGAACACGTTAGACCAGTTTGCCTATTCAGGGAGACTGTTGGGGTAAAGAACGCCCAACAAATTCCACAATTCTGAGAACGCTTTCACTGTCTTGAGAGCAAACCACAAAGCTGGCCTGAAAGCAAGGAAAGGAGAAACTCTCAGATCCCCCTGCTGACGAGGTAGCTCGCGAGGCCCTGACACATAACTTTTACCAAGTTGACTATATCTCACTTCCTGTAAGTGCCTGTCCCTCATGCTCACTTTCAAGGACTTGGCCAATCTCCTTTTGTAAATAGAACAATGCTTTATATTTCTCTATTACTCTGGAGTGCCTATATCAATAATGCAGGAAACACATCTGTCCAGCACAATGAGATTATTTTTCTGATTTCGGCTGACAGTTATGGTAATAGTTTGGCAAACAATCTACTCCACCATCAATGACCGCAGATTACAGCTGTTTTTAAAAATCTCAGGCGCTTCTGGAAACTTGGAAGATGAATTGAGAGGGAGACAGAAAGACATGCCACAAGCCTTTATGGTAGAAAAATTATTAACTCTTTCTGGACATAAAAAGTGAAGGAAATATTAAGGAAAGCACAGCATGTTACTGAGGATAAACCATAATGAAAACAAAGTGAGAAATAACATTCCAGAAGCGGCTTTGCGATCGTCTGGCATGCTCAGAGCGGTCACAAGGCAATGAGGAGAGCCTGAAATATTTCAGAGACCGGCCTTTTCTATTGACAAATTTCCCAAGTCACCTGGGAGTTATTGCAAATATTTACAGGGGAGAAAATTGAGAAAGAATATTATCATGTTTTCCGTTTTGGTCTTGATGAATACAGCCTCTAGCTAGACAATAATGATGACCCAAGCCTAGGATTTCCGTGTTTGTTTAAAACAAGTGTTTAATTTTACTTCTGCAGAGGCGATAAATAGAAGTTTGTTGTTGTTTTTTTTTTTTTTTTACATTGGGACTTCTTAAATCTTCACAAAATATGTGTTTTTCCTAATGGTGCATAATAGCCCTGAAATAAGCCTTATTTTCGATATGAATTTTCCTCTGTTGGAATTTTTTCCTTCACTTCCGTTCCATAAGAAGCAGAATGCTGATCTTGCTAGAGGCTTGTGACCCTGGCATTGGGCCAGCCATTGTTACCCAGGGGCCAGGAGACAGAATGCTGGCTAGGCAAGTCTCCCAAGGTGTGAGCTTTCTTCCCCTCTGAGTTCCAAGGTGAAGCCGTTAGGAAGAGGGCTTGCAAAGAGCCACTGGGCTCTGCGGAGTCCTCATATCCAGGTGAGTTCATTTGTCTCGTGAACTTTTCACCTGGGCCCCAATTTGTATCCTATTAACCTCCTTAAATATGGAATTGCTCAGATCTTAGAATACTCCAAAATGGACTATTAGCCAGCCCATTTCCTGCCTCCATCAGATGAAAATGCCAAAGTAGGTCATACAACAGAATTACCTTGATTAATTTCAGCTCTCTCCCATGGGCCATGATGCCAGGCACGTTCAAGGAGATTCAAATTCAATGCATCATTTTCATGACTGATTAAACATGGGATTTTTAAAAAACATTTACCATTCCAGGTTTACAAGGATTTTCCCTTTTAATATCACAAACATTTCAAAACGTGCTAAATTGATCAATTATACAAATGGTGACGTCCTGGCATGTAATTTTTAATGTGTCTGTTCTCCGAGGCCTAATACGGAAAAAGGTTTATTTTCCCCAGAAACTACTCTGTTAGATCAGAAACTCTCAGCATTATGCCCCATTCCTATCCATAGATGCAGGCTGGTTTTTAAATACACTATGAAGACGCCACTTCCACTCCAGAGCCCACTCAGAATGGCATTTGTAAATACAAATGGCTTTGGTAAGGCTAAAATAAGCAACAGACTTCACATTCTTTATCATCAATTCCTTAAGGCCCGCCTTTAGAAAGTACTTAAAAAGAAACACCGGATGTGTTAACATCTCAAATATTGATGCAATTTCTTTACAATTGGCGGATTTAATTTGTTTTCATGTAAAAAGCAGCTTTAGAGGCATATTAGCAATTTCACATAGTGCGGCACAATATGCCAAAGAAATGTAAATTTTGTCATCACAGGTAGACTCACTCAGGTGACATTATTTGGTTCTATCACTGGCTCCTTAAAAGGTTAATTGTGTTCTGCTGAATTATTTTACTTAGACATCAGGAAACATTTGGATGCAGAAGTTATGCTATAAAATCAGGGCGGTGTCGCTTTGGAGTTTATAAGTAATGTGGACACGTCCTGCCTCTGCACTCACTGGCTGTGGGTCACCACTCTCCAGCCCTTTCCAGATGAAAACACAACTTGGTTTTTCATTTCAACTAATGAACTTCTAAATTAGATCACGTTGTAATATTCAAGCATTCCGTCTGATGGTAACCTGTGATGGGTAGCTTTGTTTGCAATTTCTCTGCACAACTGGACCTGGGAAGCATCTATGAACTTCCAAAGGTCCACTTTTCTGACTCAGGGCTTCTTGGGCATCCACTTGGCCCAGTCTGAGCTATGGCACAACTTCTAGCAAACACATGCTAAGGGGCATCCTGGTTATTCTTCGCCTTTGCTTTCCGATCAGTCCACTGACCACTAAGAAAGCAGGGGTGAGCTGCTAACTTTTGGAAACTGTATCAGACGATAAATAGCTGGCCATCGTCTAAGAGATTGAATGCTGCGGATGGGTATTTATGTCATTGAGCCCAATATAACCTTTAGGAACAGCAGATCTTCAGAATTCCACTCCTTGACTCTCCTAGATTCAACTTTTGTCTGAAATCCCCACCTGAGAAATTTAGTTTTCTAGGACCCTGGGGGTTAAAGTAGCCTTATTTGTCACCAGAGAAATTGTCATCAAACTCGGATCGCTCCAATCCTGGCTCTGTCCATCAGTTGATCTCATTAGCTAGTTAGGTAAGGCTCCAAGACGTGATGCTGTGACCCCAGAAATACACTATGACTCAGTGATAGTAGCTATAGGAAGTAGTATATAGGAAATAGACTCCAAAACTTCTGTCTTTTCTTTTCCTCCTCCATATGGGCGTTTATATGTTTCTCTAACTCATTTATATGTATTCTCAATATCTTAACCTATCCATGCACTTTCCAAGCAATATGACAGATGTTTTGTGTAAGCAAAAATGAAGGAATTTGAACTCAGAGATTTAAAAATCAGATTGTGTCTTTCTGCCCTTCTTTTTTTGCTGTGACTTTTTTTTATAATTACAAAAGAAATGCATGTTAGCCTTTAATTTAATTAACATTCCATAAAGTAAAAAAAAAAATTCAATTCCTTCATGACAAGGCCACATTTCGAGTGCTCATAATTATGGATGGTTCTCTTAGATGACATTGGTCTACAAGGAAAATCCCCTTTTACCTGCAGCCCCCAGATGCCAATCTCTTTCCCAGTTGAAAGTACCAGTTAAGGGGCACTGGGTGGCTCAATTGGTTAAACATCTGACTTCGGCTCAGGTCATGATCTCACGGCTCATGAGTTCAAGCTCCACATCGGGCTCTGTGCTGACAGCTTGGAGCCCAGAGCCTGCTTCGGATTCAATGTCTCCCTCTCTCTCTCTCCCTCCCCTGCTCACACTCTGTCTCTGTATCTCTCTCAAAAATAAACATTAAAAATATAATAATAAAGGAAAGTACCAGTTAAGATTTGGTACAGATGCTTCACGTTTCCCTATGCATTTACAAAAATACCCTATTTTATCATCCTGAACATTCTAATCAGTAGGTTGTCCTTTTCTTGAAAACTATCTTTCACACTCGCTCCATTACAGGTTCTGTCGATTTTTGACATTCCTTATTTTTTTCAACTTTTTAATGTATTTATTTTTGAGAGACAGAACACAAGCAGGGCAGGAGCAGAGAGAGAGAGAGAAACACAGAATCCGAAGCAGGCTCCAAGCTCGGAGCTGTCAGCACAGAGCTCGATGTGGGAAAATTATGCTCAACAGACTGAGCCACCCAGACATCCCTTGACATTCTTTAAACAGCTGCATAGTATTCCTCAGCACAGATGTACCATGCTTTATTTAAACTTTCTTTTCTTGAATATTTAGCTTGCTTTCAGTTTTTCACCACTTTATCAATGACGAAATGAGTACCCTCGTTTAGACATCTGTGAGCATACATGTACATTTTCTTTGGATGAAATTCCTACAAAAAGCGCTCTTTTTAATGCCCAGATTGGACCTTCTCCTTCATCCCTCATGCACTATTTATGGTCTTGATGACAGAATCAGGACCTTAATAATATTTGTCATCATTTCTTGGACAAGTGCCATCATTATCACTCTTGTCTTTCAGCGGGGCCTAAAAGTGTATCCATGTTATAAAGCCATAATTTTATATGCAATTATTCAGTAGAATCAAGTGATGACCTGGTCTTGGCTAGTATACATTTGGATACACTGAGAATCAAATTATATCTGCAGATATCACAGCACTATCTCTAAGATGGGCATGGATATCAGATGTCCCTCACTATCAGTTAACTACTAGTTTGGGAGTTTACTAGTTACCCATAATCCCCCAACCCCTGTGATCCCCCAACCCACATGATCCTTATACAAATAAAAAAAAGGCACCCCTCTGTGAATCAATTGATTCTGTCTGTGAGAAAATGGTTGTATACATGCTAGTTTTTGATAAAGACACCTTAATAGAATATTATCTTCATAAACATACAAATTTGAGACATCTGCAGTATGAATGATACCCCCTTCATTGTGGCTGTTAAATATATCAGCCCAGTGAATGTGCAAAGCCCCATCCCTAACTCCCTCCATCCATTCCAGGACAAACGACTCTTGACTCTTGAGGGGCGCCTGGGTATCTCAGTCAGTTAAGCATCTGACATCTGCTAAGGTCACAATCTTGCGGTTTGCAAGTTCAAGCCCTGCATCAGGCTCTGTGCTGACAGCTCAGTGCCTAGAGCCTGTTTCAGATTCTGTATCTCTCTCTATGTCTCTGTCTCTCCCCTGTTCACGGTTGCGCGTGTGCTCTCTCTCTATCTCTCTCTGTCCCAAAAATAAATAAATATTTAAAAAAAAAAGACTCTTGAGTATGTGTATTAACTTTTTTATTTCTACCTTTGCCAAAATTTCTCTGTCTTTAGCACACCCTTGTTAGTTTGGTCCTTCTTGAGGTTTCTCTTGGATTACCATAATAGCCAACTAATTAATAACTCTGTCCTCAATACTATCTCTCCTTCCCATTTGCTACCACACTGCCTACCCAGGGATGCATCTAAAATGCCATTCTGCCCTTGGCATCCTGGAGCCATCTCCTATACATCTGCTCGTGAGCATAAGATCAGCTCCTACCACCCGCTTCCCCAGGTTATACCAAACCCCATAGCGTTTCCCAAACTCTGCATACCTCCTCAGCCTGTTTCCTCTGGCTGGATACTGATCCTTCAGAACTCCACTTAAGCACCACATCTTCACAGAAGAGTTTATCTGATATCTTCCCCTACCCTAGAAGACATAGGTCTCTTTCATTTTCTCCTCCCCAACCCCTTGCTCTGCACAAATCTGCCATGACGCTCCATTTTATTACAATCTCTGGACATTTCCTTGAATTTCCTTTCCTGCTAGTCAATGAAACATTGTAGCCTGCAATGGATTTCTTGATTTAGTACAGCAATGGGTACATAGTAGATGTAAAATGAATGGCTGCTGGGGCGCCTGTGTAGCTCAGTCGGTTAAGCGTCCAACTCTTGGTTTTGGCTCAGGTCATGATCTCATAGTTCGTGACTTCCAGCCCCACCTCGGAGCTCCATGCTGACAGTGTGGAACCTGCTTGGGATTCTCTGTCTCCTTCTCTCTCTCTGCCCCTCCCCACTCACTCTCTGCCCCAACTTTCAAAATTAAATAAATAAACTTAAACAAAATTTTTAAAAAATGAATGACTGCTGAATCAAACAGTTCCTAGGAAAAGAATGTTCCCAAATCCCCACTGAGCAGACCCAGAGGTGAGCAGGTTTGAACGTCTGCAAGCCCCATGACACACACTGTCATCAAGCTCTTTCTCTGTCCACATCACAGGTTTCTTACTGGTTTTCAGTGAATCTGACACATAACGGAAAAATCTGACTCTTCTGGGCCACTGGGAAATCTCAGATGGTTTTACTCAGTTGTTTCTCCAAGCTCATTCACGCATATTTTCATGGGCTACCCTAAGCCTCTCTCCCTTGCAGAATATCAGAACTCACTTCTCATAGGTTAGGTCTGCCTCACCTTACTGTAACAACATTAAGAGAGATGAATTTTCCAAAATGAGGCTACCCAGTGAACTGTGATACCAGAGCAATCCCATTACTTTCAGAGGCTTTGAGTCTGTTATAATCACTCAAGTGTAGCAATGCTGTACTTTCAAAGGGAAAGGACGTGGTCTTGGCTTGGTGGGAGGTTATTTTCTTCCAGACAGAACTTCCAACCTTGGACAGCATGTGTGTCAATGGCGGTAAGACCTTTAGGGAACTCATCAAGATCATTACAACAGCTACAAACATTTATTAAAATGGCTCAACGAAGTTGATACCAGTTATGTCCAGTTGCCTTCTGCGTGCGATAAAGGTTAAAATTAGTGTGGGTTTTTGTATCTAGACAGATAAATTCCCCGATTTTGATCCTATCTATGTTAGCTCTGCTGGGATGACATTCAACCTTTTTAATGTTAACATTCTTGTGAAGGAGTAAAAGAGAAAATTACTCAAAGTGAGAAAGAAGGCCTCACGGAATGCGCCTTTCCGAAAACAGGAGAACCCTGAAATGGTATAAATGCCTCCCTCAAATCCATGTAATTCTATGTTTTACTGTGTAACGTATTGACCATCCATGTGGATGAAATAGCTGCTCAGAGTCACACATATGTTGCTTCAATGTTTGGGCTCTAAAGAATTAGTTTTCCAAGTGAAGTTTTTGGTCCATGGGTGAGCTTTAAAATCTAGAGCCTTCTGGAAGGTCCAACAACCTACCAAAATTTTGCAATTCATTCTGTGCTGTTCATATGCAAATGGCACAAAATTCCACTGGATGTTCATAGCTATTAAGTGAGTTATGAAGAGCTACCTCTATGTGATATCAATAGACTAAAATTAGCATGCAAAGGGAGTTTCCCCTTAGACCTTCATCCCGCATGGTGCCAGGAAGTCTGGCTGCTACAGAAAGCTTAGCAATGCTGTGAGGCTCCCACCATTTAGGTTTGTAAGCAGATGGCTAGAATTCCCAGCGTTTCCTGGAAGTAAGCTTTGTTATTGGTGTATCATTAGTGTCTTATTGAGTTGTCCTTGGTTTTTAATTGCTATTAAATTTGTATTAATATTTTACTTCTGTGGATTGTTACCTTCTTGTGCAATGGCTTTGCTTTAATATTTTTGACTGCTATTACTTAGGTGCCGTTTGCCTCAGAGTCTTGGGGAGCCCTCCCTGTCCTGACAAAGCACAGGCCCACAGGTGTGGTATAGAAGCCCAAGCTTAGATTTATTAAGACACACTAGTGCCTGAAAATCTTCCAAGCACGTTAAACATCTGATTTACTTAACTGACAATACCACCTAAACTCTAAGCAGTCTCATCTTTGTTCCTCAGACCCTTTGAACACTTTTAGATCAAATCTCTCCTTAAATTCATGCTATAATTTGAGATGGTTTACTTTTTTCCTCTCTGCATTTATTTTGAACAGTGTCAAATATAAGTTAATGGAATAGCACATACATATGGTATCCACTTAGATTAAACAGTTGTAAACATTTTGATACATTTCATGGACTGCCTGGGTGGCTCAGTCAGTTGAACGCTCAGTCAGTTGAATGCCTGACTCTTGATCTCAGCTCAGGTAATGGTCTCCTGGTTTGTGAGTTTGAGTCTTGCATCAGGTCCTGTGCTGACAGCTCGGAGCCTGGAGCCTATTTTGGATTCTATGTCACCCTCTTTCTCTGCCCCTCCCCCCCGAAGTAAATATAAGCATTAAAAAATTTTTTTAAATTAGAATACTTCACTAGAAAGAACAACATACCTAACTACAATGCCATCATGACATCTAAGAATATTAGAGTTTTGTTATATTATCTAACATCTAATATCTAATCCATATTTGAGTTCTCCAGTTGCCCCCAAAATGTGTCTTATAAGTAGTTTTTTGAACTTGGACCCACCCAAGTTTCACAGGTTGTCTTGGATCTTTCTCTCCTGCATTCCGTTCTTTAATAAAACTGACTTTATAAAGACTTTGGCCAGCAGATTATAGATTATGCTTCTCTTTAGACTTGTTTTATTGCTTTCACAAGCTGTTGTTTATCTTTTTCTATCTCCTGTATTTTTTAAGGTAGAAATGAGATATAGAGGGCTGATTATAATTGTTTATGTTAGGCATTTTTTTCAAGTGTATATTTCATTATGCATCGCATTAGAAATCTCATAATGTCAAGTGGTCTTTTGATTGGGAAAGCTGTTTGATTTGTTAATATTGTTAATGTGATAACTGCTGGGTATCCATTGTAGCAGTACATTTTTCTTTTTATAATTAATAAATACTCTCTAGGGTAACTGTATTTTGTTTCTATGGTGCCTGTAACAAATGATCACAAACAGAGTACCAAAACACAACACAAGTTTTGTTTACAGTTCTGTAGTTAGAAGTCCAATACGGATCTTACTGGACAAAAACCAGTGTGTGGATAAGGCTTCCCTTTGAGAGGTTTCCAGGGAGAATCTGCTTCCTTGAATCTCCCATCATCTAGAAGAAGAGCTGGTCAAGTTCCTCTCAAATCACACTTCTTATATCTTCTCTCTGCCTCCCTCTTCTACTTTTTTTTATTTTTATTTTTTAAAGGATTTTTAATGTTTCTTTATTTTTGAGAGAGTGAGAGAGAGAGAGAGAGAGACAGAGAGAGAGGCAGAGTGTGAGCAGGGGAAGGGCAGAGAGAGAGGGAGACACAGAATCTCAAGCAGGCTGACTGTCAGCACAGCGCCCGAAGGAGCTCAAATGCATGAATCATGAGATCATGACCTGAGCCGAAGTCGGACACAACAGATTGAGCCACCCAGGTGCTCCCTGCCTGTTTTACTTTTAAGGACTCTGTGATCAAACTGGTACTACTCAGATAATCCAAGATACTCTATATATTATAGAGTCAGATGAATAGCAGCTTTAATTCTACCTGCAACCGTTATTCCCTCTTGCCATATAACCTAACATATTCACAGATTGCAGGGATTAGGACGTGGACACCTTTGGAGAGGCCATTGTCTATCTACATAGTAACACTTTGGTATGGTGCAAATAACTGATTCTCAAACAGCCTTTCACTTTATGGTTTTAACCTCCATTGGTAATCCTTGGTTATATCAGCAACTAAAGACACAAACATTGGGAGATCCAAATTGGTGATCTTCTAGCTCTATTATTCTTTCCACTGTTATTAGCCAGCATTGTTCTCTAAAGAAGAGTTGCACATTTCCTCTTTTTTTCTATTCATATATTTTCATATTCCCTTTCAATGCCACGATGGGATCAGGTTTTTAATGTGCTGTAATTATAAAAATCATCATCATTTTCTTTTTGGTATACTAAATTTGGCAAGTAGGAGTTCCTTAAATCTGGCTTGTATGTCTTTTTAATGTATTTCCTTATTTTCTTTCTTAACCATGTATAGTCTCACCTTGCATTCTCTCTGAACAAAATCTGAAAATAGCTATTTCTCTGAGAGGACTCTTCCACATCTCCTGATTCAAAGACAGCAATGAAGATCTGAGTGTTGGATGTGTTCCCTGCTACTGAAATATCTTGTTTCTAGGATACAATAGACAGACAGACAGATACATACATAGATACACCCATAGATAAAAATAAAAACACAGTCATATATAAGCTATGAGTTCATGTCTCTATTTCCAATACAAATTTAATGTTATAGATGTTTACCTAATTAAAAAAAATTCTAACATTTTCCTTACACTGAAATTTCTGGATCGTACTCCTACAATATAGAAAAGAAGATTCAAAATTACAGTAAAGATTACTAGCCACAGTATTCTTTCTGTGTAAATTTAAGATTTGTTCACAGTTCTTTCTGCTATCAGAACCCATTTCACACATGCACAAAACATGTATGCTGAAGTAGGGTTCCAACGTTACTTGAAATCATTATTTTCTCTGTGTTCCATTGTCAGCTTCATTAAAAGTTAGATTCCTTTTCCTTATGTTTTAATCCATGCTCGGTTGAATATTTCCCCTTTGACTTGTCATTTTTTGAATATGTAAATATTTGCATCATTAGGAGTCAAACCTATAAAAAATGTTATCACTCAAATTTCTCCTTTATCCCTAATGTCTCCACCCTATTCCCCACACACTCCCTTGTGAGAACATTCTAATTTGTTTCTGATTATCTTTCAAATGCTTCTCTTTGGAAAAATAGGTGCACACATATGTCTCTTGTTATTTCTTGTATTAAGAGTATGCTTTGTTTTTGCTTTTGTTCGTTCATCTAAAAAATATTTCCTGAAATCACAGAGTGGGTTATTTGGTCTTGACCATACACAGATGATACAGTCCCTCTGTGGGAGTTACCATTACTATTAGCATTTTGTAGATGCTGAGACGCATAGGAAAATGTGCAATTTGATGAAAGTCATTCAGTTTGTAGGTGGTAAAAGTCAGATATGAACCTAAGCACCCGGTTTCTGAATCCACTTTTAACCCCACTCTATACACAACTGGCACATGTATGCATCTTTTCATCTTTTATCTTTTCCTGGAACAATGCCAGTAATGATGCATTCTTTTCTTTTCCTTTTCTTTCTTCTCTTCCTTCTTTCCTTTCTTCCTTCCTTCTTTCTTTCCTCCTCCCTCCCTTCCTTCCTCTGTGTGTGTGTGTATTTTATTCTTGAATTTAAAATGTTGAGTCTGAAATGCCTAATTATTATTAGTTCATGAATGTAGTCCAACCATTTATTTTCTTTATTAGCACATATATTAGAGTGATAACCATTGATTTTCAGAGTTAGAAGGGAGCTTTGAAATAATCCAGTCCAATAATTCCTTTTCCTAGGATAAGACAGTTGAACGCAGAGGTGAAAAAGACTGACCCAATGTCAAATAGTTAGTGCCAGACACCTAGAGCTTGGTCTGTTAAGTACCAATCTAAAGTTTTTTGTTTTTTGTTTTTTGTTTTTACTATAATCAAAGTTTTGATTGGTAAAACATGGGCAGGCACAGATAACTCAAGTCCACAATAATGCAGAGCTCAAGAAAAATAGGTACCATTGCATTTTGTTTAAAGGCTTTGAGCAATTTATCTAATAATCCAAAATGTTATGGCCATTTTCTTCCTCTTATTTCAGCGGGAAACATTTGACTACTTTCCAAAGAGTGCAGAAATATCTACTCATCTCACGTGAAGAACTTAAGTATATTGGGTTGTTAGAAAGCACAGTACCAACCCGAAGGCTTAGCAGCTACATTTCAAAAAAAAATAGAGCCAAGCTTGGATAAACTCCCAAGAGCATGGCTCTAAAGTGCTAGCCTGCCACAATTTGGAATGAAACACATTTTTGCACTGCTGTCGAATGTACACATTATGTTGCTTGTAGGTGCATTAGTATGTCTTTCTTCTAAGTACTTAAAAGGAAGTTTCCAACCACTCAGCCTCCCTCACCAGTGTCCCACGAGCAAGTGTTAACAGTGCAGTCACATGTATGGCTCACTGATGGGTGTCTTACATTTCCAGAATGGTAAGAAAGCAGTTGCTGGGAGAAAAGAATCAAGAATTTGACAGCTGTTGTGAGACTGGGCTTTACTCGTAACACTGAGATGAAAATGAATATCAGGTCAAGCATTATTGTGGCATGAAACCTCTGGCTCACTTCTGGATTATTTACCCAGCAGGTGATTTTCCTTTGGAAGGCTATCCTACCTTGGTGGAAAGTCTGGTTGATGGGGCTTTCCTTCTTTGTGTTTTTCTTCTAATGAATTGCCTCCCTTTTTCTCTCAAATTTTCATTTGACAAAAGCCCCCCCCAAAAAACAATGAGGTAGGTCCAGTTCACCGTGGCTGCCATGTGAATGCACTATTGATTTACTTTCATGGTTCTATCTGTGATACACTTTTCAAATGTTTAAAACAATGTGACAAGGTCCTGGGAATAGGATCACATAGATATTACAAAAAGTCTTTGATTGAAAAGATATTTTGATGAGGCACAGTCTGATCTCGAAGGTGATAATATTGAGTGTATTCTCTGCCTCCCTTCCTTCTTTCCCTGACTTCCGATCATTCCCCTGACTTTTACCAGCCAAAGTGAGTTTCTAATGGTTGGTGGTTAGAGGCCTCTGATGTTCCACTTGGCTCTTTTCTGATATCCATATGTCTTGGGTGCTTTTATCAGAATATGACTATAGCTTAACCTGAGAAGCAGCTCTTCAGGTCCTTGATGAAATTGTCCAAAAACTAGGAGCCAAGGAAAGATGAGACTAGCCTCAATTCCTTGACTGATGAACTGATTTCATTAACTGTTGCTGGTTAGTTTCACTGTCAAGAATAAAATAAAAAATATCCATGTCATCTGGTTTTGGCAAACCACAAGGCCAAGTTCTGATGACGTGAAAAGTCAAAAAGGAGGTGAAGCTGTACAGGAGCCATGACCAATCCCTTTGTAGAACATAATAATAGAACCAGACAAAGCAAGAGCACCTTTGTATGACAGCAAAGATGATTGCCATCCTAAACACTAATGAGCAAGAGTCATAACCAATCACTCAGAGAACATAATGCCAGCAAATAAATTCTGTGTGATAGTAAATGTTGTTACAATCACACACCTGTAGAACTCTAAGCGGCCCAGTGAGCTTCAAAGATGAATAAACTTAGTTCAGAGAGGAGACACAGCATTCTTAGGATTCTAAATGTTTTTCAAATTGAGAACTTTGAAACATTGAGAGAAAAACCAAGTCCATTAAATTACGGTTTGTATTTCCAACTAAAACTCAACTCATTTCTTCTTTAATGCATATTTCCTGAGAATCCTCACATATATATTCATACAGAATAGATGCATATATATATATTTTTTTTTGTAAGAAAAGTAATGACGTAAAATAATTCTATCCTCCTACTTTATCCATTAATATATGGTTGAACAAATGCTTATATGGTTTATACCTTGTGCCAGACACTGTCCTATGTGTGTTATATAAATGGATTCCTAATCTTCACCACAACTTGAATATTATACACTATTATTATCCCTATTTTAGATCTGAAAAAGGCTGAGTCACAGGGAGGTTATAACCTTCCCAAGTCCACAGAGCCGGTAATACCTTTTTTCTAAGAGAATTTTGTCAAAATCTGATAGAGAAAAATGCCTCAATTCTGACTTCTATCTCACAACATGATTTCTTCCTCTAAGCCTGAGGAAGAAGGTAGCCCTTCCTATCAAGCAACCAGTGCCCTGCTGGATGGATAGTTTCTAAATGCTTATGTTGAATGTGTAGCCTTGATTCATCATGGTAGATATTCTTATGAGTTTTTAGGTTTTCTAAAAAACAAGAAAGCAAATAAAACAGACTATCTGAAAAACTTGTTTGTGGCAGGAAGAGAAAAGCAAAACATCAGAGTTAATTGTAAGTAATTATCTCAAGGAGGACAAGTTTAAAGAATGGCTTATTCCCCTCTCTTTCTGAGTCATAAGTTTTATGGAATCACTGCGCGCAATAACCCATTGGCTTTTTATTCTGAAGACCTCAACTCTCTATCATCAAGTTAACCGAACCATGGAGAGTGCTGAACTCTGGTCTCAGACTTGGCACACACGCACACACACGCTCACACACCCACACCCCTTCCAATGTAGTATTAAGTCACCTCAGCTATTTGCGCACCAAAGAAACTTCAGACCATTCAATATCGAATACTTATTGAAGAACCAGAATTTTCATTCCATATTAATGACAATAATTAGTACGGCAGTCAGAATGGCGATAATATTGCCAACTGAGTGTATTCTATGTTCGGGGCACTGTGCTTTCTAGTTCCATAGCTTACCTCATTCACTTATAACCATCATTGTGTATCATGTATTTTGAGTGCATTAAACTAACGAGGAAATCAAAGCCAAAAGGGTCATTGAGCTTGCTCAAGTGACACAGCTAATAAGTAGTAGGGTTGTGTTTGGTTCTCTAGGTCATCAGACTGGTATGGGCTATATCAAGGTCTTCAGACATTGGTTTGGCTTGATGTTATGTGTATCTCAAAAGGAGTATAAGCATGTTATCTGAGGACCTCACTTTGTGCTCTGTTGAATAGACTGATTTTTACCTTCATCTCTAAACATTATTACTCACTAGAATCTACAAATCCAAAGGAAGAAAACCACCTTTTCATGCTTATCCAATTTCTGCCTGATTGTATATATTCACCTCACTACGGTCAGGAGCCAGATTTTAAAGGCTGTAGCAGAACCAGTTGGATTTTGAGTCATGAAAGAAATTGTGTGCCTCACTCCTCGTTTTGCTCAAGCCTTTTATTTTTATAAACCAACAACAGGATAATGCAAAGGAAGGATATCATTATTATAAAATTACTACTCCCCTGGTGATTAAAGACACTGGCAGTCTGTCAGTCCTTCTGCTCTCCCAGGGGGATGAGTATATGTCCCTGAAGGTGTTGGAAACAAACCGAGAGAAATCACACGTCCCTTTCCAAACTGGAACCACATGCTAATAGAGGAGGTTAATCTACGTGGCTTTTTAGCTAATCACCTTGCATGTGCCTGCTTGCACGGCTGCTAGCATTTTTGGTAGAACAGGCCAAGCTGTGAAGATACACCACCTCCCTCCGAGGTAGAAAGATCTGCAAAGCACAGACTATCAGACTTCCACTGTGAGATCTTAAAAAGATCAAAATGTGTCCTTTCCTTTCTGCGCTTGGAGCTGATTTCTAGAGGCAACTAGAAAACAACACAGAAGGTTTCCCCTGTACACTTGGCAGGGCTGGTTGCCAACTGAAATTACAAACACTCTTTGATAGCCTGTTGTTCACACCAACACCAGCATCAGGAATATTTACCAAGCATGAATCTTACCTGGCACTGGGGTGGTTTTACCACATACAAAGGAACTATTATCTTCTGAGAGTTGTTTTTTTCTTTTTCTCTTTTCTAGTTTCTTCCCAAGAATCAACACAGGGATGCCAAATCTTTTAGCATGTGGATAACAATATATTATTTATGTTTGCAGATGAGCTGGTCCCATCTCCCAAGCTTAAATGTAACAAAGACGCTGATGTGGGACAGTTACTTTGTCAGAAACTCTTCTTTGGAAAATCTAAGTAAGTTGACTATATCCAGGGACCTGAATCCATACTGATTCAGCATTTTACATGATGGCTTATATGTAAGTTTCAGAAACCAGTACTCACTCCAGAAGGTAGTGAGAAAAGTCATCTTCAAAGAGTACAGTTGAGGGGCACCTGGGTGGCTCAGTTGATTAAGCATCCGACTTCAGCTCAGGTCATGATCTAACAGTTTGTGGGTTTGAGCCCCACGTTGTGCTCTGTGCTGACAGCTCAGAGCCTGGATCCTGTTTCAGAGTCTCTCTCTCTGCTCCTCCTCCTCCTCTCAAAAATAAACATTAATTAAAAAAAACAGAATAGTTGAAATTGCGCATCCCTGAAGAGACTATACACAGACTTAATACCAACCTGTGAATTCCATGAATGACACTACACATTGATTTGGCAGAAGGAACCCAAAAATTACAAGTCAGAAGGCCAAGAGTGCCCAGTCAAAACCAATAACAGAGCCATCTGAAACTTTCATCTGCCATGGGGACTAAGAAGTTACACACTTTGCCAACCCTATCTTGCCTTCATTGTAACAAGGGAGCATTGATTAATCACCAAAAGTGTGTGTAAGCATGTCAGCTTTCAGTATATTTGGCGTGATCCTTTCTACATCACAGAAATCATGTCCATAAGTTCACAAGCCACTTTCTAATAATGAGGGAGGCAGATTCCTGGCCTTAATGCTCAGGCATCAATGCCATCTGCATTGTCATAGCCAAGTGCATGGAATGTTGGGCTCCTGATTCCATATTTATCACCATGCTACAGAGGTCACTGTCAATTTTGGAAATAATTAAACAGGGAGGATTATTTGCAAGCTATTCTTGGCAGAAAAAAAGCAAGCCGCAGTGATCTTTGTTAGGGAGGTGGACCAGATACGTTGGGAGGGGGTAACAAAGCTGGGTCAGAGTGTATGTTGTTTCTGCAGAATTTTGGCAAGAAATGACAAGATATGGAATTAAGAGTATGTAACTCTATGTGGCAAGGCAGAGTTTGAGCAAAAACCTTGGAATAGATGGAAGGTTCTTAATTATGCCTGCTTAGTTATGCTTTTAGACTTAACCCTTTGTTTCCCTGATCTAATTCACTAAGAAGATTCTGCCTCCAGAGACAAAGCTCTTCATAAAGTGAGCATTAACCATCATTCTCTTCCAGGATAACATTGTCCCTTGATGCCCTGCCCGCTTGCCTTGAACTTAAGCTGAAGTGTGTTGGAAACTATGGCCCAAAGTTGCCAAAATGAAATAGAACTGGACCTTGCTCATTCTTTTCTGGCTCAGGCTTTGGAAAGATGCCACCTTACTACTTACCTGGGCCACAGCATTTACATCATGACAGAGACCTTGTCACTGATGCTTATAATCCACAAAAAAAAGACAGAGTGTCAGTATCTTCCCCCAATACAACATCCAAATAACGATGACTTTCATGTGGGACCAAACCCTCAGAATATCAGGACCTGCTCAGAGCCATCTCTAATTGTTCCTATTTTTCATCTGGAGAGCTTGGCAGGTTCGTGACACTATAGCAAAAGTCTTCCCACTAGGACCTTGCCAATTTCAGCTTTAATTCCATCAGCAAACAACTTTGACTGTGTTGGGAAAATTCCATTAATCATTCATGTTCTGTGAAGAATGATACACAAAGGAGCTGACAGCATCGGGCAGCAAGTTTCCATTTGTTTGGTAATTAAGAACTCCAGGCCATCTAATGGTGCCGAGATGCAAATTCAATGCCCGGTTGGAGCCACCAGAATGAGCTGAAAGGAATTCACTTGCACTTATACCCTTAATGTCCAAGGATTTGATGGATCTTTTCCTCTCCTGTTAGGTGAGCAGCAAGCATATTGCTTGAAGCTAAAACGACACACTTTGAAAGGGCTTCTTTCAAGAAGATTCCAACTCTTTAAGACACATCCCTTTTAAACCTGTTTCTGAAATATATTTTAATTATACAGATACATAAATGCCCATTTACCCTGAGTCAAGGTTTTAGATCATCCAAATAGAATGAATTGCACTTTGATTTAAAATCTGAATGGGGTTTTCTTTACATGTACAGCAACCCTATCATTGAGTAGAACAGGGATCCAAAACACTTTAGCATTGAGAATCTTCCATGAAATAGGGTCTTTTTTTTTAAACCTGAGTTGTGGGTTCATACATCCATTTTGAAATAGCAGAGATAATTTGATCATTAAAATTTACCAGGACTTCAGCCAGGGTTAGGAGGGGCTGTGAAATTGATCCTCTCCTAGACCAGAGATTGCTAGTGCCTCTCTACTGGTTTCTCACATCATCAGAGAAACATAACCACAAGGTCATACTTGCAAGTCCAGATGGCATTCAAGTGGCCCAGGAATCCTGTCATCCTTTGCTACTCTTCTCTTCTCTTCTTCCTGTCATCAAAATGTCCACATGAAATGTCTGACTTCCTATTTCATTGGAAGCTGATGGGAGAGAGTGCACGTAGGTCCACCTCACATGTGTATAGCAATAAAGGGAGACATTCTTGCCAATCCTTTCTGTGTTCTTTCCTATCAGTTACCTGGTCTTCGTGTGAGGCACTTTTAGTTTACACCTGCTGAGAAAAAAAGTACAATCTCGGGACTTCTTTTAACAGATTTAACAAATCCGTTTCAACCTTAAGCTTCTATATATGGGGTTTCCAGTTGGTCTCCTGATTTTTCTTTATGTAAAATGTGTTCATCTATAAAGGAGGATGTACTGTAAAATATAGACTTCAAAATTGGGGACTGATAGTGGGCACTATTTTTTTAAAGTTCAAAACTATAAGGACATGCTAGTTCCTTAATATTCATGTATTTCTTAGAAGAGTGTAATAATCTGCCCTTCATTTAATATTTTTTCTCAGGGGCGCCTGGGTTAAGTGTCCGACTTCAGTTCAGATCATGATCTCACAGCTCGGGAGTTCGAACCCCGTGTCGGGCTCTGTGCTGACAGCTCAGAGCCTGGAGCCTGATCCAGATTCTGTGTCTTCCTCTCTCTCTGCTCCTCCCCTGCTCCCACTGTCTGTCTGTCTCTCTCTCTCTCTCTCTATCTCTCAAAAATAAATAAACATTAATAATATTTTAAATTAAAAAAAGTAACAGGAGAAAATAACATTGCCTTATGCTCTCATTTCCCTTGCACAATAAAAGGTGTTTGTAGAATGCATGCTATTTCACGCTCCAGTTTAAATATTTTAAAGCATTTTTCTGTTTTCTTAAATACACAGGTTACATTGGCTATGCATGTTTAAATTTCCATTTTGCCTTCATAGATACAAAAAAAAAGGTCACACAAATAACAAATTGTTGCATTTATGTGTCTCCAATATCACATTTGTGGTTTCTTTTTAGAATAAAATAAAGCAGTTCTGTGATATTTTAGCTCCAGGGGAAATTTTCACATGTTCAACTCACACAAATTGATGATTTGTGTATGTACATTTTGGGAATGTTATGAGATAGTTAGAAATAGCAATGCTATTAAGTTGGAACAATGTGACTCAAGTTTTTTCTGACATTCTAGATCTCTCGGCAGTGAGAGAAGGATGGGGGCTGGGAGGAGAACAAAGAAGGAGGAAGAAAACAGGGCTTTACACCCTCACAGCACCTTCACTGCCACAAAGAGAAAGCGTGGTCTTTTCTTCTTCCCCTCAGCCTCCTGTACCATGGCCTCAAAAATGTCATACTGTCACTTTTCAACCTTAGATCATAGTGTCCTATCTTTTCAGCTTTTTCTCACTCTATACTCCAAACCATTTTTCATCTTTACCAAGACTTCTAATAACTGATTTCTTAGAAATCTGTCCATGAGAACCTTCCTGAACTCTTCTTTCTGCATTCAACCTAGGATTCGATGGATAATCTTCCCCATATTATCACTGAACCAACATTATCCACTGTTGCACATTCTCCACCTTTTGATTCAGTTCGGGCTGGCTTCCTGGGTGTGGGACCAGTGCAGTTACAGAGGACTACATGCTTAGACAGTGGCCCCCTCACTTGGGTTTATTGCTCTCCAGTTGCCATCTTGAAATTCTAATAGTCTAGTGGAAACTAATTTGACAATAAACTATTTGTAAAAAAAAAAAAAAAAAAAAAAAAAAAAATTCTAATATACT
>NW_027529641.1:1107496-1176452 GCF_008692635.1 Crocuta crocuta | reverse complement strand
CTACTTTCTCATTTGGGTTTTGTAGGCCAAGTCCAATGGGACAATGAAGCACGTGTCAGGTGCATGGAGGCTCAGCTCCTGTGTGGACCCGCCTGCAGCTGCTTCCTCATCTCTCTGGTATATGGGCTCCCACCTGCCTGTTTGCAAACCCCTGCCCTTTACCCCCAGTGGGTCCTGTAGGGAATGGCACATGTTCACTGCACCCCAAGTCCTGGCATGGGGCCCTGAGTGTCTGCTCTCACTCTGCAGGTGTCCTGGAGCCAGAGGGAGCACCATGATATTAAATAGCTAATGAAAACTTCTACGACGGGAAACCAGAGAGACCATGGAAGAAAGGAAAATATTTTTCCTGATTTTGAACATAAGATTCCATATTTTCATTTTGCACCGTGTCCTGCAAATTAGGTAGCCAGCCTTGGCTCCAGCCTTCCAATTTTTATCTTTCCCGTACTTTCTATTCCTCTTCAGTACCATTATCATCACTGGTTGAACTGTGCTCTTGTCCACCAGTAAGTGAAAGTCCTCTTTCCCATAACTTGTGAATGTGACCTTGGTTAGACATAAGATCTTTGCAGTTGTAATCAAGACGAGATCATATTGGATTTGGATTGGCCTTGATTCCATGACTGGTGTTCTTACTAGAAGAGGGGGATTTGGACACACAGGGAGAAGACCATGTGTAGACAAAGGTGGAGAATGGAGCAATGCATCTACAAGCCACGGAATGCCAAGGGTCATAGCAACCATCAGAAGCTAAGAAGAAGTAAAGAAAGATTCAGAGCCCTCCCCTAGAAGTTTTGCAGAGAGCATGGCCATGTGAACATTGAGTTCAGAGTTCCCGCCTCCAGAGCTATAAAATAATTAGTTTTTGTTGTTTTAAGCCACCTGGTTTGTGGTACTTTGTTACAGCAGGCTTAGGAAACTAACATAATCACTCACTCCTTCCTAACATTTTTTACTTCTTTGGCTTCTGTGTTAGTCTTTATCCTCCATATGCCTCTCTGATGGCTCTTTTAGTTCTCTTTCCCTGTTTGCCTCTGTGAAGCAGCAAGGTTCTCATTTGCCCACTTCTGTTCTCTCTCTCTTTCTCTCAAATCTCTTTTGAGGCCATCCATGCCCACTTCAAACTTTTTGCCCACTTTAGTCTTAAATATCTTCCAAGACTCAAAGCGGGTTCTCAAATTCTCCAGTATTCCTCATATCCTCAGCCTTGGGCAAGAGTCTCCTCTGGGCTTTATGTCATCCTATGTAGATATCCCCCATCACTTACCATTTTAAAATGGCACGTAGTCTAATTATGTACCTCTCTTCTTGAATACATGGTATGGTTTGTAGAAATCTAAGACCACCCCCAATATTCCTGCCCCATAAGATACATATCTTGTATTATTGCCTCTGTTTAAGTGTGGTGAAACTATTGAATATGGTGGCTTATCATTCCTGTGATTATGTTACCTTGCATAACAGGAGGCATTTAGTGACTACAAACAAGGTCACTATTGAGTTTGGTGTGAGTTAATCAATAAGGAGATCATCTGCTGAGGCTGACCTCACCACTTGAACCTTTAAAAGGGGCCTTTATGGAAGTGGCAGAGATTTGACAGGAGTAATTGAGATTCTCCTCCATTCTTGGCTCTGAAAATGAAGACATTTTTATGGCAAGGACTTGAAAGTGACTTCAAGAAACTGGGAGCTTTCCCTGGTCAACAGCTAGCAAAATAGAGGACTTCAGTCCTACAGCCACAGGAGATGAGTTCTGGAAGCAGCCAGGGAGCTGAGAAGAGACCCCTAGGCCTGGATATGAAGGGCAGCTCCCGCTGGTACTTGGATGATGACTGTGTGAGACCCTGAGCAAAGGACCCTGTTGACTTGTCCCTGAATTTATGACCTATAGCAATGTAAGCTGCTATTCTTATGGTAATTTTTCAATGACAATAGAAAACTAACACACATGAGAAGCTCTTCAATGTCAGGATCTAAGTTTTCCTCATATGTGTATCCAAGTTTTTTTCTCCATCCCCAAAACCTCCTAAGTGTTTAATGATTAGTCCCTTGTCCCTTCTTTCACTTCCTTATTTATTCGAGGAAGGTAATACTGATTCTTCACTTTGTAAGCAATGTTTATTTATTTTGAGAAGGAGAGAGAGAGGCAGAGAGAGTGGGAGAGCAAGAATCCCAAGCAAGCTCCATGCTGTTAGTGCAGAGCCTGATGCAGGGCTTGATCCCACAAACTGTGAGCTCATGTCCTGAGCTGAAATCAAGAATCAGATGCCTAACTGATGGAACCACCCAGGTGCCTCTGACATTTCATTTTTTAAATGCTATTATAAATAGTATTGTTATTATTACTATTATTATTATATTGTTTTTATAAACTTTACCTCAAGGGGCCAAACAGAAATGTTCTTCTCCTTCTGTTCCCTCATACTCCACTCTCCAAACCTGTCCTAACACATGAATAAGGTTTCTTTTCCACATTCCCCTACACCCTTCAAGGTGAAGCTTCTGCTCTCTTCTCAGAAAAACTGACCATGGCTTCCAGAAGCCTATATCTCAGGAAATTGTTATTCATAAAGTGCTTTGAAATCTTCAGCAAACGGGATACAAAGAGTAAAGTGTCCGCTGATGTACACATATTGAAAACATATGGCTATGCTATAAACCTAAATATCTCAGACTCACAAATAATGCACAAGGCAGCATTTAATTTCCTGGTGGAAAGGCTTTCCTTTATTTTCTTCCTCAAACCCCCAGTTCTGTCAAGGTAAAGAATAAACACAATTTTCCTAGACAAGCAAAATATAGAAAGCCAAAGCCATTATTCTAGGCCATTTGGAATCACAGTGTAGATAAATGTATAAACTTACAGGACCTTTGGAATAATGATGAACTGTGGTTAACAATTGATGTTTCTGACTATTAGAAAAATAACTTGGTATAGTAAAGGACCAAGCTTATGGCAGATTTGTGTAGTAAATCTTGTCAAAGAAATTTGTTAAGATTTTTTTTAGATTGTAGTAAAATATACATAACATAAAATTTTCATTTTAAGCATTTTTAAGCATACAGTTCAAGAAGTAGTATGTTCACACTGTCATGCAATCAATCTCTAGAACTTTTTCATCTTGCAAAACTGAAACTCTATACCTATTAAACAACTCCTCATTCCCCTTCTGCTCAACCCCTGGCAGTCACCATTCTAATTTCTAGTTCTTAAATTCATCTATTCTTGATACCTTATTGAAGTGGACCATACAGTACTTGTTTTCTTCCTTTCTTTGTTTTTTTAAATCCATTTATTCATTGATGGGCCCTTGGATCGCTTTCATCTCTTGACTATTGTAAATAACCCTGCTATGAACATGGATGTATGAGTATCTCTTTGGGATGCTACACTCAATTCTTTGGGGGTATACACACAAAAATGAGATTACTGGATCATATGGTAATTCTATTTTAAATGTTTTGGGGAAGTGCCATATTGTTTTTCATAGTGGCTGCACCATTTTATATTCTCACTACATTCGTCAGCTTTGGCTGCTGTAACAAATACTATCCACTAAGTGGTTTAAACAATAGAAATTTATTTTCTTGCAGTTCTAAAGTCCAAGATAAATATGCTAGCTCATCTGGTTTCTGCTGAGAGCTCTCTTTCTGGCTTGTAGAAGATGGTTGGCTTCTCTCTGTTTCTTCATATGGTGGGAAGTGAGGGAGACAGAAAGATAGAGAGAGATTCTCCTCTTATAAAACTATCAATTCTATTGGATTTGGGCCTACCCTTAAGGCCTCATTTAACATAATTAACTTCCAAAAGCCCTGTTTTCAAATGCAGTCATCATACAAATTGGAGGGAAGCACAGTTTAGTCCATAGCACCTACCAGTTGTTCATTCTGCTTCTCGGACTTGACACACATTTTGTAACAATTCTACATTACACAGAGTGCTAAGTGGCAGATGTACAAAAATTTGGAAAGGCACCGTTGGTATACCAGGTGCTCATGTCATATAATAGATATTTGGTACTCATCACACACTTTAGGCAACTACATAAAATAAAATGTCTAATGATCTATTTAGGAAGAACAATTAATTTAAAGAAATAGTACTCTCACATATAATGAAGAAAGGAGGAAAGAAGAATCATTTTAACTATGGAAAAGATTTTGGTTTGAAAATTACGGCTTCCTCAACTATCATTTGTTTGCATATAATTTTGTTTTCCTCTCTCTTCACTTTTACTAAATGAGAAAATATGTCACACTTCTAGTTTTTCAGCAATGGCAGCAAATATTTGGTTGTTTCTATCACATAATTCTGGATATTTATTTGTTTAAGTTTATTTAGTTATTTTGAGAGAGAGAGAGTGGCAGATGGGCAGAGAGTGGGAAAGAGAGAGAATCCCAAGCAAGCCCCTCATCATCAGTGGAGAGCCTGATGCTGGGCTCAAACCCATGAACTGTGAGATCATGACCTAAGCCAAAATCAAGAGTCAGATGCTTAACCAACTGAGCCACCCCAGTGCCCTCAGATAATTCTCAGATATTTAGATCTAATCTGTGCTTCAAATTATGAAGATCTTTCTCACTAACCATTCCCTTCAGCACTCTTTCAGATGTCACATCCAATCTTGACTGACATTCAAAAGCTGGAATGGGAGATGGCTGGTTGCACTCAGCTCTGGAAAATATGTCTTCACATGTGCTGCAGAATTTGAGGATATTTTTTAATGTTTATTGTTTTCAGAGGCGGGGAAAGGCAGAGAGGGAGATAGAAGATCTGAAGCAAGTTCTAAGCCAACACAGGACTCAAACTCATGAACCGTGAGATCACGATGTGAGCCAAAGTTGGTCGCTTAACTGATTGAGTCACCCAGGCACTCCTGAAGATATTTTCATTTAATATCCCCAATATATCCCCCATATATTCAGTTCATTTTTCTCAAAAGTGAAGAATATCAAGTTCCTGGAGAAATTTTTACATTTTATTTTCATTTGCAAAACTAATGATCATGGTACCAAACTTTGTAACCATGTATGTTCATGGATGTTAACTAGACTTATCATGGTGTTCACTTTGCAATATACACAAATATTGAATCATTATGCTGTACATCTGCAACGAATATCCTATGTGTCAATCATACCTCCATAAAAAGATTAATACTTGTTTTATACTCTTTACATGTGTCCATGACAATGATTAAGTTAAGTTATATAAGATATATTTTTAGAATTAATAATCATGTTATTAGTACCTACTATTTAGGTTCAGGGGATTCAAAACTGTAAATAACTAAGATGTCTCACTTGAACACATCACTTGATATCATATAAAGAGGCTCTTCAGACTTTATTAATGTCATAAAACAGTATTTTTTTTACATGATCTTTCAATTTCTTAATTAATAAAACCAGATAAAAAAATTTTCATTTGCACAGATATAATATTTTTTCCTTTGGAAAATTAGATTCTAGGCCTCATTGAAAATGTCTTCTTCAGGATGTTGAAGAGACCTGCAGTCACCTCAATATTATTATAGTACATTATTTTTTGGTAGTACTTTGACCACTGACTCCAGATTGGAGTCAAATTGTTGTTGGCCAGCTTTTCTCTATTGCCACATCATGTACGTTATTCTCATAGCAAGGGCCTTTACTACTGCACACTTCAAGGTAGTGTGTGATTTTAGTTCCAATGTGACTTTTCTAATCTTCATTTCTTGTAAAATGATCAATAATTAATTAAATTCTCACATCTGGAGCACAGATTTTCAATGATAAACACAATTTTATCAAACGGCCTTCCTTCGTGCATGTACTGTAGGTAACAGGGTATTAAAAAGGGGTTCTTTGTGTCTCTGCTTTTGTTGAGAGCCCCTCGTCCCTTCCCCCAACAACATCTGCCAAACCTACATTCAAAAACAAAACAAAACAAAACAAAAGGTATGGGTCTATCTTTTCAGAATTTGCAAAAGGTGTGTTTAAAAACTGGTTTTGCAGGGGCGCCTGGGTGGCTCAGTGGGTCGAGCATCGAACTTCAGCTCAGGTCATGATCTTGCAGTTCGTGGGTTTGAGCCCCATGTCGGGCTCTGTGCTGACATCTCAGAGCCTGGAGCCTTCTTCGAATTCTGTGTCTTCCTCCCTTTCTGCCCCTCCCCTGCTTGCACTCTGTCTCTCTCTGTCTCTCCAAAATAAATAAACGTTCAAAAAAAAATTTTTTTTTGAATTGGTTTTGCAATCCTCCCCATCGCCCATTTCCATTATAAGACCCAAGTCTAGGGGCACCTGGGTAGCTCAGCTGNCTCCCCTGCTTGCACTCTGTCTCTCTCTGTCTCTCCAAAATAAATAAACGTTCAAAAAAAAATTTTTTTTTAAACTGGTTTTGCAATCCTCCCCATCGCCCATTTCCAGATTATAAGACCCAAGTCTAGGGGCACCTGGGTAGCTCAGCTAGTTAAGTGCCTGACTCTTGATTTCGGCTCAGGTCATAATCTCACTTGAGGTCTCACGTGAGTTCAAGCCCCACATTGGACTCTGTGCTGACAGTGGGAAAACTGCTTGGGCTTTTCTCACTCTATCCCTCTTTCTCTGCCCTTTCTCTGTTCGTTCTCTCTCTCTCAAAATAAATGAATAAATATTAAAACATTGTAAATAAGTAAATAAATAAAACCCAAGTCTAGGAAATCAGCTTAGTGTGTTGAATATTGGAGAATTTCTTTGGGGAAACTCTTAAAATGTTGTAGCCTTTCACTCACCCCTTTTTATAAAGGACGGGAGGTTAGGGTATGCTTCTCTGTTATCTCAAGCCTGGTGGCACAGCCTTCAAGGCAGTCACTTTGGAGAATTTGATGTGTGATTCTTTGAGTTCAGGGGAAGGGACAGGGTACAGTTCACTAGATCTAAAAGTATGAGGCTGTGTGGAGTATTAATCAAGCAGATAATCTGAAGGGGAAAGGGTGTGGTTACCAACCAGAGGAGAAAGAAGGGAGAATGTTCCACATTAGGAATTGACTATGTTTACACTCATGAAGTCAGGATGAAAGAGGATTTCTCACAGACTACATAGGTGCCATGTTGGGCAGAGAGGGAGCCTGGAGGCATTTTAATTCTTCCCAGAAGAATTGCCTGGAGGAAGTAGTGAACCAACATAGTGTGAAACTCAGGATAGCCAACAGGTATCTGTCATATTCGATTGTGTGGTTATACCACAGTTAGTTTAACCGTTCAGTCATTGAAAAACAATCCGGACTGTTTCCAGTTTTGGGGCTATTGCAAATTAAACTGCCACAAACATGTTTGTATGGGTTTAAGTGTGAACATAAGTCTTTATATGTGTGGTGTAAATACTGAGGATTGCAATTGTTGGGTTGTATGTTAATTTCATGTTTGATATTTTTTAAAGAAACTATCAAGCTGTTTTCCCAAGTAGTTGTAGAATTCTACGTTATCACCAGCAATGTAGAAGTAATCCAATTTCTCTGCATCATTGTCAGTATTTAATGTTGGTCCCTTTTTTTTCTTTTTAGTTTAGTCATTCTGATATGTATGTGGTATATTCCAGTGTGATTTAGAGTTGAACTTCCCTAAAGACTAATGTTCAATTATTTTTTTCATGCACTTATTTGTTTTCTATGTAACCTCTTCAGTGGTTATATAGAAATGTCTCTTCACATTTTTTCCCCATTTTCTAGATGATGATGATGTTTGCTATGATTAATCTTTTGAGTTTTGATAGTACTTTATATATTCTAGATATAAGGCATGCATTGGTTGCAAATATTTTCTCCTGGTCTGAAATTCATCTTTTCAATTCTCTTAACAAGGTGTTTTGCAGAGCAAAATTAATTTTGATGGGGCCCAATTTATCATTTGTTTTCTTTTCTGGATCACACTTTTGATCCCAAGTCTAAGAACTCTCCAAAGACCTAAATACTGAATATTTTCTTCTTTCCCACCCCCTCCAAGTTATATATGCTTACATTTTACTTTCAGATCCTTGATCCATTTTGAATTAATTTTTGTACAATATATGAGCTTTAGACAGAAGTTCATTTCTGTTTTTGTTTTTGGCTCTGGGCCTAATCGCCCCAGAACTATTTGTTGAAAGGGCTATCTTCCTCCCACTGAATTGCTTTTCCACCTTTGCTGAAAGTTAATTAGGCATATATGGGTGTCTAATTTCAGGTTCTCCATCCTGTAACATTGATCTATATGACTTCCATAAGTACTAGATGGTCTCAATTTCTGAAGCTATATAATATGTCTTGAAATTGTGCAGACTGAATCTTCCCACATCTTCTTGGCCATTTTAGTTCCCTTTATTTCCATGTAAATTTTTATTTTTTTTAATTTTTTTTTTACAAATAGTTTATTGTCAAATTAGTTTCCACATAACACTCAGTGCTCATCCCCACAAGTGTCTTCCTCCATGCCCATCCCCCCTCCCACCCACATTCCATGTAAATTTTTAAATAACCTTATCTTCCTAAAAAATTTTTGATGGAATTTTGTTATGAATGGTGTATATCAATTTGTATATCAACTTGGGGAGAAATGAAATCTTTACCATGTTGAGTTTTCTAATCAATAATCATGCAGTGTTGGGGCGNTTGTTATGAATGGTGTATATCAATTTGTATATCAACTTGGGGAGAAATGAAATCTTTACTATGTTGATTATCTAATCAATAATCATGCAGTGTTGGGGCGCCTGAGTGGCTCAATCAGTTAAGTGTCCGACATCGGCTCAGGTCATAATCTCATGGTTCGTGGGTTCGAGCCCTGCGTTGGACTCTGTGCTGACAGCTAGTTCAGAGCCTGGAACCTGCTTCAGATTCTTTATATCCCTCTCTCTGACTCTCTCCTGCTCATGCTGTATCTGTCTCTCAGAAAAAAAAAATTTTTTTTAAATCATGCAATGTCTTCATTTATTTATTCATTGCCCGCCCCCCCAGATTTGGTGGTTTTCAGCATAGATGTCCTATACATGTTTTGTTAGAATTTTTCCTATTTGATCTGTTAAGATGTTATAAATGGTATTATGCTGTTAATTTTAGTATCAATATGTTTGTTATTAGTATATACAAATTCTAGTGTGTGTGTGTGTGTGTGGCATGTAAAATGAATTTTTGTATGTTCATGTGTGTCCTACAGCCCCAGTGAATGAACTTAATAGTTACAGGAGGGTTTTTTTTTATTTTAATTTTTGGTAGATCTTCTGGATTTTTCTGTGTAAGCAAATCATTCAGTCTGCAAACAGGAACAGTTTTATATTTCCCTTCCAATCTGTATGTCTTTATATTTCTTTCTTACCTTACAGAGCTGGCTAGAACTCCCAGCACTGTGCTGTGTAAATGTGATAAAAGTGACCATCCTTGTCTTTCTCCTGATCTTAGGGAGAAAGTATTCAGTCTTCTATCATTAAGTATAATGTTAGCTGTAGATTTTTTACATGATTTTTTATCAGGTTGAAAGATTTCACTTCTATTTCTTTTTATCTGAAAGGGTTTTTTTTTTTTTTAATTATGAGTATGTGTTGAATTTTGTCAAATACTTTGTTTCTTCTTCTTTGCATCAGTTGTTAACTGTTTTCCTTTGGATTACCAAAATGGTAGATTGCACTGATTATTACCAGAATATTGAGCCATTCTCCATCCCTGGAAAAAATCTTACCTGGTCATGGGTTACTTCTAAATATATCTATATATATATATATATATGTGTGTGTGTGTGTGTGTGTGTGTGAATTTGAATTCTATCTAGTAATATTTTGCTCAGATTTTCTTTTGTCTATAGTCATGAGGGGTATTTATCTATAGTTTCCTTCTTTTTTCTTTCTTGTTTTCTTTCTTTTTTTTTCTTTTTGGTACTTTCTTTTTCAAGGTTTGGTATCAAGGTAATACTAACTTCATAAAAATTTCAGAAATGTCCTGTCCTCTTTTATTTTTTGGAAGACGTTGTGTAGAGTTGATATTAATTCTTTCAATATTTGGTAGAATTCTGCAGTGAAATTATCTGCATCTGTATGTTTCTTCTTTGAGAGTTATCTAATGATGAATTTATTTCCTTAACAATTCTGGAGCTATTCAAATTATCTATTATATATTTATGACTCGTGGTAGTTTGTGGTTTTCTGGGCTCACCTTATTTTGTCCACATTGTCAAGTTTATGTGTAAAATTGTTCATGATACCTCTTATAATTTTTATGATCATTTCTACCTCTTATTATTCTTGTTATTCATGTCTGCAGGATCTGTAGTGATATTTCCTGTTTCATTCTTGACATTGGTCATTTTCATCATGTCATTACATCATATTAGAAGGTTTGTCAATTTTACTGAATTTTTCAAAGAATTTGCTCTTTGTTATACTGATTTTCTCAGTTACTTTTCTATTTTTAATTTCACTGATTTCTGTTCTTCTGTGTTCATTACCTTCTTCTTTCTATTTTCTTTGGATTTATTTTACTTTCCTTTTTAAAAGTTCTTTATGTGGGAAATTAGAGTCTTACTTGGAGATTTTTCCTTTTTTCTAATATGCCTTAGGAGCTGTAATTTTCCTTTCAGTGCATTATTTGCGTCCCACTGATTTTAATGTGTGGCATTTTCATTTTCATTCAAGTTCATTGTAGTTTTAATCCCCTTGAGACTTCTTTGATTCATGCATTATTTAGAAGTAGCCTTCAAGTATTTGGAGATTTTCCTATTTCTTTTATTGATTTCTAGTCTGATATCACTGTGGTGTGATGACATCACACTTGTATGATTACAATACTGTTAAATTTGTTGAGGCTTATATATAGCAAAGGATATGGTTTATCTTGTTACATATCCTGTGAGCACTTGAAAAAAATGTCTACTGTGCTGTTTCATGGACTGATCTATAAATGTTACTAGGATCCTGTTGGTTTACAGTGTTATTTATTTCGATATCATGGATTTCCTGTTTATATATCCCATCATTTTTAAAATAGATTTGTTGAATTTGTCTGTCTTTTTGGTTCTATCATTTTTTTGTTTCGTATAATCTGTAGATTTGCTATTTATTTTTTATTTATTTTTTAATTTTTTAACGGTTTTTATTTATTTCTGAGAAAAAAAGAGACAGTGTGAGCAGAGGAGGATCAGAGAGAGAGGGAGACACAGAATCTGAAGCAGGCTCCAGGCTCTGAGCTAGCTGTCAGCACAAAGCCCCATGTGGGGCTCGAACCCACAAACCATGAGATCACGACCTGAACCAAAGTCAGATGCTTAACCAATTGAGCCACCCAGGCACCCTGTAGATTTGCCATTTAGAATTGCTATATCTTCCTTATTTTATTGATCCTTTTATCATTATATAATATTCTTCTCTCTATCTGATAAATTTCTGTTTTGAAATTTCTGTTATCTTATATTAATATAACCACTACTGCCTCACTGTAATTGATGTATCTTTTTCTTTCCTTTCCTTTCAAACTATCAATGCTATAGGTTGCTTATAGATGGAATCTAGTCGAATCGTATTTTTTGATCCATTCTGCAAATCTCTTTAACTGGACCACTTACATTTAATGTAATTACTGATATTATTGAGTTAGCTCTGACATTTTGTTTTTTGTTTTCCACTCTTTGTTTTTTATCTGTTTTGTTTTTCCTATATTCTGGTGGGTTACTTGAATATATTTAGAATTCCATTTTGATTTATATATAGTGTTTTGAACATATCTCTTTTACAATGATTTTACTATTTTCTCAAGGTATTACATTATATATACATAACCCATCACAATCTACTAGTGTAGTCATTTTACCAATTTGGGTGAAGTTTAGAAATCTTACCCACCTTGACTTTTTTACCTTCTCCCATTTATAATATAATTGTCTTAAATACTTTCTCCACATACAATAAGGGAGTTAAAAAGAATTTAGAAAACTGGGGTGCCTGGTTGGCTCAGTTGGTAAAGCATGTGGCTCTAGATCTCAGGGTTGTGAATTAAAGCTCCATGTTGGGGATACAGCTTATTTAAAAATAACAATAATAAAGAAAAGTTAGAAAACTCAAGTGGGAAAGAAAATCCTACCGGACTTACTCATATTCTTTTTTATGTTCTTTATTCCTTCCTAATATTTTAAGATTCCTTTTTAATTGTTTCCTTTATACTTAGAAAAATTCTTTTAGCTATTCTTTTAGACTAGGTCTGCTGATAACAAATTCTCTTAGTATTCCTTTGTCTGAAAACGCCTTAATTTTCTCTTCATTATGAAAGATACTTTTCCTAGGTATATAATTCTAAATTGCTCTTCTTTTCTTTCAGTGCTTGAAAAACATTGTGCCCTGTCTTTCTGGCTTTTATCATTTCTGATGAAAACTCCAATATTATTCAAATTTTTTCTCCATATAAGCAAGATGTTGCTTTTTCCCCCTACTGTCTTCAAGATTCTTTTTCTTTAGTTTCAGAAATTTAATAATGATCAGTATTAGCATGGATTTTTTTTTGAGTCATCTTGTTTGTGATTCCCTCAGTTTCATGAATCTATAACATTATGTATTGCTAAATTTGGAAATTTTTTAATCAATATTTCTTTGACAATTTTTTTTAATGCTTTGCTGTCTTTTCCCTCTCCTTCTGAAACTCCAATGACACAAATGTTAGATCTTCTATCATGGACATACAGATTCTTGACATTTTGTTCCTTTAAAATTTTTTTTTCCTTCATTTTTTTTTTTATTTATATCTTCTGTCTTCTGTTCATATTGGGTAATCTCTATTGTTCTGTCTTTTCATTTGCTTTCTTTCCTGTGTCTATTATATTCTGCAGCTGAGCCTATCCACTGAACTTTTAATTGTATTTTTCTGTTTAAAATTTTTCAAATCTAAAATCCCTAATATGGGGTTCTTCTTTATATCTTCTATGTCTTTGTTGGATTTCTTTTTTTCCCCTTAGGGTCTTCTATTTGTTTTCCTTTGCTTCAAGCATGTTTATGTGCTTGCTCATTGTGTTGCAGAATTTTTTACCACTATACTGGATTCTTTGTCTCTGCTTCAAACTAAGAAGAGGTGGGCACAAAATGAGCACCAATCAAATGTTCATTTGAAGGTTAGAAAGGAAGAATAGAAGGAAAGCTCTCTTTACAGAGAGGGGGGATTCAAAAGTGAATGCTCAAGAACTATAGGCAAGGATCTTTGTCTATAAGGTTCTGGTCAGCCCTCTCCCTTCCTTTACCCCTTGTTTCCTCTCTCAATTTCTACCCTTATTGGCTTGATAGCTCTAGGTGTTGGGTTATCTGTTCCTGATTGTCTTGTTTCCGTTGTATGAGAGGTGGTCTATGGCCATACTTAGGTCTTTTGTCAAATTCCTGAGGGGAAACCTGAGGGAGAGTAAGTGGGGATCCTTATGCCTGAAAAGGTTTGCTGTTTAGACACTCCCAGCATTGTTCCAAAATATGTGTTTTCCCCCACCCAGGGACCTCAGGCTCTAATTTTTCCCTCTCTGCTTACTGACTCCTATCTTCTTCTATAGTAATTGAAGCACTTTTAGTGGTTTCTTGAAGATCTGTGTTAGATAGTTCTAAGATCTCTGTGATTTCATTGTTGGCATCGATCAGCTGTCTTTTTTTTCACTAAGTTTGAGATCTCCCCAATTGTAGAATGAGAGATTATCACATACGTAAATTCAGGAGGTCCTTCAGACTACCCACAAGTTCAACAATTCACCAGAAAGATTCACAAAATTGAGCAATGACCATTTGCATGGGCTCACAGCAGTTTACAATTAAGATTTATTTATTTATTTTGTTTTTCATTATTGTTTACAAGGAAAGGATATAGATTAAAAACAGTAACAGGAAAAAGTGTATAGGGCAGGGTCCCTGAGAGACAAGTCATGAAGCTTCCAATTATCTTCTCCCAGTGGAGTTGTGCATACAGCTCTTATTTCTCCCAGCAATGATGTATGGCAATGCATGGAGTTATGGAAAATTTGCCAGAAACCAGAGTTTTCACAGGGTATTGATTAGGTAGATATGCTGGCTGGCCATATGGCTGATCTTGGCCTTGAGCTCTTTCAGAAATTAAGATGATACCACGTGGTCCAATGCCCTGTTACAAATCACATTGTTAGCATAGACTATTCTGCACCATCCAAATCTTCCATGTAAACAAAAACATTCTAATCAAGCAGGACATTCTAAGGGCCAAAAGGCTGTCTATCAAGGGCCAGAGGCAAAAACCAAAACTTTCTTGGGGCAAGGCTAATCCTTTACATCATAGCACAATAACTAGACATTTCTACTATGCTAGAAGAGGCTGGATCTTTCTTAAATCTCTGCTTTAGGTGGCTTTCTTTGGCACTGCTCCAGCTGGGGAAAGGGAAGTGCTGTCCTATTATTGCCAGGCAGAGCTAGACGTTCAGATTCACCTCTCAGCTTCCATTGATATCCTAGGGGGGAAGTCTTTGTTACTCTCTAGTGGTGTTGGGAAGGCTAGCTCTCCACATGGTCTCCACTGACCCAGTAGTGATGACCTTGTTATCTCTGAGTAATGATGAAAATCTTGACTCTCCGCTAGGCTTCCTCTAACATCACCACAACAGAGTGAGGGAAGAGGGTGCCTCACTGTTCCTTGAATGGGGATAGAATTCCAGGAATTCTGAATATTCTCACTAGTGCCGTGGTAGGGGACATTGCTACCAAGTGATGGGGATGAAAATCCTAGCTCCTTACTCAGGCTTCTTCTTTGACATCAATTCTGTAAGAGAGTTGACCACCTCATTAGAGCCTTAGAGGTACCGGTTGGCCTTTGCTGGCATAGGTGAGTATGAAGCCATACAATTTTTGTAATATTCGGCTGAAGTAAAATGGTCATTGTCTACATGATTTTTTTTCTGTCTTTTTCTAGGATGTCCCTCTTTTCTGTTCTTCAGCTAGAGAGAGATAAGGTTTTCATGGGAAAATTTTTTTTTCTGAGACTTTGGTATTTCTGGATTGCTGTTAAAGAGTTAACAGCAAGGCAAAAAGCAAACTCAGCAAACTTGCCATTCTGCTATTCCTTAAGTCTTAAGGTTCCTAGCCCATCTATCTTTTCCTTTTATTTTTCAGAAAATTCTTTTTTCTTTTATCAAAATATCCAGGGATTTTAGTTGCACTTAGTGGGGGAACCAGAAAGAAGGTACATCTACTAGATCTTCTGTTAAGTGGGAAACTTTCAGGACATAATTTGAAACTGAAAAGTGGTGAAGGATATTCTGACGGACAGAAAGCAAGCCATAAAACACGTAAAAAGTGCTCTTTTGTGCAACTGATGACAATCAGGATAAATAATGTATTGCTCAAATGAAAAAGGAAAATCTTCAAAGGGTGTGATGAGAATATTGTCTCAAACACTGGATGTCTTCTGGTCTGCTGATAATTTTGGAGAAAGCTCAGCACTTATTTCAGAATGTAAAGATGAGTCCAGTGAAAGTTGTACAGGTTCAAAGCCCTTTTCAATAGGAAAGTGCTTTGATAAAAGCACCAATTGGGGAAGCAGTAGCTATCAAGTCATTCCTGATAAGGACTGTGGGATTCACTTAAGGAGGGGGTTGCGGGCTTCAGTGGCTTTCCACTGTTCACAAAATTGGTCTGTTTTATAAAACGCAGGCTCATAGAAATATACTAGAAGAAAAACAACATGCCCAGTGAATCAGTCAGAGTTCTGTCAGAAACACAAAGTGGCCTATGTATTCCAAGCAGGAAGGGATTAAATAGATGGAAGTAGTTACTTACAAACCCATTAGAAAGTCTAAGGGAACAAATTTCAAGGAAAACTCTGTTGGACTTTAGGACTCATAGATAGTGGGAATTACAGGAGATGGTCACCACTGATTTCAGCACCCAGCTGCACTCAAGTGGGTAATTAGCAGGAGAATTTCTGGAAACCACCAACAATTCCTGACACTTGCCACTTTCTGCCAATGTCCCGTACCTGTTACAGAAGCTGTTGTTAGAGAACCCCATAGATTTCTGTTTCACTTACTCATTCCAAATCTTTTCAGAAAGATATAGATGATAGATAAATAGATAGATTTATGTGTGTGTGTATATATATTTATATATATTATATATAAATGTATATATAAGAATATATATTTTTTCTTTTTTTTTTTTTTAAGACTGAAACCAGGACTGCTTTCACAGATTCTGGGAAATGTAGTTCCCTTGTTTGTAGCCCCAATAATATAAAGTTGAATATAGTGATAGAGAATGGTGAAAACATGCCAATAGATGGTCTGGCACAGCTGGTTTTAAAGCAGTGACGATTCAAAATTGAAAGCGAGGTGAAAATGAGAAGAAATTCTGTTTTATTATGTCAAGTATTTATATAGATTTTGCTTACAGGAAATGATTCTTATTTTGTAGATCAAATTTTGGCAAAGTTTAAGCAACTAGCCTGAGGTTTTCAGAAAGAAGTATCAGAACTTTGAATTAGAGGCAAAAGTCAATTTTTCCATTTGCTGCCAACTTTTACTTCCCATTCCAAACGTTTTGAGGGATGGAGTACTAAACTGAAGGTCATAGCTCAATACATTCTTGTGTAATCAAAAAGCATGCTACCATTGGAAAATTACAAGTATGACAAGAAGATGGATGTGACAAAATAAGAGATACACTGGGGAGGTAGATGTGAGAATATATAGAGGGAAAGGAAAAATACATATGTTAAACATCTCCAAATGCTTAATGTGTGATGATGAACACCAGTAATTACGATGGGAGAAAAACAGAAGTCCATGCAAATGCTTGAGTAGGGAATAGTGAAAGTGAGAAGAAAAGAATGAGAAAAGAATAATGCTACTAAATTTTAAGAATAAAGAGAGCTTAACTTATTTTAAGAACACATGGTTTTTGAACTCTGCAAATTCTTTCAAAAATATAGAACAACCAGATAGCAACAGCAAAGCTTATGAAGACCATTTAAAATTTTGAGGAAACTCCAGACATCCTGGCCAACAACTTTTCTTCTCTATTCTTAGCGATCCCAGTGGATATGAAGAGGTATCATGTAGTAGTACCATTTGCATTTTGCTAATGACTAATGATGTGGAACATCTCATGTGTTTGCAGGCCATTTGTACATCTTCTTTGGGGATTAATGTCTCTTTGCCCATTTTTAAATTGGATTGTTTGTTTTGGGGTTGAGTTATAAGGGATATATTTTGGATACCAGGCTCTTAGCAGAAGTATTGCTCCATGTCTCCTTTTGAATGCTCAGGTAAACAAATTTCACACAAAAATAAATAACATACAAGTGTGTCATTCAAATACCACACAAAGTTACAGGGAAAAAGTAACAAGAACAGAATAATATTCTTATAGACAGTGAAAGCATACCAGAAAGATNGAGAAATAAGCACATAATGTGGGAACAAATAAGTCTATATGAGAAACTCCAATTGTATAATTCCACGTGCCCTTGAAAGCTAGACTCTTGGTGTGGAAAAAAGATGATACACCCAGGAGAGATGCAAGGTTAAGTAAAAATCTGATACTACTGAGTTTTCATTGGAATTATCAATGTCAATGAATGATTTTTTTAAATCTATCTACCTATCTATCTATCATCTATCTATCTATCTGTCTATCTATCATCTCTCTCTCTATCTGTCTATCTATCATCTATCTATCTATCTATCTGTCTATCTATTATCTCTCTATCTATCTATCTATCATCTATCTATCTATCTATCTATCTATCAATCATTTTGCCTCATAATGTACAATGAAAAGGCATGGGAGCAGTGATCATCTCAGTAATAATAATCATCTCTAATGCAAAGATCATACATTGAAATGCCTTTTCCTACTATATTAGTCTGATAGGGCTGCCATTAAAAAAAAAAGAATACTACAGACTGGGTGGTTTAAACAAACAGACATTTATTTTCTCACAGTTCTAGAAGCTAGAAGTCCCAGATCCAGGTGCCTGCAGATTCAATTTCTGGTGGGGACTCTCTTGACTAGTAGATGGGCACCATTTCACTATGTCCTTATATGGAATTTCCTCACATAAGAGAAAGGAGAATCTCTGACATTTCTTCCTTTCCTGATAAGGGCGTTAGTCTTACTAGATTAGACTCTTGATTTTGGCTCAGGTCATAATCTCATGATTCATCGGATTGAGCCCTGAATCCCATTCTGCTCTGACAGAACAGAGCCTGCTTGGAATTTTCTCTTTCCTTCTCTCTCTGCCCTTCTCCTGGTCTCTCTCTCTTTCTCAAAATAAATAAATAAACTTTTTAAAAAATAATTCTGTTATATGACCAAAGAGGAAAACTATCTCTTTACAAATGTATTTCAGATAACACATGTAAAAGAAATAAAAGAATTACAATATGCATATTGTAATCCTCCAATGAATTAATGAATCTAGGCATTAGGCATCAAGGACTGGTAACTTCACAAAAAGACAAGCAGGCACCATGTGCCTTTGTTGAAAGAAAAGAGTTTCAATTTTACCCTTGCCAAAGGAATCAACTTGAATCGTATCAAGCCCCTGCTCTTTCCATTTGCCAAACTTTGGGAAACAGAGGACGTAGGAGGATAAACAAACAAACAGAAAGACAGACAGACAGACAGAAAGAAAAAACAACCTGCACTTTGAGAATGCAATTGCAAAATCCAGACTGTGGGACATCCTATAAAACATCGGTAGTTATACCACAAAAAGGGAAAATGGACAGAGATAATCTATTAAATAAAATAAATCAAAATTAAAATGGATTAAACTAGAGCATCTAGAAATGCCCACTTGGATGATAAACCTGTAAAAAAAAAATGACGATTATCAGTTAGGGGGATGATGTGGTGTGTGGGAGGAGGGTTGTGATGGAGGGTCGATATGACAGGGTTCTGATGCAGCTGACAAAGTTTTGTGTCTTGACCAGGCTGGTGATTGCAAGTGATCCCATAATAATTTACTAAGCTATGTTTGTTTTGTGTGGTTTCTTCTCTCTATTTTGTTATTGTTGCTTCTCTTATTATTAAACAACTAAAAAGGCGGTAATGCCATAATCCCAGAGGTTATTTAGTAGAAGAGAACTCTTCAGATGTGTATATACATGGCCACACAGTCACAGGTGCAATCCAGGCTATTTTGGAAACTTGGGCATGTCGTTTAACTTCTCTGATGTCACCATATCCTCATTTGCATAATGAAGACAACTCTCGGGAATACAACAAAGATTAAATGAGATAACTTGTGTCATAAGCTGGCCTGGTGTTTGGCACTGCAGCGTACTTGAACAATAACTACACTATCAACTCAGTGGTGCAAAACTCAAGGGAAGGGTGTGGACTCTGGATTCAGGTGGAAGGAAATAATGCGAGAGAAAATGAGATTTGAGACCAATAGGGAAATTGCTCGAGAGAGTGAAGGATCAATGAGAAGAATGAATAGACAAAAGCATCCTAAGAGTTGGACAAGGGAGGAGAACACAGGTGCCCGGGGGAGGGGGGGGAGGGAGAGGGGTCTGGAGTCTGGTGTCATGCATGATGATGTATTACAGGATTTTCTTTGGAAGGGCTCATGGGACAATTGCAAAAGGATGGCTCTTGACTGTGCCCAAGAGAGACTTTGTCTACATAACCATGTCACTTGCACCTGACCCTCATCCATAGTCTCTGGGTCCCCAAGACTGCACAGGTGGCAGTGACAAAGTAAAGGCATGAGATTGAAAATTTTCCAAGGGAAGACATGTTGTATGTCACAATTTCTTGGCCAAATGAACGTCTGGCCTTCCCTAGATGGATGCATGTTCTCTTTTCAGCACTATTCTATTCTATTTGGGATGACCACCCTTCAGGTAGTTGAATAAACTACACATTTAAATATAAAGGCATGCATTTCAAGGAAGGTAAGCAGATTCCCCACTTCCTTCACCCATAAATATGAGTCATCTCATCATAAGCAAACAATCCACTGTTCTGGGGGTATTTTTCAGGCTTGTTATTCTGAAAATCCGATATTTAATAACTTGTGTGATTATCATACACTCAGAGATACTCATATCCTCAAAGTAAAACTAGGTGAAGTTTAGGCTTTCTTTAAATACTTGAGCTTGTGAAAGGGAGTTGGATTGCGTGCCTCAAATACTCTCAGCAGCACAGCACTCAAGGTCAAATAAGCCATTTGCTCTAGTTTAACATGGGTGACTGTAGAGATGAACAGATTTGACACATTTAAATAAAACATTCTAATAGCATGTTCTGGCCTTGGAGGCTTCAGGCAGCATACGTTGTATTTGTTAGACACCATAGCTTAATTACTTTCATAAATGAATTATATCAATTTCAATTTAAAACCATAAGTGTTACAGTTGAACTAGGGTCAAATTAAACTTTCTGTCAATTATGCAGATTACTTAAGCAATTATGTAAATTGTTAATAAATTCTTAAGTGATGTGGGATTTTTCTTGAAAAAATATCAGTTTTATGCTATTGGGCTTCAACACTTGGAGAGCATGGGTACTCAGAAATCATAAAAACTTAGGTCTGGATATCTGTCTTCTGAGTTCTCTTCAGTACCAAGCACTCATGACGAATCAGGCCGTCTGATCCCTTGATGCGAGAAAGCGGCTTCTGTATTCTACTCAAGAACTTTTTGTTTTGTATTGTGAAGAGGTACATTCTTTCGTATACAAGATAGCACTGGAGTTCCATGGGTTGGGAGCGGGGAGGGAATGGTGGTTATAATAAAAAACAGATCTATTTTTTGTCACTTTTATTATTGTTTCAAAAGTATTTATAGCCCACACACCCTTTCTCGCCTGTTTCCAGAGCAGAACTTGCTCTCAGCCCTCTTTGTCTTTCATAGGAGACTCAGTGATGGGCATGTGAAGAGTTACTAAGAGATCAGGGCCTACAAGCAGCAGTGATTCTCCTCTTTACATCGATGTTCATTACATTTTTCATGAATCTGCCTCTACTTCATCTCACATCATGGACTTGGTATATTAATGGGAAGGACTACTTAGGCCAAACAGACTCTTCCAAATAGGCCAGCGATTCTGTTCTTACTAAAGGAAAACAAAGAAACAAGATCACTTAGGTAGAAAAGCCAACTGGGTTAATTAATTTTTGTCTTCCAGGTTATAAAAGTAAATAACCAATCTGAAGCTTCCAATGAGAGTGTATTCACTCTTTTGGTTATAATACTTTAAAGGTTATCATGTGTTTATTTCCCCTTTTTAATGTTTATTTATTTATTTTGAGAGACAGAGAGAGAGAGCAAGTGAGAGAGGGGCAGAGAGAGGCGACAGAAGAGGCAACAGGGAATCCCAAACAGGCTCTGTGCCACTAGCACAGAGCCCAACATGGAGCTCCAGCTCAGAAACAAGGAGGTCACTAGCTGAAGCTAAGAGTCGGACTCCCAACCTACTGAGCCACCCAGCCACCCCTGTTTATTTCCCTTTTGTTCCTTCGTTGTTTTTATGTAAAGTTTCAAAGGACTCCTTAGTAACATGAGGCCTCTTTTTGAAATATGAATGTATGCTGTTGTGTTAGGCTCACTCGCTCAGGCTACAAAGAGAAATCAGCTCAAGACTTTCTAGGTCATGGGGCTTTATAGCCCCCAGAGAAGTTGGGACAGGTCCATGGGTCAGGTCTAGTGAAGTCCTGGATATGTTCTGATACTACAGCTTTCCTGGGGCACAGCCACCATCTCAGTAGTCTCTGTCCTTGAGATTCAGATCTTCCTGTCTCTCCCTTACCCTGCCTGGTTCTGTTATTGCCAACTCTTTCTATGTGTCTAATGTCCAAACTCCTTCAAAAGTCTATACTTGATTGAGTGGTTTGGTGGCTCTACAAAACAATGTGTACTCTGGAGAGAAAACTTAGGTGAGGACATTCCATGGGCTCTTTGGTCAGCCATGGCCAAGTTGGAAAGACTGCATGGTACAAAGTATAGTGACCAGGACTCAAAGAATCAACCATGGTCAACTTTCTTCAGAATGAACCTAGGAAGCCAGCCTGATGTGTGTAAACACCTTCATGAATAAAAGGTGAGAAATGCCAAACCAGTGTTCTATCTGTAAAAACCTCAGTACTCTGCCTCCTTCTTCAAAACCACTGATGTGTCTGATAGTCACTAGAACCAGAGTATTGAACACATAGCTTTTTAGATAATATTTTATTCCACTTCAGGTGTGTCGATCGAGGAGGTTTACAAGTCCCAGAGAAGAAATGACAAAGGGTACTTCGGTTTAAAATGGGACATTCCACTATTACATAACTCAACCACGACAGAGCCAGTATATGAATCCAGTTGACATATGCCAAAGTTCACCTGTGACTAACAGAAGCCCTAATAAAGGCAAAACCTCTGGTCTTGGTCCTCGAAGTTCCCTACCTTGAGTAAATTCACATTTGAACATGAATTATGAAATGAGTGACATATCCACAAAAGAAAGCACCTGATAATGTGAAATATGCATATTGATGAGAGAATTGAGATAATTCAATGAATGCTAAATTATGGCCTTTGTTAAAATCTCCATGTCCCTATTTGTAAACTCCAGGGTATTTACCGAAAAGCATAGGGGCCAGTATAACCTGAATCCCTTCTCCTCCTCCTCCTCCTCCTCCTCCTCCTCCTCCTCCTCCCTCTCCCTCTCCTTCTTCTTCTCCTTCTTCTTCTTCTTCTTCTTCTTCTTCTTCTTCTTCTTCTTCTTCTTCTTCTTCTTCTATTTTTTAAAAATTCTTTGTGATACAAAAGAAAGACTTTATAAAATGTTAGATGAAAAGACCTCTTTCAAAATGTGTTTGCTTTGTAGTGACTCCTTTTCTGGCTATTCTGCATACTTAAAAGTCTTCATCACCTTGAGTATATTGCTGGCTTTTAAAAAGACATTTGCACCTTCCCCAGTTCTGACCCAGAGCTACCAGATCTACATTCAGAAATGTCTCCTTGTCATCATCATAAATTTTTCTGTGAGGGCCAGCAAAGCCAGACAAAGCCAAAAAAAATTTTTTTCTGATTTGCCCAGCTACAGCATTTGGTGGGCACTCTCTGTTGCCCCAGTTTTAGGGCTACGTATGACTGTAGAGAGAAAGCTATTTCAAGCATTGAAAACAGCCTTATTACCCTGCCATTTTTGCACAGGTTTTTTTTTTTCCCTTCCCCGTGACATTAGAGAGTCCGAAGTGACATACATTTTTTATAGCTTCATAAAGTCGTCTCCTGACCGGGTCACCCTTCTCATAACTAGGGAGCGGAACGCTTGAAAAAACCCATTCATCAACGTGAAAGGAGCCTCTGTCTGCAGCTTCCAATATGCACAGCCTGGCAAGATCCAGCTCAGTGCAAATGCTAACTTACTCCTTTGCTAATGCCAAATGACCCACTCACTTCTATCAGCACACTGAGGAGGACAAGGAGGGCACGGTGGCTGTCCCCATCTGGAGAAGTGCTTCTCAAGACGGAGCCCGACACCAGCTCTTCCTGCTAAATGTACTGAACACATTAAAAAATTAGTTTCATATTTATACTAATTAAATATTCAATTAAACAAAGATAAAATTATGGGGGGGATTTGTTCTTGCCTAATGGACTATATAGCCCGTTTATTACTTCTGCACAGACATACATTAAAATTCTGTGAAAAACTGCAGGAATTGTTACCCTTAGTTTTATTTCTTCAAATGTTCTTCTTCTGTGCTTGTTCAGACATTCAGCCTTAGAGTGGCTTACCCCGTGATTACGGGTGGGTAAAAGAAAGAAAGTGTGAAAGAAGAAAAACAAAAAGAAGTTGTTAGCCTTTAAACTTCTTGTGATAGGCAGAAATTCCCTCTGTTAGAGCACAAACCCATCCAAGGGAATCCTTTTCATGAACTGAATGTTGTGATTTAGGAAAATGCAGGCTTTGGGCTTTGAAGGCTACATGCTTGCATGACATGGATTTCAGCTCCATTGAAATTGAGATCACTGACCAAATATCCACTCCCTCCCACCCCGGTCAGGATGAACAGAACATTCCCCACCTGCACCCTGCATGTGATCATGTGGGTTTGTGTACTGAGCCTTTTGATTTTAGAAACCTCAGTTCAAATTTGAGGTAAAATCACATATGAATACAAAATCGCCCATCACACTCCAGGAATGTTTGTATTTGGGATTCTTGTTCTAATGATATTAAATAGATTGTATGTATTCATTCTGTTCTGTATATGTATATGTGCAACACACACATATGTACAGTATGTATATACATGCATAAATTTTTATGAGTCCTAACCACAAAAATATTAACATGAACACATGTGTGTACTATTCGATACACAACTCAGAAGTATTGAAATACCCTTCAGAGGACCATACAAAGATTATAATAAAACTGTTGGCTTTACCTTAGGAAAATCAAATGCATCCTTGAACACATCTTNAAGAAAGTGTGAAAGAAGAAAAACAAAAAGAAGTTGTTAGCCTTTAAACTTCTTGTGATAGGCAGAAATTCCCTCTGTTAGAGCACAAACCCATCCAAGGGAATCCTTTTCATGAACTGAATGTTGTGATTTAGGAAAATGCAGGCTTTGGGCTTTGAAGGCTACATGCTTGCATGACATGGATTTCAGCTCCATTGAAATTGAGATCACTGACCAAATATCCACTCCCTCCCACCCCGGTCAGGATGAACAGAACATTCCCCACCTGCACCCTGCATGTGATCATGTGGGTTTGTGTACTGAGCCTTTTGATTTTAGAAACCTCAGTTCAAATTTGAGATAAAATCACATATGAATACAAAATCGCCCATACACAATCGCCATACAAACACTCCAGGAATGTTTGTATTTGGGATTCTTGTTCTAATGATATTAAATAGATTGTATGTATTCATTCTGTTCTGTATATGTATATGTGCAACACACACATATGTATAGTATGTATATACATGCATAAATTTTTATGAGTCCTAACCACAAAAATATTAACATGAACACATGTGTGTACTATTCGATACACAACTCAGAAGTATTGAAATACCCTTCAGAGGACCATACAAAGATTATAATAAAACTGTTGGCTTTACCTTAGGAAAATCAAATGCATCCTTGAACACATCTTTGTCTCCATCTTCTGATGTTTTAATGAGATGTCATATTGGCACATCCGGAAAAAGAGACTATCTAAATTTTGCTAGACTTCTCTCCAACCACACAGTGTATATCTGACATGGAACTCTCACCAATACCGTGCCAGCTCTGCACCACGGGCACCTAGAAGGCCACTCTGGGGAAAAACTGGTCACCCTTTCTCTGCCATGATGTCTCCTCCCCAGCCAGGCATGACTGTTTTAGACTGTATGCCTTCTCTTTTCTAAAAACTCAATACCCGGGGCACCTAGGTGGCTCAGTTGGTTGAGCATCTAACTTTGGCTCAGGTCATGGTCTCACAGTTTGTGAGTTAGAGTCCCGAGGCTGGAAATAAAAATAAACAAACAAACAAAAAACCCTCAATCCACATGGGCATCACAATGGGGTGTTGAGAAGAATGTTGGGAAATAAAACATGTCTTCTTATTTATTTATTCTGAGCAATAAATACAGGTTTCTGGGAACTCGTCCACATATATATTTTTTTCTTCTATTAAAGTGGGAAATAATCTGCAAATGTTTCAGAACAGCTTTTGAATGCTACAGGGATTCATCTTCTGAAAATGGCCATTGAAAACATTGAAATGTGCTTCTTATTTTTGAAACAACAGATGGTAATCATCTTATTTGGTTGTAAGACTCAATTATAAATTCAGGTATAAAATAAAACATTGGAATTAATAAAGACTACATCTGCAAGCTTCCTCATAACCTTCATAATAAATAAGAACCAAGAAGTTCTTGAACACCAGCTCCCTTGCCTGACCAGTTCCAGAGCTGATTATTTATACATTGTCATTTGCTCATTCAGAAAATCCCTACTTCACCAATGAAGTTGCCAAACTGTTTACTGTTAACAGACCTAACCACTTTAATTTGTCTTAAAGATTTTGTTTTTATCTCACTTCTCATGTCAAATAGCACCACCCTGGCCCCAGAAATCAGAGATATGGTGAAATGCTATTTTTTTAATTATTAAATGCTATATCATTAGAGTATTATTGACCTGTATTTCATTGTATTACACTGAATAAGAATTATTCTAAACCTTTTTAATTTAGACATTTGATGTTTTATTAATATTTATTAGATTTCAGGATTTGTTCAAAACATCTTAAATACTATATCAGTTTTTGGATTAAAACCTTCCTTTTAATAAACCCTTTATTTGATGTGTCCTCATAAGATGCAAACAATCAGAAATTTTACACCTAGAGATACCATACCGCCTTACATTTTTTTCTACTTATTTTCTAATTTTATAAGACCAATTCTCTGTTGTCTGTTATTCTATTATACATATTTTAACAAAGTCATGTCATGACACTGAATAAATGGCTGCAAAGTATGTTATGATTGTAAATTAACATTCTCTAAATCTTATCGCAAATGTAATGTGAGATTACATTTGATTCCCTTAAAATTCCCCTGTTGTTTTGGGGACAGATGGGTCACGTGGTTTTTCTTCCTTGTCTTGACTATGGGTCATTCATGGATCATTCAGCTCTGTCAATTACAAAAATGACCCACACTTTTGGACTTTTTAGAGAGCTGGACTGCCAACCTCATAGGCAAGGAGGAACAGAGCCATATCTTTCTCTATTATCATCAACTCTTCAGTGCCACCACAGTGTATAGGCACTTAGAAGGTGCTCAATAAATACTTGTTGAATAAATGAGTATGAGCATATACAAAGAGATGATAGCTTTACTGCCGGTATAAGCCTCATAAAACACTGGAGGAATTAAAAGTGTCAGAATGGGGAGAAATTGACATTCTTCCATTACTTTGCAAATGGGTAGGATGAAAAAGAAAAAAAATCAGGAGAAGTTAGGGACAAGAAGATATTAAGAGATTTTAATAAAAAACAGAAAAGGACCCTTGAGATCACCATTCCTGTACCTGATGCAAATGACTTTAACTGGTGAATCAAGGGCACCCCTTTGACCTCTAAATTAGAGAGATTGTTGTGGGCTACGCATGCTGCAGAATGTGGTTCTGGATCTTGTTGCCTTGAATGATGGCCTTTTAAGTCACACACAAGGGAATATGCCAAGGGTATCTTTGTAACATTCATGAAAATTAAGACAAATTCAGATTGAGTAACGAACTGTAGCCACCTGGAATCACAAGAAAATTGGACCCAACAGTGAAACGTACAAAGTGGATTTCACTGTATAAATAATAATGTTGATTTTCCCTTTAACTTTAAATGTTTATTTATTTTTGAGAGAGCATGAGGAAAGGGCAGAGAGAGGGTGACAGAGGATCTGAAGCAGGCTCTGTGCTGACAGCAGTGAGCCCTATGTGGAGCTCGACCTCACGAACCGCAAGATCATGAACCCAGGTGAAGTCGGACACTCAACCGACTGAGCCATCCAGGTGCCCCTCTTTTCTCTTTAACTTTAAATTAAATATGAAGATTATAAAACTGCAAACTTTCTGGAACTCTAAATCCAAGACCATCAGTAGATTATGAAGTAAAGCAAATTCTTTTTTTTAATTTTTTTTATGTTTATTTATTATTGAGACAGAGAGAAACAGAGCATGAATAGGGGAGGGTCAGAAAGAGAGGGAGGCACAGAATCTGAAACAGGCTCCAGGCTCTGAGCTGTCAGCACAGAGCCCGATGTGGGGCTCGAACCCATGAACTGTGAGATCAAGACCTGAGCCGAAGTCGGCGCTTAACCGACTCAGCCACCCAGGCTCCCCAAGTAAAGCAAATTCTTGATTTAGATTTTGTTCTAAATAAGAAAGATGAGCTATAGAAATGATATTGGAGGGTATCTTTAGTGCATTTCATCAAAGCAGAATCTGAACCCCTGAGAAATGTATTTCCTCAAGGTCACTCAGCTCTAGGCAAAGGTTCATTTGAATTCAAGCTTGCTCCTCCAAATCTTTTACTTATCCTGCCTAAAGAGACTGTCAAAACATTAAGCATTGGCAGCTGGCTAGTTACCTAGGACTCTCTGCTCTGCCTCTGTGCCCCTAAGCAAGCACTCGTGCATAGCCAAATATAAGAAATAATATAGAAATTTCCAGCATGTATTCATACTCGATTACATTCTTATTTAGGAAAGGTCGTAATTTTGTGCCCACAGAAGCCCATACTCGGCTTCATAGATATTGCCTCTTTGAGTCTTTGATAAGCATCTTGAACTTCATGTAACCCAAATTAGTTTTCTCACCTCCTCAGCTTCCTGACATTTCCATTCATAATCTGCACTAATCAAGAATATCCAGGACAGGATCTCCCCTTTGATCACCAACTCTAGAGAGTGCCAACATCAAAAAGGGATGTGAAATTGCTTCCTCTTCGGAGTCCTTGTCTATACCGGCCATGTTCCACAGCCTCATCACCCGTCACCTGCATCACTGCAAGAGTGAAGTCCTGTTTCTTATCTCAGCCTCATCAACATGTTTTTCGCTCCTGGAGAACCTATTCTAAAAAGATGAATTTGTATCATGTTCAAGTCATTCTTCCAAAAGTCTGTTCATCACTTTTAGGGGGACTTTTAAATAGCTCAGCCTTGGGGCCCTGGGTGGCTCAGTCTGTTAAGCATCTGATTTTGGCTTAGGTCATGATCTCACGATTTGTGGGTTCGAGCCCCGCGTCGGGCTCTGTGCTGACAGCTCAGAGCCTGGAGCCTGTTTCAGATTCCATGTCTCCGTCTCTTTCTGACCCTCCCCTGCTCATGCTGTCTCTCAGAAATTTTTTTTAAAAATTAAAAAAAAACAAATAGCTCAGACTTATAGAAACACAAAGGCTCATAATTTGTAGGTTTCCATATTTTCTTGTTTAATCAATTGACACCTTCTAGTATACACATCCTTCTTGCAGCCACCCACTGTTTCTTGACTATGCTTTCTGGTTCTCCCACTCCCCTTCAGGAATCTTTTTCCTTGAAAATGAATCTGATGCCATCCCTGGCCTAACGTTCCATTAAATGCCCTCTTCTGTCCCTCACAACATGCTGAGGAAACTTCTATCGTAGCCCTGAATTTTAATGGCTTTTTTTTTCATGTCTCCTCCCCTTACTTAGATTAGGAATTCCTTCAGTGCAGACTGTCATCATATCACAACACAGATTGGTTCTCACAATAGGGATAACTCAGCAAAAGCATAGTAGGTGACATGTATTTGGCATCCAGCAAATATTAGTTCCGTTATGAAAAGAATGGATCCAGAACAGTCCATGACACATAGTGGTCACTCTGTAGGCTCCAGGTAAGTTTCCCCGTGAGCATCATTGCAGCATGCATTTCTGCTGCATAGCTAATTGGTCTTAAAGGTATTGGGTTGTTGGGGTGCCTGGGTGGCTCAGTCGGTTAAGCATCCGACTTCAGAACAGGTCATAATTTCACGGCTAGTGGGTTCGAGCCCCGAGTCAGGCTCTGTGCTGACTGCCAGTTCAGAGCCTGGAGTCTGCTTTGGATTCTATGTCTCACGCGCTCTCTCTCTGCCCCTACCTCACTCATGCTCTGTTTCTCTCTGTCATCATCATCATAAAAAGAATAATAAATATAAAAATTTTTTAAAGTTACTAACATTTCATTTGTAAATAATTCTTCTAAGGTAAAATGACTTTTTTTTCCCTCTTTCTTGAGTTTAATCACTTGTATTTCCTAATGGTTCCATAAACTACGTTTCTTGCTCAAGCTTAGTAACTGAGTCAATGGTAATGCATACTTTTTTTTTTTAATAAGAGGAATGATGAACACACAAAAAAGATTAAATGGTTCACTTAAGGTCATACAGGGTGTCAACAGCTCCACCAAGATTAGCCTTTCTGCCTGGGGACAAATCATTGTACTACAAGAGGTCCTCACAGTCACTGTGTAGGTATTTATTTATAAGCTGTACCTAGTGGAAGAAATAGGTAATTCGGCTCATCATCCCCAATCCAACCACTACTCCCTGACTCCACTACTCTGTCCTGGTCCAAGCCATTATTATCTCTAGACTGAATTATTGCAAAAGCCACCTCACTAGTTCCCTACTAATCACGACTGAATAGCTAGAATGATATTTTTATGAGATAAAATTCACATAAGGTCATTGGTTTGTACAAAACTCCAATCATGATCAAAACGAGAGTCAGACTCTGTACTGTGGTCAAGAAGGGCCTCATTTGTTATCACACTCACTCTTTTTCACTTTGCTTCAGCCACACGGCATTTATATCTGTCTCTGGAACATCCCAAATTGTCCCCTCCACAGGATTTCTAAACACTTGCTATTTCATATTTTTAAAAACATCATTTTCACATGACTCTTCATTTTACCCAGGTCTCTGATTAAATGTTTTTTCCAAGGGGACTTTGTTTACTATTATCCACAAATATCCCCTTCCTCACTACACACATACACACACACCATTACCATCATCATCATTATCATTATCACAGCCTCTTAATTCTACTTCTTAACCCTATTTGTTTTCATAACATTAAGCACTACATATATACACTAAACCTTCTCTCTGGCCCTATTAAAATCCAAGCTTCATAGAGCCGGAACATATGCCCCCTTTATACCCACTGGATTTTAGCTCTCAATGAGGGACAGGCACAAAATAGGTGTGAGTTCCCCAAATATAGTTTGGAATGAACAAATGAATCATGGGACTCATGCTTCTTGCAACATGGGGATTAACCCTCCACTCCTGCAAAACACCAAGATGGTAAATGAATTTTAACAGATGCAATTTTAAATGTGTTTCTGAATTGAAAGTAAAAGTAGAAGAATTAGCTGAAAACACAGATATGGGGAAGTGTAACACAATTTTACTATCACCAAGCTTCAGAAAACCCCAAGGCTGAGAAATTAATGTGGTTCCTGTTTAATGTCAACCTTGTACCTCACAGAGAAAAAAATGCCAACTCTCTTTAGAGAAAAGGGCAAAACATCTTCAAACTCATATCCTGATCGTATCCTTAGACTAAATTCAGCAAAATATAAGGAAATAATAAAAATGACAAAATTGTCAAATACACAAAGAAATAAACCACCAGTTTTGATGACAGCAAGCTTTCTAAATCTAAAAGACAGATTTAGAAAAACAATAGATATATAGTTTCTAAAAAGACTTCAGAATTTTAAATTAACAAGTACATATTTTTAAAATATGTCAAATGATATAAAAATAACAGAATTTTATTGAAAAAAATGAACAAATACCTAAGACAATATCAAAATGATCAGGAAGGATTGAATAGAAGTCAAATATAACTTCTGAAATAAACAATAAGTCTTGAAAATCAAAGATACAGATGAAATAAACATAATACTTGGCACAAATGAAGAAAACACTAGTGAACTGGAAGATGGAGATGAAAAATAAATTCAAGATATAGTTCAGGAAATAGTGACATAAAATTATGAATGGTAGGATAACACATGAATAATAGAAAGACATGTGTCTTATGTTTAATTACAATTTCTGGAAGATTGGATGGGGGAGAGAAATTTGGAAAATGCAGTGGGTAAGAAACATCCAGGACATTAAAATAAAATGTAGAACAGTAACATGAAATTATCTAACAGCAGCAAGAGAAAAGACTGATTATTACGTATTTAGGTTGACAGCAGATTTCTCAATAGTAAAGAATCAAAGGGAGAAGAGCCTGAATGTGCTAAGAGACAATAATGATGAACTTAAAATTTTCAACAAAAGTATATCCCAAGAGCAAGGGCAAAATAAACTCACTGCAAGCTAAAATAAAGCAGAGTTTGCCATCACCAGACTCTTCCTAAAAAATATTCTAAAAGATGTACTTCAGGAAGAATAAAAATTATTCTCGAAAGACATTTTGAGAAAAAGGACGAAATAGGAAAATTCATTAGTAGGGAAATACTAAACTCATACTAAATCAAATGTGAAGCATCAATAAATACTAAATCCAAAATGTAACATTATTAATGGTTTACATATATATAAATAAAGCAACATTCCAATAAAGCAAATAGTTAGGTTAAAAATAATAAGAAAAGAAAGATCTAAATTAAAAGATAGGACTTACAGGAATGGTAGGCTAGACAGATTTTGACCACTGTTTATACTAACAACAAGAGTCAGGCATAATGGAAAGTTGATACATAACAGAGTGAACTTTGCATATCCTCAGGAGATAAATAAGAGTATTGAGTGTAAGACCATGGGAGAATTCATTAGCAATGAGAAAATATGAAAAAGGATCCAATTTTTATGTCAGAACTTAAATAATTCAATCCAAACTGAATTAAGAAATTGAATGTGATATATTAAGAATTCTGGAAGACAATTTAAGAACATCTTTATGACTTTGGGATAAGAAAAAAATTTTATTTATTATTTTTAAATTTTCTTTACATTTATTTATTTTTGAGAGATAGAGAGAGAAAGAGAACAAGGCAGGGGGAGGGGCAAAGAGAATGAGACACGGAATTTGAAACAGGCTCCAGGCTCTGAGCTGTCAGCACTGATCCAATGCAGGGCTTGAACTCACAAACCATGAGATCATGATATGAGCCAAAGTCAAAAGCTTAACCAACTGAGCCACCCAGGTGCCCTGAAAAGCATTTTTAAACAACAAACAGAAAGCATTAATGATTTAAAAAAATTATTGATCTATTTTAATTATATAAAAATGTAAAACATCAAAAAAAAAAGAGTAAAACATCAGTTTCTTAAAAGACCAACTAAACCAAACTGAGAGAAGTGGAGAGGGGAAGAAGCCACAGACTGAGACAATATTTGCAAACATACAAAGAACACAGGCTTAGTGTCCCAAAAGAATATAAAGTAACATAAAACTCATGAAAAGTAGGAAGAAAAGGAGAAGGTGAAGAATGAGGAGGAAGAAAAGAAAAGAGGCCATCTTGTTTTTAGTGGACAATAAAAATAAATAATATATGGAGGATAAACATGTAAATAGATGCTAATTGTGTTAATTATCAGAGAGAGAAATACAAATTTATCCCTTTTATGCCAAAAATATTGGTATAATTGACATATGTTGATAAGAATGTAGAACAATAGAAACTTTTATACATTGCTTGGATATTGTAAATTGGTATTTTGGTATTGGTAGGTAATTTACCATTATCCAGGAAGGCTGATGATATATATGTGTGCGTACATATATACACATATACATATATATGTATTTATATTTATGTTTTAATATTTATATATTTTAAGAACCAACATTTCCAGAACTCTTAAACACACAAACCATGTGCCATATGTAAGAATAGTTTTAGTAGCATCTCTTCATAACAATATGCTGGACACCATCCAAACACTCATAAACAGGAAAACTGATAGCTATTATATTCCAAATATTTGGAAACTAAATGGCACATTTATAAAAAGCACATGTGTCAAGGAAGAAATCAAAAAGGAAGTAAGAAAAAAATTCAAACTATAAATATATGAACACATGTCATTTGTGGGCTGCACCTACCACAGTGTATTCGCAGGTTATTTTATAGGGTTAATGCATACATTAAAAAAGAAGAAAGATCTCAAATCAATTATTTCTTTTTCCACCTTAAGGAACTGAAAATTGAAGGGGCACCTGGGTGGCTCACTTGGTTAAGCATCGGACTTTAGTGATTAAGCATCCAACTTCTGCTCAGGTCATGATCTAGCAGCTCCTGAAATCTAGCCCCTCATCGGATTCTGTGCGGACATCTCAGAGCCTGGAGCCTGCTTCAAATTCTGTGTCTCATCTCTTTCCCCCTCCTCTGCTTGTAGTCTGCCTGCCTCTGTCACAAAAATAAATAAACATTAAAGAAAAGAAAAAGTTATAAAATAATAGCTGGAAAATGAAGAGTAGATTTAAAAGAATATAAGCCTACGAAAGGAAATAATAGGGTAGAAATCAAAGAGAAAATTGAAAAATAGAGAATATCAAGGAAGCCAGTGGAGGATGATTCTTTAAGGAAAAAATGAAAGAGATAATTCTCTTTTCAGACTAATTAAGACAATTGTCATAATTCTTGGAAAGAAAGAATCTTTTTTAAGCAGGTGAGAGATACCTATGAAAAATCTACAGATAATATCTCATGTTGAATGCTAAACAACAGAATGTTTTCCCCATAATAAGTGTGTTTGCTCTCATCATTTCTTTTCTACATTGTGCTGGAAAATCTAGCCAGAATCCAAACAGAAAAAGAAAGAAAACTATAAGACTGTAAAGAAAAAAAGCACAATTCTTTTTATTTATAGATGGTATGATTGCCTACTTGGTAAATCCAATGAACCTTCAAAAGAACATCTAGAAGTAAAAGTTAGATTATCAGGTTGGTAGAATAAAAGATGGAGACACAGAATCAATTGCATTTCTGTATGTTAGTAAAAAAATAATCCAAAATTGGGATTAAAGTTAGGTTGCTATTTCAAACTTGACTATTGGACCATAATAACGTGACTTTGCCTCTTGGAAGGGTAAGATGGGGTGATGTGCATGTAAGCTACACATTGTTACACATACCACGGTTTGGCCCCTGTGTTATTTTAATTTTTTAAAGATTTTATGTAAATGTATGTAAATTTCATTTAGAGTAACATAAAAAATTAAATTCTCAGGAAGAAATCTGAAAAAGGTGGATAAAACTCAGTTAAAACCAAAGACATTGTTGAGAGAAATTTAAGATTTAAGTAACGAGAGAGATATACCATGTTTATGAATTTGAAAACCCAAGATATCAATTCTTTGCAAATTTATCTATGTTTCAACCCAATCCCAATTAAAATCCTAGAAAGTTTTTTTTTGCTGGCTATTGATAAATTAATTATAAAATTCATATACAAATAAAATGGATCTAAAATAGACAAATCTTTGAAAAAGAGCAAAGTTGGAGGACCTACACTTCTTGATGTCAAGATTTATTTTAAGTTATAGCAATTGAGATACTGTGGTGCTGGCAGAAACACAGATGACTAAACAAGTGGAAGAAGAAGGTATCTAGAAGTTACCCACACATTTATGGTCAGTTGACTTTTAATAAAAGTATAAAGAAAATTCAGTTGGGGGCACTGGGTGGCTTAGTTGGCTGGACGTCCGACTTCAGCTCAGGTCATGATCTTGTGGCTCATGGGTTTCAGCCTCGCGTGGGGCTCTGTGCTGACAGCTCAGAGCCTGGAGCCTGCTTCGGATTCTGTGTCTCCCTCTCTCACTGCCCCTCCCCAACTTGCACTCTGTCTCTCTCAAATATAAGTAAAAACATTTCTTAAAAACTTAAAAAATTGACCATTGATCCAAATTTAAAACTAGAAAACTGATAGAAGAAAATAGGGAGGGTTTTGTTGTCACCTTAGGTTATGCAAAGATTTCTTAGACATAACACAGGAAGTGTAATCCATAAAGCCAAAATCAATAGAATGAAGTTTATGAAAATTAAGAGATTCTGATCTTTAAAAGGAAGTGCTACAAGAACCACCTACTAGGTGAAATCTGAAAAAGTAGTTGTATCCAGAATGTATTTTTTAAAAGCCTTCAAAATTCAATTTTAAAAAGTGCAATAAATAATAGGCAAAATATTTGAATAGGCATTTCACCAGTGAAGATATGTTGATGGCAAATAAGCACATTAACAGATTCTCAACATCATTAGTCTTTAGAAAAATGCAAAGTAAAGTCCCAATGAAATATCTCTGCACACCTATTAAAACGTCTAAAATGTAAAAGGCATAGCATTTTAAGTTATGCATAGTCTGTGGAATTATTGCAACTCTCACACACTGCCTATGGGAAGGTATACATGTGCAATCACCTCTCCAAAGATTAACAGTTTCTTAAAAAGTTAATCATACACTTTACCACATTATCTACCAATTCTATTCCTACATATTTACCCCGATGAAATCAAATGTATCATAAAAGTATTCCAAGACTTGTACACAAATATTCACACACTTTTATTTATAATAAATTTTAAAGATGAGAAACAATACATAGTTCATCAAGGATAAACCACATTCGATGTATCCATACAGTGTAATGGTACTGGGAAATAAAGAGGCAGGTACACAAGACAGGTGAATCTTGAAATAATTATTCTGTTGCAAGAGACAAAACAAACCAAACAAAGGTACATACAAAATGACCCCATTTATATAAAACTCTGGAGAAAGCAACCAAGTCTAAAAGGACAGAAAACAGATGTGGCTGAGGGTATAAGAAAGAAGGAAATATTACAAAGGTATAGAGGAGATTTGGAGTGTGATGCATGTTTATTTTCTTGACTCTGGTGATGGGCTTCTGTGTGTATGTAAAGATATAGGTACCTATACACACTCGCATATGTCAAAACTTGTCAAATTGTATCCTTTAAATATGTACAGTTTATTATATATCATTTATAAATAAAGGTAACTATTATAAAACTAAAATAGAAATTTTAAAAAGTAAAGGAATGATAAATGTATTATTTATAAAAGACTCCTTGGCAGTGGATTGAGAATATAAGGCAGTGGGGGGTGGGGGAGGAGGGGAAAGAGAGAGAGACAGAAAGAAAGAGAGAGTGACAGAGAGAGAGAAGAGGTTAATCAGAAGAGGGCATAAGGAAAATAAAGGGACGTTAAAGACATTGAAAATGGTTGGGAAATACATCAACTTTTCTTTTATTCACTGTAGTCCTTATATTCTTCTACAAGTTGTTGTATCTCAATGAAATATTTCACAATAAACATAAATGAGAAAATAATGAGCATAAATCATTGAATGGCCAAACTCCTTCATTACACAACCTCATTGTCTTTAAATATTTATTATTTGATTTTAAAACTCTAATAAAATAGGACAAAGTGTTCCTATTCCTTTCCCATCTAACTTTTCTCAACAGCATAAACTTTGTATATGTGGTGACTTCTTTCCCTGTTGGTTTCAGAGCATTACCTAAACATCGTGGACCTCAGAATTAAAGTTCAAATCATACCCCAAAAAATAAATACATAGATAAAAAGGCCTGTGTTATAAATAATTATGATTCCTGTTTTGAAGATGATGAAATGGAAAATTACAATACTAAATAAACATTGCCAAGAGAACCTCTTCATCTCAAAGTCAAAAGAAATTAACTTCAACTGAGGTAGACAATGTGGATCAATCTCAAAAATATATCTACTTGATTATTAAAAATTAATATTTACAATCTGAAACTTTATTTTCTAGATTGAATTAGGTATTAAATTTCCTTTTATTTTTGTGAAAGATTAATTTGGTAAAATGTGTATGAACATGTAGTATGTCCAGATTCACACTAATAGGTGTGAACCAATGAAAAAAAAATCACAGAGCAGAGCAAAATTTTGGTAAGATTTCTATCAGCCAGGAGGGAGAAACATTTACTAATTCTTTTGCCAAAACCAGAAATGACTGACCCCCCAAAAAAGGGACATTAATTCCCTCCTTTACTGAATTGAACGGAATCAAGATGATTATGTTTTGTTTGATCAATAATTGCTTTTTTCCATGTAAGGTTTTGTAAAATTAGCCAAATTAGATATTCCTAGTGGTAATGGGGACAACAGTATAATCTTGTGACAACTGCAGGAACACATAGAACTTAGCCACTAAACAGCTTTGTAATTATTAAAAATATAGCACTAATAATAACCACAATCATAGCAGTAGATTTGTGTACACACACACACACACACGTATATAATCAACATATAGCAAAATTCACCCTTTTCAGGTGTACAGCTGTATGTATATGTGTGTATGTGTTTGAATTATCAGTATGAACTTCCCCACTGGGTTATGTTCTTTGATTCTTGATTTCTTAATCTAAATAGTGAAGAGAGAATTCCCTTCCCCAACTAAGATAAGGCTTTGGCACAGCCTTTCCCCTGGAGGTTGTTGGTGTATTTCATAATCTTGACTTCTGCTTCTTCATGCCATGGTAATAAGGTTGTTTTGGGGTCTTAATCTTGAAAAACGTGTTGGTGTCCTGGGAGGTAAAGCCCCAAAATGAGATAGATGATAGATAGATGATAGAGGATAGATAGATAGATAGATAGATAGATAGATAGATAGATAGATAGATAGATAGATAGATGATAGATAGATAGATAGATAGATAGATAGATAGATAGATAGATGATAGATGATAGATAGATAGATAGATAGATAGATTATAGATGATGATTATGATGATAGATAGATTAGATAGAAAGTTTCACAACTCAATAATAAAAAAAGTTAAGTGGAGAAAAGATTAACTCAGACCCCATCAAATATGTGATAAACACATAGACAGATTCTCAATATCATTAGTCATTAGGAAGATATAAATCAAAACCGTATATGATATCTCTACATAACTTATTCAAATAGCTTTTAAGAGAACTGACAATAACAAGTGCTAACAAGAATGCAGAGCACCTGGAACTCTCATACGTGGCCAGGTGGGATGCAAAGTGGTACATTCACTTTGAAAGGCAGTTCGGCAGTTTGGTATAAAGTTACACATGAACCTGTCAGAAGTCCCAATGACATCACTTTTCAGTATTTGCCAGAACAATGAAAATGCATGTCCGCTCAAAGATTTGCACGTTAATGCTGCTGCCAACTTACTCATAACACCCTCAAAGTGTAAACATGCCAAATATCCAAAAGCTTAGAAATGACTTAATAAATTGAGGCACAGCCGCATTATGGACTCAACAATAAAAAGGAATTCAAGAGCATGGATTTCTCCAGAGCCATATACTAAGGCTACATGACTGTGATATTCCATCTATGTGGCATTCTATTAAAGGAAAGTCTCTCGGAACAGAAATCAGATTAGTGGTTGCCAGGAGCTTGGCATAGAAGGAAGACACAGACTACAAAGGGCTATGAGAGAACTTTTTGGAATGATGGATAAAATATACATTTTGATTGTTTTAGTGCTTATATGAATAAAGCTCATTGAGCTGTACATGTGAAAAGGGTGAATTTTGCTGTGTGTCGATTATACTTCATTAAACCTATCTTTAGAAAACCTTTAAAAGCAGAAGAAAATGAAAACTATCAAAATGGTTCCTAATGTTGGAAATACCTAAATGTATTTAGAATATCCGCGAATTGGGAGCATAAGAAGTAAACTGCACTTCTGGACCATATGTGTGTGTGTTGGGAGAGCATCCCTATGAGATTAAAATAGTGGGGGACGGGGGGTTGGAGGGGAGTCATAAGATGGTCGAGAAAGAAAGCAGTAGTAGAATGATAGACTACTGTAATGTAGAAAAATGTCAACATCACTAAGCATTAATGTTCTATACTTAATATCACTGAGGTACATTTACCATTTATGAGATTGATGGCTGACACGATTTTTGCATTAATCTTTTGCTTCAGGATTACAACTTAACTCCACCAATGATGGAAACACAACACCTACACTATGCAGAAATATATTGTAATAAGTATGCTTTCAGAAAACTAAAAAATGTAACTTATTTAAACTAAACTAAATAAGTAACTTATTTAAAAAGTAAATAAACATGCTATGAGATTTATTAAGACCATTCAAATATTTGATAAGAGGTTAAAAGATTGGTCATCTATTGGAGGGAGAAGGAAAGTGTGCACTTATGAATAGATTAGCTGGTTTGGAAGAAAGATTTCATCTGACAATCTGAGTCCCGAGTTAAACTCAATGTGAATGAGAATCTTAAACATTCCTTGAAGTATAGTTGATACACGAAATTCTGCATGCCTGGGTTTGAATAGATTGGAAATACTTGAATATAAGAAGAAATGTGTTCTAGTGTTTTTTTTTTTCTTAGAATAAGGAAATATAGAAAATAGTATAAAATTCCCCACCCCAGACTCCTAACAGGAGCAATCCAGATAAGATTTTGAACTTGGGTGGGGGGATTATCTAAACCAAACCTGCAAACTACTGAGCATCACCTACTAGTACCCTGTTTCTATTTCTGCTATTTACAAAGATTTTTCTCTTCAGCAATTTCATTTACCCAACCCTTGCTGACTCAGGACTATACTTCTCGCTCCCCAGAAAAGTATATTAGAAGCCTATACATTTTGATATTTAATCAAACAAATGCATCTTACTCAGTATACTTTCTTTGGCTCCAAGAAATTTGATGAGGTCCTAAATAGTTATAGACAATCAGCACAGCAAAATTTCCATGTCACAGAATACAGGATTTCTCACAAGCTAAAGATGTTGTTTCATTTATTCGATCTTTTCCCAGAAGTTTTATCTTGGAGGTGAACAGTCCGTTATCATAAAATTGGAAAAAAATCATCTGCTATGCCCAAGAAGAAAAAAGTCTAACTCAGTCTCTATCTATCTGAGGTGCTTTTCTGGAAAATACTGCTCTGTACTCAGTTTCTATGTATTCTTAGCAGGAGCCAAAATTATCAGGACACTAAAACGAATTCTTGAGTTATTTGAATCATTCTTTGCTTTAGATCTCTCTCTCCCTTTTTCTCTATAATTGAACTCCCCACAACCCTATGCTCAATACAAGTAATAATGACGATATAACTAATAAGGCTCAAGTTTATTCTTTGTATCTTTACATACTAATTGGAATTAATAATTAGCAGGCTTTGCATTTTGATGCTGTCTATTTGGCAATGCTGATACTGCATACTACAAATAACATGTGTCAGAGAATTCATTTCCTCGTTCAGAGAGACAGTGATTTGGCCGCACTCAGTTACAGCATTTTAATATGGCTACCTACCCACTTCACACTTAGTTATCAGCATCACAGTCGTGACAATTCAATTTTCTTCTCGTACTGAGGGGTGACTGGACTCCAGGGTACTAAGTTATGGTAAACAAATGCATAAAAGACTGATGGATAAAATCAGAAAGCCAATTTGTTAATTCCCAGAAAGACTCATAACTATCAAATAGAATTAGACTATTCTCTCTCGGTGAACAGATTTACAAGGGGAGCTTTAATCAGAGGGTTATTGCTTAGAGATCATGGGATTAGAAGTAGAGGAGTTAGCTATTTGATCATAATGACTGGTGTCACAGAATTTGATATTCTAGTGCCTCTGTATTGACACTTATTTTCAAGAGCCTAGGTACTTGCTCTCTTCTGCACTCTAAGAGACCAAAGCCAAAGATCGTTTCTTTTTTTGTTTGTTTGTTTTAATGCTTTATTTACTTTTGAGAGAGAGAGACAGACAAGGTGAGCAGGGGAGGGTCAGAGAGAGAGAGAGAGAGAGACAGAATCAGAAGCAGGCTCCAGGCTCTGAGCTGTCAGCACAGAGCCCGACGCAGGGCTCGAACCCATGAACCGTGAGATCATGACCTCAGCTGAAGTTGGATGCTTAACCAACTGAGCCACCCAGGCACCCCAGAAGATTGATTCTTTAATCTTGCTTGTTTTTCTTGGCTTTCAACACTACCAACATCCTCAATGACAGATTTTCTTTAGGTATATTAATACCAACACTTAAGTTCCCGTCTGACCTGAGAAACATCCAATTTTTACAAGTAACTAATTTAGAGATACCAGTCCTCAATTCCTTTTCTTACAGGGCACCTCATTTAATGAGCCCTCAAGAACTTTGAGTAGCTGACTAATGAGACTGTATACACTCATTTAATATTCTGTTTCTAGATACCAGAGGGTTCTGGAAAATACATATTCACTTCTTCAGTTCTCTTGTTTCTCTTCCATTTTGAATCTAACTAAAAAAATTAAAATGCTCTCATGATGCCCTATGGGAAAGATAGCTAGATGTATTGCCATGGGATTTAAATTAATATTTAGAAATCTTTATGCTTTCTGTAATTAAGATGTTTTTAGTGATAGATTTACTTCACAAGCGCTAAACTGGTCTAAACAGGTTAAAAATCCTCATTATGGGGAAAAGACAAGTCAGAATAATTGAGTAGACATGTGAGGTCATTTGACAGGAAGTTCCACAAATTACTCCCAGGCATATATGATAAGACACAAAGTACGAATCTTCCTGAGCTTTGATAAAGCAATCTTGTTTGAAAATGGTACGTATTTGATAAGTACTCACTGAAAAGATTTCTAATTAAGACAACTATTTGACCATGTACAATTAAGCAAATGTTTGATTTTCTTTAAAAAGAATAGGTAAGTAGGCAGCTTTAAGTTAAAGTCATTTCTAAAATTGTTTAACGTTTATTTATTTTTGAGAGACAGAGAGAAACAGAGCGTGAGCAGGAGAGGAGCAGAGATAGAGGGAGACACAGAATCCGAAGCAGGCTCCACGCTCTGAGCTGTCAGCACAGAGCCCAGTGCAGGGCTCGAACTCATTAACAGTGAGATCATGACCTGCGCCGATGTTGGGAGCTCAACCAACTAAGCCACCCTGGTGCCCCAAAGTCATTTTTAAAGTAGCAAATGTATGGCTTCTGTATCATCATAATACTCTTAGAATTTCTCAGAGATTCTTAAAATCGAATCATATTTGGTAAATTACTCTGAAGTTTTCAGAGAATTTTCTCAAGAGTTAGGTGGAAAGGTACTGTAGCCTGGTTACTGGAAGAATGGTAATTTGTATGCTTTAGCTGCCCCTAGCAATTATCTCAGAGATAAAGTTCTCTTATCTGAAAACACAGTGAAAGGTGCATATCAGAGGATCCCTCTTAGGTACAGAACCTCTTCAGCAATGTGACATCTTGAAAATATTAACTGCAATGCCTTGTAAATCCCCGAGCTTTTTCAGGGTGCATCTGAAGATATTGTGAATGGACCGGTTATATCTGGAGATCTCCCCAGAAAACATGTGAAAACCATTGCATGGGGATTACAAAAATGTAGTTGAATTCTGTACTTGGAAGTTGGAAAAGAACTTTTCTGAAATGTGGAATTTTATTGATGGCATTTTGTCTTCAGACCTTATAAAATGAACTCTAAAGATGTTAACATGTATTAAGTGGACTGCTATATATCTACCATGGAGCTAAGCATTCTGTATGTATCTCATTTAATTTTTGCTACAAGCCAATGAGGGAAGTGCTACTGTTACTCTTTTACAGGATTCACCAGCAGGCTCAGGGCCCCACAGTTACAGACAGATGAATTGAGAAATAAACCCAGTCGATTTGAGGCCAGAGACCACACTCTTAACCATGAAAATACTTCACTTTTTGATGTAACACATGCATTGTTTAAAGCCCCATTTTCCAATAGCACTGAAAAACCCAACTCAAGATTCTAGCCTTAGGGGAAGCTGATAGTTCTGATGCTGAACACTTAAAATGATGCTGTTTCACCAATACACCATAGAGATTTGATTCCCAAAGGCAACCTGCTATTTCACACAACAAGTTCAATAAAGTAATTTATTTGTACTTATGGGTTAGATGGACAGAACTGAAGGTGTCAAGCTGAGTTAATAGAAGACCAGATGTTGGTTGGCACAAATCCTGCCAGCCAGCAGGAGAGATGAGGAAATTACAGGTTCAATAGGAACATTGGCCCTAAAATAAGTGAAGATAATCTCTTACACTTGGGGAAATCTCCATCATAAATGAATTTTAGAGAAATTCATGTTTCTCCACTTCCAGGAAATAGTCAATGTAAGTAGTTATCTCAGAATGGGAATACACACACACACACACACACACACACACACATGTATATATATATATATAGGAAAATAAACAATAAAGGGGAAATGTACATTGTTTAACACAATGCTCTTTAAGAAAAAACTGCCAATTAAATCTAGGAAGAGTGGTCTCATAAGGCTAGTAATCTCTTACTAAATGTCATTTGGGTAGAAGAGACCCAAAGAGTTTAATTTAGATTTCCTTCTGCCACAATCCACAAATATAAAATTTACCTGAAACTCACATATTACCAAAAAAATGGCAAAGATGTTTGGATAAAACCATTAAGGAGAATAACGGTGTCTTCTCCCAAACCAATGTTCTCCACACATCACTAATTGAACACTCTTTGATGGTCTCATACACTCCCAACAACTTGCGATGTTATTAAAACTTTGAGTTTGATTTATAAGGGCAGTTTCAGCCCAAGGTGATCATTGAGTCACCTTGTCATCTGACCACACACCCGGAATGAAAGAAACTAGGCACACAGGTGAAGATGCTCACCATACAATCATTTCCTGAATTTCCAGCTTTCTCATCCCTTCTTCTACCGCTTCTCCTGCTACCTCTCAGTACAGCTGAACTTTAAGAGGCCCAAGAGAAAGAAGAAATAAGACTTTAAATAATTTATTTGGAGAAACAGTCAGTGAAGAGGAACAAATCATGTTTCGCTAAAAGAACTGAGACCTTTGACACTTCCCTTCTCGCTCTGGTACCTGGAGCTCTAGCCGGATTGCATTAGTGAAATTTTCATTTGATGGCATTTTAATATTCTGCCTTGATGACTTTTTAGCAACATTTACTTTCAGAGGTCTCGAGTGTTCCCTCGGAGGAAATGAAACATGTCAGAGCCCATTACAAAAATCAAAATTTAAATACCTCGACCACATTAGGGCTTACACACAATCCCATCAGCGCTTAAGCTGAAACTCACAACTATTCATTCTCTTGCTCAATCAGTAATGAGTACATTTGATGAAGCATTCCAGGGTCAGGGAACACACGTTAGTGATCTAGCTTAACCCGTTGATTGCCTGGCCACAAAGGACCAGGGCAGGACTTGATTAAATAGTAGCATGCCAATAATTTCCAATAGCACCAAAGGAAACTGCTTTTTTTTTTTTTAAACAATTGTGACTCCCATAAGTAATGGCAAAGGGATGACAGTTGTAGGTTAAGTTTGGTATTCTTTTGGTATTACTCTACATCTGTATGTCCAATAAAACAACTGTTTCATCCAACTATGTCCACAGCCGCCCTGTTATTAAGAGCTGTTGTAGGGTCACTGAATGCAGTATTTTTGTTTGAGCAAAACCTTACCCTTCTCATACTCCCCTGACTTCCTTAAGAATTTCAACACATTCCTGGCAAAGAAGCATCCCCAGGTTGTGATTTCACTGTCTACAGAGTACAATCGTCTAGCTGGCAACGTGGGGCTGGCCCCAGAGTCTCTTGGATATTGATCTTGGATGCAAAAGTAATGGAAATCACACATGTTGCCATTTGATATCACAGGTAAAAGCCTCAAAACTCCAACATGTTCCATAGATACTTGCTATTTTTTAATAGGGGAAAGACTCTCTTTCTCTTCCTCCTCCCCTTCTCCTCTTCCTCTTCCTCCTCTTCCTCCCACCCAGACTGAAGGGCTGCTATAATCAAGTAGGAAAATACACTACTTGGTCATAGTACTACAGTGCTGTAAACTTCAGGCCAACTTGATGCTACTCCTACAGTTCAGCCTACAGTTGATAGATCAATGTTGATGTTTCAGCTCTTCCTCAAGCTTTCAGATAGTGAATTAATCATCCCTGCCTTGACTTTCTCCTTAAATGGAATTAAGGAAACTCCCTTTCAAGAGAACATTAAACGTAGCCAGGGACCTGATGGAAAATTGTGATATGATCCTGCCTGGCCAGATTTCTTCTAGGCCTCTTAGATCATATGCTTATATTCCCTATCCCATAAAGTGCCCGTAGTACTATGGAGCAAGGATATCAAAATCTGAAATCCTAGCATTTCTATGGTCTCCTTAGGGAATTCCACTCACCTCTCACATGGTCAAGTGCAAGTGAGTGTCACTGATCAATACTTTTCACTGTGATGGTCAGTGAAGACAATTGTACAGTTCTCAATGTCTTCTAAGATTTACATAATATTTCTCATTTACCTTGAAGGGAGTCTCACTTAAGATAAGAGATACATTCGGGTTGCCTGGGTGGCTCAGTCAGCTGAGCATCTGACTTTGGCTTGGGTCATGATCTCACAATTCATGGGTTCGAGCCCTGTATAGGGCTCTGTGCTGACGGCTAGCTCAGAGCCTGGAGCCTGTTTCAGATTCTGTGTCTCCCTCTCTCTCTGACCCTCCCCTGCTCATACTGTCTCTTTTTCTTGCTCAGAAATAAATAAAACATTAAAAAATTTTAAATCCAACCCAACTCAAAGTTTAAAAGTAAAAAGAGAGAGATACATCCCAATTACAAACTAAGGGCAGTGTTCATTGCTTTTCCTTGTCCTAATTGTTTACCAGTTGCCAGAGATGTGCAGTAGAACTACTATTTGGAAATGAACACCATCATGGGGCAGTAAAAGGCCTTAAACAAATCTAAGTTGTCTTTTCAAAAGGTGAAAAGTGAAAGAAAGTGAATTTTGACAACAATCTAAAAGGTGAATTTCTTACCCTTTGCCTAGCAACAAAGTCACTGAAAATTTTCCCTCAGTTAATCCTCTCCAGCCACCATGAAGCCAATGCAGCTCAGCCCCACAGTCTCTAGCCCTACCAATCACTGAATTAGGAAAAGATCCATGTGAAAAATTTAAATTAAAAATACTTGATGAAGAGAGGAAGCCATGAAGCATTCTTAATGTTACCACTAATACACAGTAGTCCAAATCTTAAGCAACTTACATTTCTCATAGAAACTTAGAAATGAAAGAAGCAGCCATTCTCTCTTTTAGCCATGTTTGCCCTTCCCAGATCTAGAGAACGTAGTGCAGAAACAGCCAAAGGTTTAGAAAATCTTGACACCGCTAAAAATTCGATTTGTAATTTCAATAATGGTAGGCATGAGCAATTGTAGTAAATTCATTCTAGCCCACTCTCTCACCTTTAATTAACCACACGGCGCACACACACATACAAACATACGCACATGCACATCCACACTGCAATTGCACCTGAAGAACCGTGTTATACATAGCTTAAATCTCTGTTATGTATTTTCCGTTTAGTTAAAATCAGAGAATGTATTACATATTTTATTGCCTAGGTCTTAGGTAAAGAAGGTTACAGTTATAACTCCTTTTGCCAAAAATCAATGGCAAACTTACGCTGAATATTTAAACTTCTTACAAACTCTTTCATAGATGACTCTTGCCCTTTACTCTGAAGCTAATTCCAACCTCTCTCTATCCAGCCACCCTTTCCGTTAGAAGCTCATTAAGTCTTTACTGACGCCTTACCTTCCTTTTTACTGTTATTGTTCTGTGCTTGCAGCCAAAGAGGTGTAGATTTACATGGGGTCTAGAATTGTGCTTTGGACTTCCTTATCCATCATAAGGAATATGTAGAAATGAGGAAAAGGGATGAGATATTAGCAAAGGGTGTTTCTTAAACTTTGTCTCTTGTTTTCATCATCATTAAATTTGGGATAAGGAAGATCGTTTTGAGGACTGACTGATAGAGCATGTGTAGAGCCTCTAGGAAAGTGGTTGTCTGCCACTTAGGTGCTAGCTATGGTCATCATCATGAATATTAGCATTATTGTTACCATTTTTTCTTGTTGAAATCCTTTTCTTAAGTGCTCGTGGAGTTTAACAGATATGGTTCTTTCCCTTTGGTGCTCCATGGACTCTTTCAACTCTCTTTGTTTTCATGTGCTTCACTTTGGCCTCACTGGCTTTCTTTTTTTACTAGCACTTCCTGTCACACTTGTATTCTAACCTAGAAAATAATGCAATGGTAAGAGCTTTCAGTGATGGTCTTTTCAGGGCAATATATAGTTGACAGAAATATTAACTATAAGCCAAAGGGATAGAGTTTAGGCAGTGAAATATGAAATAGCAGCTGGCCAGGAAAGAGAAAAGAATTGGAACATATTGGGTGTGTATAGTGTCTTTGAAGGGAAATGATGGTGGAAAGAAGGAAGGAAGGGAGGGGGGAGGGAGGGAGGGAGGGAGAGAGGGAGGGAGAGAAAAGGGAGGGAGAAAAGGAAAGAAAGATATAGGGATAGGAAAACAGGGGAGGAGGGAAAGAAAGAAAGAAAGAAAGAAAGAAAGAAAGAAAGAAAGAAAGAAAGAAAGAAAGAAAGAAAGAAAGAAAGAAAGAGAAGAGGAAAGAAGGAAGGAAGGAAAGAAGGAAGGAAGGAAGACTAATAAAACCGTCTACTGTAGACGCACTTGGTGGTTCAGTAGGTTAGACATCTGACTTTGGCTCAAGTCATGATCTAATCACTCAGAAGTTTGAGCCCCACTTTGGAATCTGTGCTGACAGCTCAGCACGGAGCCTGGAGCCTCCTTCGGATTGTGTGTCTCCCCCTCTCTCTGCCCCCCCCCCCAACTCATGCTCTGTCTCTGTCTTTCTCAAAAGTAAATAAACATTAAAACTTTTTTAAAAAATGTCTACTGCAAGCTTTGTTTTCTCCTAGAAAAAATGGATAGGTTGATGGTTTTTAAAAACTTTATAAGCAGTTTATTCTTACTCTGATTATCTGAGCTTTAGAAAATTTCAGCTAAAAAGAGTTTCTCAGAAGATTCCCAATTCCAAGAAATTAGGGAAAACAAAAGGAAGGGTGTCAATTCAAATAGATTGTGGCCCAATCAGAGTAAAATGTTCTACCATGATAATTGATGATAATACTTTATTTTCATGCTTTCGAAGTATTTTCATTTTCTAGATCTATTAAAACTTCTTTAACGACAAAAGTATCCATTATACCATGAAAACAAGAAAAACATCTATGAAATAGGAATTCCTAGAAATACTTCAGAAAGTCTTTTTTTTTTAATATTTATTTATTTTGAGAAAGCATATGTGAATGGGGAGAGGAGCAGAGAGAGAGGGAGAGAGGGAATCCCAAGCAGGCTCACTACTGTCAGCACAGAGCCCAATGTGGGGCTCAAACTCATGAACTGTGAGATCATGACCTGAGCCTAAATCAAGAGTCAGCCACTTAACCAACTGAGCCACCCAGGCACCCCAAGAAAGTCTTTTAAGGGGCTTTTGAATGAAACAGAGAGAATGTGTTTATTTTCATTTCAGGCAGAGCCCCAGAAGAATTTTATTTCTAAATACCAAGGTTTGAAATAAATCTGCTGTATGGTCATATGTCATGGCTATGTCATGATGTGTTATGAATTTAAAAAGTGGGAAGATATAACTATCTCTAGAATTATTGAGATATGCAAATTTCTCTAAATAATTAGTGAATTATTCTATTTTCCTGTCTTTAAAAGTTATTAAGCAGGAGCTTCGTAGTTGTACGCATGAAGGAAGCAAGTTTTAGCTAAGAGAGGTGGGTATTTCTCATGCTGAACCCCCTAGAAACGATGGAAGCTTCCCTTGCTTCATGTCCCTTCACTTGACATGTCTGTGTAATAAAGTCCCAGGCATTAACACCATTCAAAAATAATATGGTTATAATGCAAAGGTTTTATCAACCTTATCCAGGACCTATATATGGAGTCTCTCTGACTCACTTCCTTCTCTTATCGATCTCCATCTTGCCCCTCGCATACATTATAAATCTACTGAGTGGTACGCAGTGCTGCTCTTGTGTAACATGAATTTATGCTAATGGCTGTCTGCATATGCTTATATCACATATCTATATTAAGCTTAATAGTCTGTTACATTGCTTCTTAACCCTGTGTCCACACATGATTAACTTTCCTGATTTCTTTCAAAACCGTTATTAACACAGTGTAGCATTTCACTCAACATGTCACGAAGTTTCTCTGCTTTGCGCTGGAGTTGGGGTGATTACCAAAGCCCTCAGGTTTTGCAAGTAAAAAGGTACGTAAAAAATTAAGGGCATCTGAAAAGAGGCTCCTTTTTTATGTGCATGTACCACTTGAAGCTGAGCTCAAAGTGTAAGCTCCTTAGGCAGTAAGCAAATTGAGTGGTTCTCTCCAAGTTCAGGTCAGAGGGTATATACTGAGAATTTCACTAAAAATTTATGAAGAAATAGGGCACTGGGGTGGTGCAGACAGACTCATGAAATGAGCCACATCATATAGTCCTCTGTTTTTGAAAGATTTTAGAGGAATATCAGAATTTGACATTAATATATTTTAAATGTCCCACTATATAGTTGAGGGTGAATGGATAATTCTCAAAATTTTTGATACTTCATTCTTATTACTGTAGAGTTTAGAACATGTGAAGAAGGGCATTCATGCTATCACAAAAATCCTAGGGGTAAAACAATCTTTGTAGTGTTTATCAACACATATCTTGGATACATTCTCTGCATTCAGTAAACTTATAGAATCTCCTTGAAGAAAATTTGAAACCCTGAAATGGTCAATATTGAGGCCAATTATATACAAGACATTGTAAACAGTCATGAACTAGTGATTTTAAATATAAAAGCATAATAGGAATTTGCTCACACATCAAACAACCTATGGGTCATGATTTGAGTTTAATATACTTTGTGTGGTGTGCAAACTTTCTGCATAGCAATGAACAAACTTTCGGCTGAAATAATAGTGTCATGCCTCTGTGAATGATGAAAGAACAAATATTACTTTTTGATTTCAAAGTTGTATGGGTGTGCATACACTGTCACTACTAAAAAGGGTACATATCTATTAAAAAAAAAAAACAAAAACTTAACACAAGGTACCTGGCTGGCTTAGTCGGTAGAGCATGTGACTCGTGGGGTCCTGAGTTGGAGTCCCACATTGAGGGCAGACATTACTTTAAAAAACTTAAAGTGGAACACCGGGGTGGCCCAGTCAGTTAAGCATCTGACTTCGGTTCAGGTCATGATCTCGGGGTTCGCGAGTTCGAGCCATCAGGCTCTGTGCTGACAACTCAGAGCCTAGATCCTCTTTGGATTTTGTGTCTCCCTCCACCTCCCCCACTCATGCTCTGTCTCTCTCTCTCTCAAAACTAAATAAACATTAAAATTTTTTAAAATAAAAATTTAAATATAATGTAAGAAAATAAGAAAAACTTAACAAATAACTTGTGTTTTTATCTTTTATGTACTCCTATGAACACATTAGATATGTGCTCAAGATATGTATCAATTGGGTTATTTCCCCCTTAGATTTTGCCTCCCACCCTGGAGCCCTCCACCCTCTAAAACCACTTCTTCTTTTACCTTCAAGTCGTTGCTATCACACTCCAGATTTCTCTAACCTTAATACAAGAGCAATTTTAACTCTTAACCTTTAAGCCAGGTTGGGCATATTTCAAAAGGCCAGGTTCAGTAATTTATTTTTCTCATATTACATTTTTTACTTCCCATTAGACGAGCTTTTATTAATGGCAGTTCTCAGATGGGCACATGCAGCCACATTAAGGGACAAATCAGACATTTAACCTTATTAAAAGACTATAGCTTACAGTCCATATCCAATTGCCCAAGACCACAAATTGTACTTGTTGTATAAATACCCACGCAACACTCATTTTAATGTGCTTTTTGCAGTTGTGTTGTTTATTTATTTATTTATTTATTTATTTATTTATTTATTTATTTATTTATTTTTCTTGCTCAAGTGCAACTGGGTGAACTTAGTCCAGGAATTGTAAGTACACAGGTATATAGGAGTGGGGAAGACAGCAGATCTGAGTATGGTGAAATGAGCAGTCATGTCTCTTCAGATTGACTTGATTCTCTGTAGACCTACTGTGTGTTAGGTCTCATGCAAATTGGTGCCATGGGTACTGAATTCTTCACAAAAAATCTGAAATCATTTTTATGTGAAATATTCTACTTTTAAAAATTATATTATACAGGCAAAGACAAAAGAAATCCAGTTTGGAGAATGGCTTTGTCCAATGGCCACCTCTTTGCAAGCCTTGGGTCAAGCCCTCCATGGGTACCACTGTTTAACGCAATCCCAAGATCCTTATCGGCCACCATTTGCAGAAGACCTCATGGGTCTCTCTTGTCTGCAATAGACTTCATTTGAGGTTAAATCCTATGGCAATCTGGAGTTTGAAGATAAGGAGATCTAATCTTTGAGCTTCTTCAAATATTCGGGGGACTGGATGAGCTGCTGAAGGTTCCAGAGAGCCTCCATGTTTGACGAACTTTCACATTTTGTCGATTATGGGAAACATACCTCCTCCGACCTGTCTCCATATGATGCTTTGTTTATCAGTATGTTAAAAGTTCTATCTCATATTGTTTTACAGGAAGAAATGTTCCACACTGTGGGTTTTCTTCTTGCTGATAATATACATAACTCTGAAATTGCTGAAGATCAACCTTACTGTTGACTAAGCATATCATTCCACCTTTTATGAGAGGACATAGTCACAATCTACTTTCCAGAAGAAAAGTGTGAAGATTTGAAAATTCTATGAATGTTTAAAAAAAAGAAAAAAGATATTTGTGCACTTCGCACTTGACTTCATTGCTACCAGTTATAGAACAAAATATACACAAGACAGAGCTCAACATGTATTTCATACTAAATATACTATAATAGACCTCTTATGTGTTTGAAGCATAGTCCTCTAAAGAATAACACAGAACATGTTAAATATGCCTGGTTGGATAATATTTATTTTGTGAGGCATTGATATTTATGTCAAAAGCATATGTAACACATATGCTAAATAAATAAGAGAAAACGTGTTTTCTATCAGATCAAAACGATCCCTGGTGATGAAACATGCTTTAGTTTTAATAAAGATGTTTTATTAGATTTCAGAACTGGATAAATGATTCATAATCCTTGAACCCAAAGACATTTCCCTGTGAACAAGTGGCTTGATTTCATTTCTCCTTTTGTCTCTGCAAATTCCATGTGCGCGCTGCATGATTTTATGTGAGACAAAATGCTTGGTAGAGTCTTTTCACACCATGTTGCATTAATGAGACCATAAGATTTTTTTTTAAAACCAAGTTTTCAAATGACTGCTTGCTAATTTCAAATTGCCTTTCACGTTGCCCACTTTTCTCATTTGTGGCTCTGCTGCAGATTTTACAGAGGAAGAAGAGTAGTAAGAACTACAATAAGAAGAATTTTAATGGCCCAGTAGTAGCTTCAGTCAATTCTAGCAAGTATTGGGGGGATTTTAAATATAATCCACGAGTGAAAATGGGAGAAATCATTTATTCAGAGATGAGATTATTTTTATTCATTATTCAATCAACATGCACTCCCGATTTTCCTAGGACATGTATCTCTATTTTCATCAGTTAATACCTTTTATATGTTAACACCAGTTATTTCAATAAATATATTAACCCTAATATCCATTTTCATGACATAGGTGATAAAGGTTAAGAAGGTACATTGATTTTATTAGTGAGACACTTTATAAGGATAAAGATTTGTGAAATATTTGAAAGCAAGTTACCAGTTAAAACATGGTTGAGACACCAGATTCTAATGAAAGATGAACACAGTTCTTCATAAGAAATGCCTGACTATAGATTCTTTATTAATAACTCATGTGCTTCAAGTTGTTTTTTTATTTGCCTTTTTAACTAACACTTTCTTTGATTGGGCAGAGACACTTTGCTTAAGCGTAACAAGTCATTTAAAGACATTTCCTAAAATAAGTCCTCAAAGGAAAGGAAAGATTGTGAAATCCATTATGTGATGGTAAATACATACACTCGCACCCTTAGAGTATTGTGATGATTATTAGCATGTTAAGAGCAGTGGAGAAAGCTGTTTAATATCTTGTAACTCAACGTATCCCAAATATTTGGTCAAGGAAATCTAATTTTATGCAACACTTATTGGGCAGGAAAAGGTTAATTCAACAGGCTTGGATTACTCAAATCCTGAATATTCCTGACAAAGACCTTTCTTCAGGAGTGGCCCTTGGCTGGCTCATGGGAGATAAACTAGAGTCCTTGGAATATTCTACATGATAAAAGTGTACGCCTTAGTACTGGGACCATACCTTATCAGTTTGATCACATACATTTATCCTAACATTGTGATTTATGACAGAGGCCTATTGTGTCCTGGTGGGGCTATAAAATGAGTACAAAGGGCATGCAGTGCCCATGCGACTGGATCCCAATAAAAACCCTGAATACCCTGGTTGGCAACACTTCACCTGGGTTGTCATGCATCACCGCTGAAAGAATTAAGTGTATCCTTGGCTCTACTGGGAGAGAGCACCTGGAACCTTGCATTTGGTTTCTCCTGGACTTTGTCCTATGCACCAGCGGTAGGCTGAATCTTTGTATTCCTCCCAAATTGACGTGTTGAAATCCTAATGCCCCATCTGATGAGGGAAGTGATCAGATCATGAGGGAAGAGACCTTATGAAAGAGTCCCTAAAGAGATCTCCTACCCTGTCTTCCACATGAGGATATGATAAAAACTTTGCAAAAGTCCCCGGAGGAGGGCTCTTATCCCATCATGCTGGGGTCCTGATCTGAACTCCTAGTCCCCACAACCATGGGCAAGACATTTCTGTTGTTTATAAACTACCTAGTCTATGCTATTTTGTTATAGCAAGTAGACTAAAACAGTGTCTTTTCCCTTTGCCAATTTTAATCTGTATCCTTTTGCTGTAATAAATTACAACCCCGGGTAACAACTTAGTCTTCTGAATTCCTCCAGGAATTTGTCAAGTCTGAGGTGTCTTCAGGACCTCTGACATGCCCACTCATTAATAGTGAGCAGAAAAGAATTTGGGGAGAAAATGTTGGAGCCATTTGCAACCAACTGAATTTATAACAGTTTTTTTGTTGTTGTTGTTTTTTGTTTTTAAGACTAATGATAACTGTAATACTGAGTTCCCTCTGATGCAAATTTAGGAGAAGAAATAAAACAAAAAGCTATTAGACAGTATTGATGAGCAAGGCATCTTTGGTAACTTTGATGCTGGTCTGTGAATATTCTGTTCATCCAACTAAAAGATAGACATATCTGACTTTGAATGGGCATGCATGTACATGTAACACAGAGATACGCTTACAGGCAAATATTTTGTTCAACACGTGCTTCTCACCAATTGGTGAAATACATCTGCCCAAATGAAGCCTTTAATGAATTGATATCTGAATTACTACTTACTTCTTTGGTTTGCCATGACTGGTAAGGTGGCAGATAATTCTTCTCATTTAGAATCTGACCAGAAGACAAATCGAGTAAGAACAATGCCAGGAGTATGTCCCCTATGCTTGATATATACCAGCAAAATCGTAAGTCAGGTATGTCAGATTTGTTACAAACCAAAAGGTAAGTCAATTTTTTTTTCTGTTCATATAGTGGTTGAACAATCAGGAAAAATGTATGTCACTCAAATGTGGAACAGGGAGACACCTCGATTGGATTAACTCTCTTATTGACCATTCTCTGGGATAAAAAGAACATTGGTGATGAAACCAGATAAGAACTAAGAGAGTTAACTACAGTGGAATGTTCGACCATTATGGGGATTGAGCGAATTGCATAGAAGAATAAAAAATGGAAAAGGAAATTAGACTTTTCACTAGTGGAAAAAAATGACTAAGCAACTCTGGGATATGTTACAACAAGCTCCTGAATAAAATAAATAGGAAGTATTTTTCAGGCTGTGGGGGATTGAATGAAAGCAATCAATCTTCCTTGTGTGGGAACTGCATCCGTCCTACCCATAAGCTCCCTCTAGTGAATTAAAATCTCACAGCAACTCAACCGATAAACACTAGGCTTGAGCAATGGCCACTTACCGAAGACAATCTCCTGGGCATAACCAGTCAGACCTATGGTACCACTGCATTTTGTTGTGAGCTTCTCCTGCAGTAAGCCATTTTACAGTCACATTTTCTCCCTTTCTTATATTAATTATATTAGACATATATATATGCGTAATCACCCTTACTTTGACAAAGAGATAATTGCATTATTTTCAATGTAAAAAAGCTGACCTCGTTTTTGTTTTGCTCTGTAGAGTATAATTATCTGTGTCTTTAGGAAATTGCTCTTAAAGATGGCATAAATATTATTAAATTTATTTAATAGACCAGGGATACCTCTGTACCCTTTCCACTTAACAAACACACATCAACCACAGAGTATGTAAAAGGTGATCCACTAGGCCAGTAAAATGAGATAGCAATTGTATTGGCTCCCGGTAAATTAGTAATCCCGTCACAAATGAGTTAACACATATTATTAAAATAAAAGGTCGGGGTNAAGGTGATCCACTAGGCCAGTAAAATGAGATAGCAATTGTATTGGCTCCCGGTAAATTAGTAATCCCATCACAAATGAGTTAACACATATTATTAAAATAAAAGGTCGGGGCGCCTGGGTGGCTCAGTCGGTTGGGCGTCCGACTTCAGTTTAGGTCATGATCCCGCGATTCGTGGGTTCGAGCCCCGCATCGGGCTCTGTACTGACAGCTAGCTCAGAGCCTGGAGCTTGCTTCAGATTCTGTGTCTCCCTCTCTCTCTGACCCTTCCCTGTTCATGCTGCCTCTCTCTCTCTCAGAAATAAATAAAACATTAAAAAAGAAAAGGGCAAGATGTATAAGAAAAAAAAACAAAATCATGAGCATTTACAATAATCTGTGCTCCTGCTCCTGAAAAGAAAGTTGTATCTAGTGATGCTTGGGTGGCTCAGTTGGTGAAGCATCCACCTTCGGCTCAGGTTATGATCTCATGGTTTGTGGGTTCGAGCCCCACGTCTGGCTCTGTGCTGACAGTTCAGAGCCTGGATCCTGCTTCAGATTCTGTGTCTCCCTCTCTCTCTCTCTCTGCCCTCCCCCCTCTCATGCTCTGTCTCAGTCTCTCAAAAATAAATAAACATTAAAAAATTAAAAAAAAAGTTACATCTAAATTGATGAGCTATATATTGGCTTTGAGCTGAGCAGTACAGTGGAAACATTTTCTCAACTGGAGAAACCCAGGGAGGTCAAGTTGCTTAATGAGAAAGTGTGAAGAAGAGAAGACAACTCTTCATGGAGACATAGAGAAGCAATGGAAAGACAAGGTAATTAATTGAGAGAGGCAGGGAGTAAGGAAGCATACAAAAAAATGGAGAAAGAAAGAAAAGGGTAAGAAGTGAGAAAAAATAAGTATTTGGCATGATATAAGGAATTAGAGATATATGTTAAAAGTAGTTTACTGTGAGATTATGATATCAACTCTATCCATATCCCTGATAAATATTCACTAAACATCTATATTAGTCTTCAGTAGAATTTCTGGGCGTTTAAAAATTATTTTTTATGTATTTACTATGCCAAAAATAATAGGTACTCAGCTGTTCGCTGAATTGAATCTCCTTGGTATTCAATTCAGCGGAGAATAGTTCCATTTTAAGTCTGTTGTGTTTAACCTAGAAACAATGATAGGAAAATATAATTGGATGGTGCCCTTTTTTCAGTGGAGGCACTTAGTGAATTTCCCGTCTTGATTAGGGGAGTCGTTAATCTGGTGGATGTGAAAATGTGGGAGATATTGTGAGCCAGCAGCTGGGAGCTGCACTCAGGATCACAGGGGCTACTCCCAACATGCCATAGCTGTTTGCCAACCCACCACTGGCCATTTGATCAAAGACTTTTAAAGCTTAAGCAGAACACAGCATTTGAAAGACTCTCTAGAAAGGTTGCTATCTCAGAGATAAATGACTGCTTTCTCATTGAATCTCAGGTGGCATCTCATCCAACAATCTCAGGGGTCTTCTTTGCAGCCTTGTCCCAAGTATGGTACACTTTAAGCAATGGGGTATGTGCCCCATTGCTCTCTGGGAGAAAAAAAAAAGGTAATAAATGACAAATAAATAAATAAATAAATAAATAAATAAGTAAGTAAATTAATATCCTGATTTGTTGCGTTTGCCAATTTCTGTGGTGTAAATATATACATCTTACCATTGGTTCAACAACCAGCTCACAGTCATGAACTAGCTCTAGCCCACTATAAAAAGTAAGTCCGGATGTTCTGAATTGGTGAGGGGGATCTCAGCCATCCATGATCAGGGCCTAAGTCAGACTTGGAGTCCTGATTTGGAGCCCGGGGGTAAGATAAGGTTTCCTCACCACTGAGGTCATCTTCTGTGATCTGGTGGCCCCTCCCCCCCCAACAGGAGATACACCACGGGGGGCAAATACGTCTTGCATTGACCAACACAGACATTTAGACAAAGCAATGAGCAGGAGGGAAATGTCTACAGTGTGTTTACCCTTGTTTCTAGATACTTGACACATGTCTTGAGTTTTCCACAGATAATGTCACCATCTACAAAACCAAAATAATGCTCTGTGGAAGTTATGAGGGTAGCACATTAAGCTAGACTTTTCAAAAATATAGCCTCTCGAATGATATATTGTGGTATGGTATCTGTGAAGTATCTGTGAAGCCAGACTGAATTAGCTGGAATGCCTCAAATAGGAGAACAGACCACACATTTGTACTGTCTCCTCAAAGACAATGAAAAGAGTTGAGGAAAAGAACAGAAAAGTTACCAAGGCAGCAGCGGGGAGAACTGGACCTGGAGGAAGGGCCCTGGAGAGTTCGGGAACAGACTGTACCGCTCAAGCGCAGGACATGATGGGGAGCCTCAAAGGCTGGGATCAGATGTTCCTGGGGAAAGAATGTCTTGACGTGCCGCTTCCTTTCCCTTCTCACCTTCTTCCCCTTTCAGCCTTGAATAGAGAGAAATGGCTGTAGACAATGTGCTAGTTTATAGCATTTTACACTGAGGCCCTTTCTTCTTTGCCTTTGACTTGTGAATGACTGAGAATTGTCTTATTGTAAAACGTTTCTCAGAGAACAGGACTTCTATTCTACCTAATAATGCCCGAATGGGCAGCAGGCAAACAGTCAGCGCCTTGTTCCCGCTGCCACTCAGATGCTAGAATTGTTAATGGGGTCCCCAGGCTGGGCTGGTTCTGCCTCTCTGGCTTTTTGGTCACTGGCTGCACAGACAGGAGGTAGAAACATTCACAGATAAGCCACTTTTTTTCTCTTTAATTCGACCTTGAATTTGTCACGCGGAAGTATCAGGGGCTTTGAGCATCATAATGAGACCCTCTCTCGGAAAGCCTCATTCTCAGTGGGATTGGAACAGAGGGGGCTGGAGGAAAAACTGCAGTTTGGGTCCCCTTTACACAATAAAGTGCTGACGGGGGGGATTGGACAGTCCCCAGGAGCACTCCACATTTCAAAAGCAGACACTGAAACTCATTTGTGCCAATGGTTTGAACTGCGGGTTCATACTTGATCCCTAAATGTCGGCTATTTACAGCTTAATCAGACCTTTTTAATCCTGTCCCATCAAAAGGGTCATCAGGATAAGAAATGACAGCGTAGAAGGAACTTAGAATGCCTGATAGTGTGAACCCTGGATGAAAATGTCAATTAGGATCCTCAGAAGAAGAAAATGTAAAAATATTATGCCAATGGCCACAATAATGTTTGATGACTTCAGCAACCAAGGATAAAGATTTTCCCCAGAGTTAGCTTAGATAACTAGAAGGAGTAAGTCTTGTTTAGGTTCATCTTAGTGGAATTCATTTGTTTTGAAGAGGACAAGAAGTTTTGTTCTCTTTGCTTATTTTAAATGTATATAATGTTGCTTAATGTATGGAACAATAAAAGAAAAGATCTCTAGAATTCCATTTAAAACACTAAAATGACTGGAAATTTTCATAAAATATATTTTAAAAACAAGAAAAAATAAAGTATATATCTGTAGGCATAAAAATGTAAAATGACAGTGTTTAATTTAATTAAAAAGTTGAATTAGATAAATTCCAATATTTAGAATTTAGATATTTTTGTTACTTATTGTGCCTGCATGTATGTATGTGTTTAATTTACAACCAAGATCCTTAATTCAATTCCAGAAGAAAAATTTTCATATATATGTATACATATTTTTTTTCATATATATATACATATATATTGGAAAGGAAACCGAAATATTACCTGTTTAGAATAGCATCCTAAATTTAGACAGATATATACTAAGGTTCATCTTCTATATGGGAAAATATATTCATGAAAGCAGATAAAATCATGCTTCTTTTTTCTCATGTACAGAAGATGCTTATTTTCTAAAATAAAAAAAAATGTGTGTGTGTGTGTGTGTGTGTGTGTGTGCGCGCGTGCGCAGGGAACACTCCCATAGATACAAGCCCCTAAACAGTATTTATATTAGATTACATGTTGATTTCTAAGAGTTCACACCTTTTCCAGAATAAACCAGTCCCCAGTGCAGCAGCAGAAGCAAGAGAAGAGGGGTGGGGTTAGAAGTTGGGGATAGCAAAATTGAGGGGAACCAAAGTGAAAGGGCAGCGATGTCACAATTTTACCTAGAGGAAGTACTAGTAAATATTCAACTAGCCTTTTTATATCCTTTTATTTTCCATTGTCTTTTTGGCAGAAGCAGGAATGTTACCACTCTGCCTATCGTATAAAGCATATATCCAATGCACACAAATTTAAGAAAACCTGGAAATGACTACTCCTGGACCGGCCACATTAATATACATACAGTAAGTAAGAGAATCCATTCTTCTTCAGTTCAAACAACATTTATCAGACAAGTGTTTTATGCTAGGACTATCTCAGGTTCTAGGGAGACAGTGAAAAGTAAACAGTCATTGCTCATAGTCTCAGGGAGGAGATAGGTGTATAAGGAAATAACACGCTCTGAGTTCTAGAATAGACACAATGGATGAAGTGTTATGGGACATCAGTGGAGGGAAGAATTAACAGGCACCCCCTGAACGCGGGGACGGAATAATCCTTTGTGTGCAGATCAGGTGACATTAGAAGCTCCCATAGTCTCCAACTTTGGATGACAATGAGGAAACTGTTAAATGAAAATGACTACCTTTGTAATAGCAGAGTAAGTGACCATCAGACAGGCTCATAGTCAGAAAATGAGTGTCAACCCTGCATGTAAGGTAAAAAGCAGCAGACAGTTGTACAGTGTGCAGAGGGAGGAGGGGGGAACGAATGAAGTCAGTTCTCATTTTCTCAACTTTTGGGGAAATGAAGCAAAGGGGGTTGGCACTTGGTGAGTCAGAAATTTGAAATCACAGAATCCATGATTGCTAAAGAGTCTGAAGGAATCATGGAATGGAAAGCGCCAGAAATGGGTTACCCAAATTCTTCTCCCCACATTTCTGACTAATCCTCCAAGCATCGATGGGAGAGACCGAAAGTAATGCACGTGAAATCAAAAGATGTGAGAAGAGATCAAATCTAATAGCCCAAGAAGATATTTGTGGTTTAAGCCCAATGAAGAATAATTTCATGCTAAAACAAAACATAAAACAGCACTCATCAGAGAAAACTAAAGACCTCAAAGTCTCCATGTCTTAACATGCATAGTGACCAGAGCATAATCTAAAATTATCTGACATGAAGAACCAGGAAAATAAAAAATATTTCCAAGACAAAAGAAAACCAGCTGAAACTGGCCTAGAGATGGCCCACATGTTGAAACCACTAGGTAAGGATTTTAAAGCTATATGTGTAAACTTCCTCACTTAAATAGAACTATACATGCTCACTATGAATGAAAAAGTAGAAAATGATAAGAAATAGCTTTAAAGAAAAACATTCAAAATAGAAGCTGTCTATTCACTTCAAGTATAAAGACATAGATAGACTAAAAGTAAATGAATAGACAGACCATGAAAATAGTATGTATAAGAAATAGTATATATATGAAGGAAAAAAAATGGCTATACTAATATCAGATAATGTAGATTTCAATACAAAAATTGTCAGAGATGAAAAGGACACTTCATAATAATGAAAACATCAATTAATCAAGAAGATATAATTGTAAATGAATATGGATCAAATAATACAGCTAAGAATAATTAAAGAAAAACTAACAGAATCAAAAAAGAGAAATAGACAATTCCACCATCATAACTGAAGATATTAATATCATTACTTTAGAAATTGATGAAACAACTATACAAAATCAACAAAGGAAGTGAATACTGCTATCAACTACTTTAACTTGAATAATATTAATAAAACACCAAAAACCTACAGAATATCCATTTTTTCAATGGTACATGCTATATTTACCGGGAAACACTATATGTTATACTGTAAAACAAGTCTTAATAAAGAAGAAAATATTGAAATAATTCGGAGTATGTTTATAAACAAACTGGATTTATGCTAGAATAATAATAATAATAATAAGCAAGAAAAACACAACATGCATGATAATTAAATATAAATCCAATAATATAGGAATGAAAAAAAATTACATAATTATCTGTAATCTAGAGAAGAAATTATAAGTGAAGTTAGAAAATATTTTGAATGAGTGTATCAGAATTGATAGGGCTTCAGTTAACATAGTACTTAGGGAAGTTTTAAATGAAAGAAAGTTCTAAATCCAATCATCTGAGTTTTCATCTTAAGAAATTAGTAAAAGAAGAACAAATTAAACCCAAACAAATGTAAAAAGAAATTATAAAAGCAGTAATCAATGAAAGAAAAATGAGAAAAAAATAGATACGTTATAAAACCAAAAGTTGGTTCTCTGAGAAGAATTTTAAAATATATTTTAAAAACTGACCAAAGGGGAAAAATAGAAATAGCATTATCAAAATTAGAAATCAGGTAAGGGACATCAGAAATACCATGAAAAACTTCTTGCCAATAGAAGTGACAATCTATATGAAATAGGCAACTTTCTTTAAAAACAAAGATGATCAACTGAGCCAGGAAGATATAAAACTTAAATAGCTCTAATCCTTTAAAAAAAAAAAAGGAATTCTAAATGAAGAACTTTTCCTACTGCAGAGTTTAGAAAGGGAAGGTCCCAAAATAGTCTTGACTCTGAAATCAACTGCAAATTTGGGAGTCTCTAATCCTACCCTGAGATTTGATCATTTCCTAGAAAGACTCATAGAACTCACTGAAGCTATTATATTTAAGGGTATGGTATATAGCAATTAAAAGGATATAGATAAAAAATCAGCCAAGGGGAGAGGCCTATGGTACATAGTACTGTAAGTTTCCAAAGACAAAGCCTCAAACTGTCCTCTGCCCATAGAGTCATAGCAATGGCAGTTCTTCCCAGCAACAATGTGTATTGATACATGTGGAGCCCTGCCAACCAGGGAAACTCACCTGAGCCTTGTTAAGCCAGTTTTATTGAGCTCAGTCTCTTGTGTAGATATGATTGACCACAGAAGTGGTCATGTGGCTGACCTTTAGACTCTAACACTTATGGAGGTGGAGCTGTTACAATGTGACCCAAAGCCCCACCATAAATTACATTGTTAGACTATCTGGTGTGGCCCAAGGCTACCAGGTAAACAATGGCGCTCTTATCACACAGGACATTCCAAGGTTTAGAAATCACTTTCCAGGAGCTAAGATCAAAGGCCAGACCTTTGGATAGGCAAATTTTTTTGCTACACGCCCTTGAGGAAAATGCTCCTGCTCTCCTCCTTAATAAATTCTATCTAACTCTTAAGGAAGAAATAATATTCAGGCTACCAAAAAGTCTTTCATAAAGGAGGGGAGAAGGAAATATTTACCATGTCATTTTATGGGGGCAGAAAACCTGTGATCTAAAATGAGCTAAAAGCATCAATTTAGGAGACAGACACAAAAGTGCTTAACGAAGTATTAGCAAGTAAAATCTATCAAGACATAAAAAAGATAGACATTGTGGCCAGGCAGGGTGTGTCCCAGGTTTTCAATGTTGTTTCCACGCTTGGAAAACCAATCAGTGTAACTACCCAGATGTACAGAAGAAAGGAGAAAGCCATATGATCATTGAAGTAGATGAAGAAAAAAATCATTTCACATAATTTGACATCCATTCATGAAGGAAAGGAGTGAAACAAACTAAAAATAAAAGGGAACTTTTCAGTTTTTAGCAAACGAAACATAGACAGAAATTTCTTCAATCCGGGTAAAAAGATGTGAGAAACCTACAGTTAAATCATCCTCAACAGTGAGTACATCAATGCTTGCTACCTAAGACTGAGAATAGGCAAGGATGTCTATTCTTATCATTTATTTGCAACATTATCCCACATTCTTAGCGAAAGTGCCAAAGTAAGGAAAAAAAAAAGACATACAATTTGGAAAAAAGAAAGAACAAGCATCTTAATTCCCAGATAAAATAATATCTTACAGGGAAAACCCTAAGGAATCAAGAAAAAACCTAGGAATAAAAGTAAACTTAGCTTGAAGAATACAAGGTCTATGTAAAAAAAAACTTTGTAGGGGCGCCTGGGTGGCTTAGTTGGTTAAGCGTCCGACTTTGGCTCAGGTCATGATCTCATGGTTTGTGGCTTCGAGCCCTGAGTCAGGCTCTGTGCTGACAGCTAGCTCGGAGCCTGGAGCCTGTTTCAGATTCTGTGTCTCCCTCTCTCTCTGATTCTCCCCTGCTCACATTGTCTCTATCTTTCTCTGTCAGAAATAAAGAAAATTTTTAAAAATTTTGTAAAATAAAATAAATTGTATGCCTGATGCTAATAATGGAAATTAGGAAATGAAATGATCTCCATTTACAATAGCATTGAAAAAGTCCTTGGAAATAACAAAATTATGCAAGAATTGTACACTGAAAGCTGCCTAGCATTGGAAAAGGAAATTTATAAAGACATAAAGTAAGGGTGCCCAGATGGCTCAGTCGGTTGAGCATCTGACTCTTGATTTTGGCTCAGGTCATGATCTCACAGTTCATAATATCTAGCCCTTCATTGGGCTCTGCACTGGCCGTACACAGCCTGCTAGAGATTTTCTCCCTCTCCCTCTCTCTCTGCTCCTCCTTCATTAGTTCTCTCTCTAAAAAAATGAATAAACTTAGAAAAGACTTAAAATAATGGAGAAATATACCAGATCCATGGATTACAAGACTTGAAATGACTTTTGACAAAAGTACAAATGCAATTCAATGGTGAAAAGAGTTTTTTCAAGAAATGGGGCTGGAACATATGAACATCTGCATGGAGAAAACATGATTTCAACTCTTTACATTATAAACAGAACAGATCAGATATGATAAAGCTATTAAATATATAACAGAACATACAGGAAAAAGAACCTGTGATATTGCGTTAGGGCCATATTTGTTAAATAAGACACAAAACACCATAATTCTAAAAAGTGAAAATAGTAATAATAATAATAATAATAACTATACAATTAAAACTATTTGCTTTTTGAAAAATGCACTGAAGGGGGTAGCTGGGTGGCTCAGTCAGTTAAGCATTCAACTTTTTAAAAAAATTTTTAACACTTATTTGTTATGGAGAAACAGAGAGAGGCAGAGCATGAGCATTGGAGGGTCAGAGAGAGGGGGAGACACAGAATCCAAAACAGGCTCCAGACTCTGAGCTGTCAGTACAGAGCCTGTTGCGGGGCTCAAATCCACAAACAGTGAGATCATGACCTGAGCTGAAGTTGGACGCTCAACTGCTTGCACCACCCAGGAGCCCCAGCATCCAACTCTTGATTTGGGCTCAGGTCATGATCTTAGTTTGTGGGTTCAAGTCCCATGTTGGGCTCTGCACTGACAGTGTGGAACCTGTTTGGGATTCTCTTTCTCCCTCTCTCTCTGCCCCTGCCCTGCTCATGCACTCTCTCTCTCAAAATAAATAAATAAACTTTAAACATTTTTTGAAAAATGCATTTAAGAAACAACAAGAAAGCTACAGATAGAGTGGAAATGTTTGCAAAGCATATATCTGTCAAAGGGTTTATGAGATCAAAAATTTATTAAGATCTCTTAGAACCAATTAATAAAGCAAGCAATTCACTTAATAAGTGGGTAAATAGTTGTTTCAAACAGTTCAAAACAAAAGATACATGAATGGTAATAAACATGAAAATACATTCAATATCACTAGTCATCAGGGTAATACAGTTGTGTGTGTGTGTGTGTGTGTGTGTATTCAATGGAATATTATTCAGCTATTAAAAACAAATAAGTCTTGTCATTTGTAAAAACAAGGCATCATAATGCTTTGTGAAATAGATCACACAGGCAAAGACAAATACTGCATGATCTCACTTACATGTGAAATCTAATATAAAATAAAATAAAATACCAAACTCATAGAAAACTAGACTAGATTAGTGGTTAGTTAGAAAGTGAGGCATTGGGGAGGCAGAACTGGAGAAATGTGATCAAAAGGTACAAACTACTAGAGTGCCTGGGTGGCTCAGTTGGGTAAGTGTTTGACTTTTAATTTTGACTCAACTCATGGTCTCATAGTTCGTGGGGTCAAGTCTCATGTTGGGCTCTTCACTGGCAGCATGGAGCCTGCTTGGGACCGTCTCTTTCCCTCTCTCTCTCCCTCCCCTGCCTAGACTCTCTCTCTCCCTCAAAAATAAATAAATAAACTTAAAAAAAATACCATCATCCCATTGTAAGAAAAATAAGTACTGCAGATATAAAGTATAACAAAAGACTATTGTTAACATTTCTATAGGATGTATAGGGAAGTTGTTAAGAGAGTAATCCTCAGAGTTCTCATCAGAAGGGGAACAAATTTTCCTTTTTGTTTGCTTTTCCTTCTTACTGTATCTTTGTGAGATAATAATGCTACCCAAAAGTATTGTGGTAATCACTTGATAGTATATGCAAGTCAAACCATAGTACTATACACAGTGGACAGTAATGTATATGAATTATATCTCAGTAAACTGGAAAAAAAAACTAAAACCATAATGAAATGCCATTGTGCATCCACATGAAAGGCTAAATTCGGAAGACTCGGTATTTAAAAAATTGGGGCTCTCACATGTAGTCAGCAGGATGGCCAAATGGAACGGCCAGTTTGGAAAACAATATTGAAGTCTCTTATAAAGCCAGACTTACGCTTTTCATATGACCCAGAAATCTGACTCCTAAGCTTTACCAAAGTAAGTGAGAGCATAATTTCACAGAATGACTTTCATGTATATGTTCAAGGCAGTATTATTCAGGGAGGAATCTCAAAAGTATTACACTAAGTCAAAGAAATCAGACCAAAATAACAAAATACTGCATGATTTTATCATATGAAATTGTAGGAAAGACAGAGCTATAATGACAGAAAGGAGATCAGTGGTTGTCAGGGCCTGCAAGGTAGGGGAGTAAGTCAGGGGCCAAAGTCAGGAGGCAACTCTAAGGCCATGGAAATGTTCTATCTCTTGATTGTGGTGGTGGTCACATGAATTATCAAAATTCATCAAATGTATCCTTAAAAACTGCATGTTTGTGGGGCATCTGGGTGTCTCAGTCAGTTAAGTGTCTGATGTTGGCTCAGTTCATGATCTATCTCATGGTCCGCAGGTTCAAGCCCCACATCAGGCTCTCTGTTGTCACCATTGACCCCACTTTGGACCCTCTGTCCCTTCTTTTTCTGTTCCCCAACCTCACTTGTGCTTGCTTGTTATCTCTCTCTTTCAAAAATAAACCAAAAAAAAATTTTAAAAATGCATGGCTTGTTGTATGCAAACTGTAATTAATGATGATAAAAAATAATAAATTTTGGCAACTATTTTTTTTAAGATTTCTTAGAGGAGGAAGAAGAGATCTTTGAGGGTTTTTTTTAATGTTTTTTTAAATTTATTTCTGAGAAAGAGAGAGAGAGAGAGAGCGGGAGCAGAGGAGGGTCGGAGAGAGGGGGAGACACAGAATCCGAAACAGGCTCCAGGCTCTGAGCAGTCAGCACAGAGCCCGACGCGAGCTCGAACCCACGAACTGTGAGATCATGACCTGAGCTATAGTCGGATGCTCAAATTGACAGCTATCCAGGCACCCCCTGTCAACTATTTAAATGATTATTAAAGCTCTTAGTGTCTGTCTGGGTATGTGTGCTGTCCTTTACTTAATCCGGAATGTCTTCTGAGTTGAGACCCTGGCTAGGAGCCATCACCATAGCAAGAAGCAAGACAAGAACCTTTCTTCTGAGGCAGAGTTTCTTGTCCCTGGGGCACTGAACATCTTTTCTCCTAAATTTGAATGTGAAGGAGACTTTCATCAATACAGCCCATGGGTCCTTCACCACTGCTTGGACAGGCTTTGCTTCTGAGCTCTGTTAAATGTGCATTTCCAGGTATTCTGAGGGCGCAGATGGTCTCCATAATTCTTTCAACACCAAAACAATAACCAGGTTGAAAGGAAAAACAAAGGCAAACCAAATACTGCTGACAAATTTGACCATTTCCTTCAGGTAAATAGAATTCACCAAAAGCAGTGATTACTCCATGCATTTTTATGTGAGGGTTCCCCTTCTATCCTTTCCACAGAGAGCTCTTAGTTAACTATTGCTGGAATTGGAGTCTCAAAAGCAATTCTCACTGAAAGAATGACATATCAATTAAATGAATAATCAAATTCAAAATGTTATTTGAATAATTTGAGTTCTTAAATTAAGCAGGCTGATTTTTTTTTTTTTTTGCAGTAGGCTATAAATTACATTTTCCGCTACATTGACAGTAAACGGGTAATTAATATCTCAACTTTTCTTCCTCGATGTTGATTTAAAAAATAAAATTAAATAAGCACAGAACATAAATCAGCATGGCCATCCCAAATTAGATGTGATTGCCCGTCCCCTGTTTATCCTACTTTCTCCGTGTGTATTCTTCCTGTTTGGAGAGCAGCCTGGACCTAAGACAGAATAGTGCACACCAGACAAAAGTTGACGCATTGTAGAGGTGGCAATGGAAACTTTAGTAACATAATAAAATCTTTTAAACTATTATTAGATATTTTCTGCTCCAAATGTATAAATAATAGCCATATAAATATGGCACTTTGTATTCAATATACTATTTCCACTGTCACTATCTTAACCATTCGAAAAAGATAATTGAGTTAGAAACCAAATGGGTCACTCTTTAGGCTGTACTTTCTAAATGTTCTATTATTTTGGTGAAAACAATGAAATGTCATTTTAAAAAAACATAAGGAGATTTTGTGTGTGCCAGGGAGTGCTTTAAATGCTTTATACATAGTTGATTTAGTTTTCTCTATAACCTTAGAAGGATGTTACATTTACTGTTTCCATTTAATGGATTCTCAAGCTATTAAGAGAAGGACAGCTATTTGTTCAAGCTGGGAAGCAGCAGAGCTGAGATGAACATGGTGATGTTACACCAGAGCCTCGGATCCTAACTCCTGTGCCCTCCCCTCCCCTCCCCCC
>NW_027529641.1:1105883-1107469 GCF_008692635.1 Crocuta crocuta | reverse complement strand
AGCAGGTATTTTACTTCTTGTTGAAATATAATTCTGACACTACCCGGAATTAGGTTGAATTTCCAAGGTTCACTTCTGACACCAGCCACAAAATGAGGGCTTCCCAGGTGACCAACTGGTTAAGAATTTGGGGGTCCCCACTACCTCCTCAGGCTTTATCATTTCCTAGGATACTTAGAGAGGTCAGAAAAGCACTGCACCAGGATTACAACTTCATTACAGTGGATACAAATCAGGACCAGCCAATGAAAAGATGCATAGTGTGCATAGTGGGTCTGAAAGGATCCCAAATGTTAAATTTCCATGTCCTCAGGACACGTCACTTCCCCACCGTATTGATAGATAATTGCCAACCAGGGAAATACATCTGAACTTTAGTGTCCATAATCTTTACTGAGGTTTTGCTACCTAGGCATAACTAATTTAATCACTGGCTGTATCATTGAATTCAATCTTCAGAGACCTTCTTCTCTGGATTTTGGGAGGTCAAGACAGCATCACATGGCTCAAAGTCAATGCTCTAGTTTTCTGGTTGGTCTTTCTAGCATTGCTAGCCCCATCCTAAAATATCTGGAGACCTACAATGTGGAAATTTATTAGCATTAACTCACTAACGAATAACAAAACATGGATAACAAAGACACTCCTATCACTTGGGAAATTTCAAAGGCTTAGAGTCCTCCTCCGAGGAACCAGGAATAAAGACCATGCTTTATTATACAATAGACCAATCGATGAACATTGGTCTCCTCTTGCAGCACTACCTCTCTCCAGCTTTCTGAAAGGTCGCACCAAAAAAACTGTAGGAGTCCCTCTTGCTGGCTACGAAACAAACAGCATCTGTGAAATCCAAGAGGTGATGTTCAGTTGTAGGTACAAACCTCCCACACTTTGTGTGACCCAACTCAGGAGGCAAGAATCAAAATTAGCCATTTCTCTGTTTCTTTCACTCTCTTTATCTTCATTTTTTGATAATCCTCTGAAATCTTCTAATCCATCTTGGTCCCTTGGTAGCACTCTCCTAACACAGTTGTTCTTTTTCATAGGTGCCCAGCACTATCCCTGTACTCACAGATCCCATTTCTGCCTTACCTTGTATTTTAAAGCTTATCCATTCTCTCCATCCACTTTTCAGCTCCACGTGCCTTTGAGTTCCTTTCAGCATTTATAGATCTTTCAAAATTAAGATGTGACACTGAATTTAAAGAAATATGGTACGGCTCTGGCATATCTTCTAACTTGATTATCTCAGTGTGTGTGTTGTACCACACTCTGCTCTTTCATAACCAAATAACACAACACTGATTCTCTCGTAGGGGAAAAGCCCAACAGCTTATGTTTCTTCTAAAATCTCTCTTCATTTTCATATACTCAAAGACATCATTTTACAATCAGACTCACAAGTTACATTTATGTGTCAAAATACCACTAAAATGTAAAGAAAAAGAAAAATAATCAATGCTTTATAAATATAACTTGTTCTGTTTCATGATCTTGGTTGTAAAGATGTTTTAACACCCTTTTTTAAATTAAGAGATAATTTAATCTTGGATTTTTCTGTCATTCACCTGCCAGTTAAATTAATG
>NW_027529641.1:1068383-1103383 GCF_008692635.1 Crocuta crocuta | reverse complement strand
GCGGCTACATGTTGACCACATTTGCCCTTCTCCCAGGCTAGTGCAGCACCACATGGAGAGGCTCCCCTGAGCCTCCAGTTCTTCCNCAGCTACTCTCAACGTTTATGGGAACAAACACCTGCTCTGAAATCACACCACAGGAACTGCAGGAGAATCTGTGGGGCTCAACATTTACGGGTCTGCTTGTGACCAAGAAGAGGGGAAGTGCTTGCAACAGCCAGCACCCAGATCTTGGCAGAGACCTCATCTCTTCAGCGCCCAAGTAATAAACCCATCCAGCAGCTTTGCTCACTGACAGCAGCAAGATGGGGGTGCACTCTGACCAGGTAATTTGAAGAGGTGCAGAGCTGCCTAATTAAGGATCCTCAGATGAGTTTTGCTGGCCCTCAAGCCTGGTTTGCCCACAACCAGGCAAAGACCTCACTTAACAGCTCCACCCACTGTAGAGTATGGCTTCCAGCTCCATTGGACCAGAAGGGCTAGTGAAAACTCCTGGAAGCTGTTCTGGACCAGTGATGGTCCANCAGAGCTGATTGCCTCCAGGACAAAATTAATACCAGGAGTTTATGGATGGGAAGAATTGATATTGTTAAAATGTCAATACTACGAAAAGTCATCCAGAAATTTAATGCAACTTTACCAAGATTTACATGACATTCTTTACAGAAGTAGAAAACACACTGCAAAAATTTATATGGAACCTAACAGATCCTGAATAGTCAATGAAACCCTAAGAAAGAAGAACTAAGCAGAAGATATTACAGTTCCTAATTTCAAGCTATACTATAAAGCTATAGTCATCAAAACAGTTTAGTACTGTTAGAAACACAGACAAAAACATCAATGGAACAGAATCAAGATCCCATAAATAAACTGAAGCATGTTCGGTCAACTAACATTTGACAAGGGCACAAAGAATACTCAATGGAAAAAAGAGAGTCTTTTTAGTAAATGTGCTGAGATAATTAGATATTCACATGTAAAAGAACAAAACAGGACTCATGTCTTTCACCTCTCCTAAAAGTTAACTCAGAATGGATTAAAGACTTACAGATAAGACGTAAAGTCACAAAACTCTCAGAAGTTAACATGGGAGTAAAGCAATTGGGCATGGGTCATGGTAATAACTTTTTGGATATGACACTTAATGCACAAACAGCAAAATTAAATAATTAAACAAACAAACAAGTCAGACTACATCAAACTAAAAAACTTCTGCACAGCAAAAGAAACCTTCTAGCAAAAGAGAACACAACCTATGGAATGGGAAAAAAATCTTTGTAAACTATGTCTCATAAAGTTTCAAAATATATAAAGAGCTTATACAACTCAACATTGAAAGTAAGAAAATGAACAAATGTCCTAAAAAGGCATTTCTCTACAGAAGATATATGAAGAGCAACACATACATGAAAAGATACTCATCATCATTAGTCATTAAGGAAATGCAAATTAAAACCACAATAAGATAACACTTCATGCCTGTTAGGATGGTCATCATCAAAATTACAAGAAATAGCAAAATCTGGTGTGGTCGTGGAGAAAAGGGAAGATTTATGCACTGTTAGAGGGATTGTAAATTGGTGCAGCCACTATGGAGTGTGAAGGATCCACAAAAAATTAAAAATAGAGCTACCATATGATCCACTTCTGGGAATACACCCAAAGAAAACAAAAACACTAGCTCAAAAAACTAGCTGTATCCCTACGTTCATAACAGCATTAAGTACAATAACGAAGACATGGAATTAACCTAAGTGTCCACCACTGGATGCATAGATAAAGAAGTCTTGGTCATAAAATAAAAATGTAAAAATCTTACCGTTCGTAACAACATGGATGGACCTTGAGGGCATTATGCTAAGTGAAATAAGTCAGACAAAGAAAGACAAATACTGCATGATCTCACTTACATGTGAAATTTAGAACAAACAAACAAAAAACATTATAGCAGAAGAGATTAGATTTGTTACCAGAGGTGAAAAGTGGAGGTGTGGGGTGGGGGGGAGGGAGGTGCATGAAGGTACTCAAAAGTTACAAACTTCCAGTTGTAAGATAAATAAGAACTAAGCATATAATGTACATGGTGACTATAGGTAATACTGCTGTATGATATATAGTAAAGTTGTTACTCTACAGTAAATCCTAAGAGTTCTTATCACAGGAGAATTTTTTCCTTTTGTACCCTTTCTTTTCGTTTTATTGTATCTACATGAGAAGATATATATTAGCGAAAACTACATGGTAATTTTTTCTTAACATATGTAAATGAAACTATCAGGCTGTATGTATTTTTTTAAGTTTAGTTATTTATTTTGAAAGAGAGAGAGCATGGGTATGAGTGAAGGAGAGCTGGAGAGAGAGAGAGAGAGAGAGAGAATCTGAAGCAGGTTCCACACTGTCAGCACAAAGCCATATGCGGAGCTCAAACCCATGAATCGTTAGATCATGACCTGAACTGAAACCAAGAGTCAGATGCTCAACTGACTGAGCCACCCAGGCACCCCAATCATCTTGTATGTCTTAAACTTCCACATGATGTATGTCAATTATAACTAAGTGAAACTGGAAAAAAAAAACCAACTAATTTACATCCTTAATTTTAAGCTCAGGAAGTTCTCAGGACTTTTAAAAATTGATGATACTATTTTTTCTCCATGTGAAATAATGTGAATTGTGTTCTGTTATGTATGGGACATTTTAGATAGTGTGATTCACCAATTCAAGAAATATAGAACAAAAATTCCCAACGCTGATTCTCGATGTCTGAGAATATTGCTGGCTCTGTATCATTTCCTATCCATATTTCTATTCCCTGACTTACAGTTAATTGGAATGATCTGTGTATTAAGTTCATTAACCTACTTACATGGAAGAATTTGTTAATGAAAAGAAAAAAAGATAAGTCAGCATCTCACAACTCATGAATAGTAAATCTTGGTATTGATGTTGATTCCACAAAAGGAAAAGTGATCGTCTTTTATACAGAACTATATTTGAATAAATATTATCAGACATTTACATCTATTGAGTCTTAAGTAAATTTATGGGGGAAAATCCATAATTCAAAGGCTCCTGAATCACCATAGTAAAGTCATGTTACTAACCTGACACCACACAAAGGCAGTCATGTCCTGTTTTCAAGTAAATGTGTATCTATTATAAGCATCTTCAAAGTGAAAAAAAACTGGGCTTTTGTCTATATATTAGAACATGAAATAAGAAGTAGGCATTACGTATGTAGTTTAGCACATCCGTGATGATGATGATGATGATGATGATGGCTGGAGGAAATGGTCGAACCAACACCATGTCACCCGATAACAGATAAGAATTTATAAAAATCACCCATCCTATGTCAAAAGGTTTTGATGTTACCCACCCTCTCTGGGACTGATATATCTTTGAGAAACACTTGCAATATTTCAGTGAACTACTATGGTCAATGGAGATGTATTGTCCCCCAAAGGAAAGGAAAAATAATAAAATAGAAAGAGGCAGAAGACCATTAAGTATAGAATCGAGGAGTGCACACTCCAATTTCTACCATGGTCCGATGGGCAACTTAGAAGTGTGACTCTTCCAAGAAAATAAGTGAAATACTGAGTAGCAGGAAGAGTCTGGAAATCTATAGAGTTGTATATCCTATTTAAGATCATGCAATTGTTTTGTTGTTTAAAAATATGGAGCTAGTCAAATAAAGCACATGTGAATCCTCTTGACCTGTAACAAATAAGTAAAAGAGAGAAAAGTGACAGGGAGCCCACATTACTTAGAATGGCTTATAATATTGATCAAAACAACTGAATAGATCTCAGAGGTCTGTAGGAGGGTTTCTCAAACTCAGCACAATCAACATTTGGGGGCCGGCTAGTCCTTTGTTGTCAGGAACATCTGTGTGCATCCCAGTCTGTTTACCAGCATCTCTGGTCTCTACCAACTAGGTGCCAAAAGTATCCTCCCTCACTCTGGTACAAGCTATAACATTTCAAAGTATCTTTAGACATTGCCAAATGTCCCTCGGCACATGCGGGCGTGTGTGCATGTGTGCGTGTGTGTATGTGTGTGTGAAATTGCTCCCAGTTGAGAACCACTGGTATCAGATACAATTCAAAGTTTATAAATGCTTATGAAGATATTTTAATTAGTAACTAAAGGAGAATGAAGACAAGACATTTATATTGAAGTAAATGCTTAATAAAGACCAAAACAAGCCTAATCTGAAAAGAAAAAAGAAAATAAGAAAGCAAAAGAGATAAAAATAGTTATTGTAAAAGTAGAGTAAATATTGATTCCCCCAACAAAATCTGTAGTTGATTTTTTGGGGGGACAAAAAAAAATTGTTGACAAATATAACTTCAAAAATAGGACAGAAATGCCCAACAGATACACAAAAAGTATGAAAGATATAAAAAAGATGTTAAGAGGAAACATGTATAAACTTATATCAAAATACTTAAAATTATCAGTGAAATAAGATTACTAACTAAGAAAATATAATATAAAGTTTATTAAAAGAACTTTAATTTTGACCCTTCCCTGCTCACGCTGTCTCTCTCTCTCTCTCTCTCTCTTTCTCTCAGAAACAAATAAAAACATTAAAAAGAATTTGAAGTAGACTTTGTGCTGACAGCAGAAAGCCTCATGCAGGGCTTGAATTCATGAACCGTGAGATCATAACCTGAGCCCAAGTCAGATGCTTAACAAACTGAGCAACCCAGTCACCCTTATTATTATTTATAATAATTTGTTGATATTTTAGGATTTACATAGACCATATCAAGTACAAAATGATCAGATTTATTTTTTCCTTTCTAATCTTAATGCCTTATTTTTCTTTTCTTATTGTGCTGGCTAATTTCTCAAAACAATGTTGTATAAAAGTGGTGATATTGAGAATTATTTTCTTTTTCCTATTTTAGAGGCTGTCTTCAATATTCCTCTATTAGAAGATGCTTCTCACTTTTCAGGTCACGAAAGTACTCTTTTATTCTAGTCAGAAAATTGTATGTACATATCTATGTCTTTTTCAGTGGTTTTACCTCTGTTTTATATTCCTTATATTTACTAGTAAAATATCAGTTATTAATAGGGATGACACTGGGAATTCCTCTAAAATTTTAATTGTGATGATGGTCATTGGTTGGGCTAGAAATAAAATTTCTTCCTCTTTTTAAAATTTTTTTAATGTTTTATTTATTTTTGAGAGAGAGAGAGAGAGAGAGACAGCAGTGGAGAAGTTGCACATATTTATGAAAAGAAAAATACCCTTAAGAGATCAAACCTTTTGAAGCTGATCTATATTTTTAACATAGTTCCAATCAAATTTCCAATAGTCTTCTTCAAGAAATTTGAGAAGTTTCTTTAAAAGTTTATTATAAAAAACAAAGGATTGTTTACCACAAATCTTTTCTGAAGAAGAAAATGTAGAGGGTGTTTCCCTATTTGATATTAAAACATAATAAAAACATTCTAAAGTTATGCTACAGCTATAAAACATATTGTAGAGCTATAGCAGTTAAGAGAAATTTACCAGTCAGATAAATATTAGACCAGAAAAGCCCATGCATATATGGAACTTTGATATGTAACAGAAATGTATGTCAGATCATTGAAAATAGAAGCTATTGGTCAAGAAAAGGAAAAAAAAATACACAAACTACATACTGGAAGATGTTTGGATACATATATTTTAAGATGTTAAAATTCTTAGAAATCGTTAAGAAAAAGGAAACTCAGTAGAAAAATAGGCAAAAGACAGACACATTTCACAGAACAGGAAATCTGTATGTCTGGTAAACACATGATAAAACCATCAATATCACTAATCAGGGAGGTATAAATCAACACCAGGTAAGACAACTGTTAACAATTATTCATATTGTAAAAGTTAAGAATTCTTGATAATAGGAAGAGTTGGAGAGGATGTGATTCAATGTAATCTGATACTTTGCCTGTGATAGTGTAAACCGCTACAACACATTTGGGAAATAATTCGGTAATCTCTTGCAACACTGAATATTTGTGTAACCAGAATTTCCACACTTAGGTACACACACAACAGAAACTTCTGCACATATATACAAGAATGCTTACTGAGCCACTTTAGTGAAACAATGTAAAGGTCCGTCAACAAACGAATGGACAAAAACATTGGAGGTATAGTTACGCAAAGGAATTGCAACAGGGATAAATGAAGTGAAATCAAATGCAATGGAACACAGCCACACTCATTATTATCAATGACTCTTGGTATAATTTCAGTGAGAATTCCAGAAGACTACCTACAGAAAGATGTATTCCTTTCATAAAGTTCAAACCAAGCCAAATCCCGCGATATGTTATTCACTAAGACATACGTCTGCCTGTGTGCAGTGGCTGCCTTACTCTTTGGGAAGGGCTGCATGTCTTGAACGCTGTCTCTCATTTCTCCTGATCAGCAGAGATCACTCTCAGCTCCCTTAAGATGTCACCAGATTTTACCGGAGTACCTGTAAGCAGTGAGTGAAGATGCAGGAACAATTGGAAGATGGGGACAGACCCGCTGTGAGGCTGAGGCACTGTAGAATTCTAATCTGTCATGCCAGTCCACATTGAGCCATTAAAAGACCATTAAAAGTTAGGCTGGTTTCTCCTCACTCTTATCTGTGGCCTGCCCTCTTCCTCCTGAGCTCCATCAGGGATGACAGCAGCTGTGGGTCTATTGTAATCTATCAAGGGATCTTTGCTTTTAGAATTAATTTAACTTTCTTTGTGTTCTTATCCCTCTGATGTTTTTAAAATAAACTAGGATTCTGTAGCCTATCCAGTTTGTTTTGCTTGTTGTGGTGAGGGCAATAATCCCTTTCAACTTTCAACATCCTGAGCCTAGCCGGTACAATATCTTAAAGCTGCAAATCATTGAAAACAGCCAACTTTTGCCAAATGTGTTTTTGTCACTCATTTTAATTTGTCCCTCGTCTTTTGTTTTCAATATATACTGACTTATTAATTTATACATCTTTAGAATCATCCCTTGAGGTTTTTGGTTACGCTTAGAAAGACCTTCCTTCGTTTGGGATTACTTACAAAAAACATCTCCTGTTTTCTAATACTACTTTAATGCATTTATTTTTAGCGTAAAATCTTTGGTCCATCTGGAGTTTATTTTGGTGTTGGAAATAAAGTAGGAATACAATTTTATTTTTTTTCCAGATGGCTACTAAGTTGTCCTAACTCCATTTATGGACAAAGAATATGAACAGAGTTTTACATACAAGTAATTTTTAAACATATGAAAAGATGTTCAACTACAGTCATATTTTAAAACCCTGAAAATAATAACTATAGTTAAGTATTATTTGGCACTCTCCATCTAAATTAAGTGTGCACATATTCTTTGATCCAACAATATTTTTTTCTAGGAGATTAGCCTTTAGATGTTATCACATATATTTAAAAATACCCACCTATACGGATACTCATTGCTACTTTATAAGTATACAGGAAAACAAAGTCCAATCACAGAAATGCCCTTGAAGATGAATTGGTATGAAAAGTTTTGTGCGTCCACCATTACGCACTGTGAAGTAATTACAAAGAAGGATGTAGATGGCACATTAATGTTGAAGTCTGATATTTAAGACATTATTAAATTTAAAAAGCAAAGTGCTTTTATGTATGTTCCATATACTCCCACTTCACCAAAAAGGAACACACACACACACATACAAATGTACACAAACACCTTACACACACATACAAATTTGTATGCGTAGACTGTTCGGAAAGGCTATCCAAGCATGTTGTAATGGTGTTAGGTGGGGAACAGAGTGAGTCTAGAGAAAGAAACCACCTCTAGTTATTTGAAAGCAAAGAGTATTTTTCTGAGTGTGATTTCAAGAATATTGTTGCAGAACTACCAAAGAAAGGCAAGAGACTAGTCAACTTTGTGAATAAAATGGCCCATCTTTAAATTCTTGCGATACTCACAAGTTCTCCTGGTTATTTTTAAACCAAAAAGCCAAACCAGGAGCAGAACATCAGGCTTTAAAGTTTAACCTGCAAAGGTATTATTTGCTTACTACAAATCTGCTGGATGCACGAAGAGAAAAATTCGGCTTCCAACTTTTTTCCTCCATCATCATCATTACTAACAGAATACCCCTGCACACTCATTTTCTCAGCCACTGGTTTTCACACTGAGTTTGGTGGAGAGCCAGGCTTTCCTCATACAGGCTTCAGGTGCCTCCCTGAGAAGTGGGGGGCCAGACAGACCAAGGGAGCATTCCCTCCTCCCTCCCCTGCTTAACCAGAACAGTTTCACTGTTGTCTTCTTTTGTTGACAGGGAGGAGGGAAGATTCTAAATAATTTGTCTTTTTAAAAAACAGATCTTCAGTCAACTGAAGAAAGTAATCGAAGCCTATTCTTGTCTGTCACTGCTATTTCAATCAACATGACGCGTTTAACAATAGAACAGCTTTATACACTTTATAAACGTACACACCCGGAAGCATAGGGCTAGGAGAGACCCTACCAATGATGTGGCCCTGTCCCATCATTTCACAAAACAGAAGGACAGAGAGGTCACAGAGATGAAAGGATCTGTCCAAGGTCACATTTGAATTATTGGTGGCAGATTTGGGCTTAAGGTGCCAGCCTCCAATTTCCTTGGGCTTTTCTCCATGTTCCTCATTGGTAAACGATTAACCAACCTCTCAATATTGACATTTGACAAGGGATTTGAATCAACATTTTGCTGCCGTGGCTATAAGTTACTCATGTGACCAAATTCCCCCAATTCCTCTCTTTGGTAAATATTTGCTTTTCAGTTCAATTTTTTGATGGTTTCCACCAATCAAGTTCTGCCCAAGAAAGACAACCACTCCCACTGGTTGTCACCTTTGACGGTTATGTATAAACCCAAACCCGGTCAAAGACAAAGCCACTCATCCAAAAGGGAAAAAGCCATCTTCAGAATAGGTCTGCAGGTAAAAGCCTTGTGATCATTGTATCTATCTATGCGTTTGTATTATCATTTCATAAGGCAAAACAGAAGGTGGCAAAAACCTACTGCCATCCCTTCGTTTTTGATGGAACATATTCATCAAAAAAGCATTCAGTCCCCTGAGCTTGCAGCCATATGCTACAGGAAAATGTCACCAGTTAAAGATGTATTCATTTGCTGTTTTGAAAACTCTGTTTGATATTCATGCATTCCAAGTGTTTTGACCTAGATTTCTGTAGAGGCATTAGATCCAGTCTTGTGCAGGCAGCTAACCAGCTGTTGCTTATGTAGTCAAAGGAAGAATCTAAAGTTAAAAAAAGAGAGAGAATGAAAAAATGAAAACATTTATTAATGGGTGCCAACATTTTGCACAGCCAATATGTTTAATACTAGATGAACTAATATAAGCATATGGGGATGCATTTGTTGCAAAGCTTTAAAGAAAAGAACAAAGAAAAAAGTTGGAAGTAGCTAAAGTTCAAGGGGAATGGAATTTGCACTTTCTTCTGTAAATGAAAGCTTGGTGAAATGGCAACATACTTTAATTATAAGCAAGTGGCTAATGTCATAGCATTTAAGATATTTTCAGAGGAAATATATGATGTTCCATGCTCTGCACACATCTTAGATAAAGCTTGAATCTACGTAGCACAGCACATCCTTGAAATCTCTTTGGGTATCAATCTTGTTCTCAGCCACAGTTGTCTATTTTTGATACTCATAAGGTCCAGTTAGTTCAGTTATGAATTCATCTTAAATAATGTAATAATAATGATAGTGATAAATATGAACACTAATTCCTCCTCAGCCCTATGTCCTTCCAGCAGGGAGAAGAAAAAGGAAACTCATCTGTTTCCATGTCACATGTCCACAAATTATACCAAACTATTCATCAACACCTCCTTCCTACCTCAGTAGGATGAAAGTTGAGTTATAATGCAGAATCATTTAAGTAAACACTCCCAGACTCTCTTCTTTGTCCTTTAGGCCACAACGTTGTCAAATGGATATTTATATAGCAGCTAGGAGGGTGAATCCATTCATCTGCCCGGGCACAAATGGTTACTGAGCCTCCCGTAAGAGCAGACACTGCGTTTGATTCCAGGGCTATCGAGATGAAAGGCAAAGTCCTTTTCTTCTAGCAGGTTAGAGAATGATAGGTAATTACTCCTCAGAGACACAAAATGATTTGGTACCATCAGGTCACTGATGTTAGAAGCACAGTGACAGATCATGGAGAGTTGTGCCATGTGGAGCTATTCTATCCAAGCACCTCGAATCTGACAAAAGAATGCAGCATTTAGACTGACCACATGTATTTCTAATTGCTGCTTATTGCTGGTCTTTCCAATTCCCAGTGGGGGAAATGGACTGAAATTCGCTTTCACACACATATATTCATTCTTTCAGCAAATATTTATCTGAGTATATACACTGCAGTCGATGTTGTAAAACTAAGATGGATGTCCAAAATCCTTGCCATGAAGATGCTTGGAGTTCAAAAGGAAAGATAAGCACATGCACACCTGATTATGAATACAAAGCAATAAACACTGCTTGAGATTTATACAATGCCACTGAGTTGCAGAGTTGAGGATGATTTATGACCGGGAGGTAATATATGAAATGGGTCGTAAAGGATTTGTATAACTTGGCCATTTGGAAACTAGGGAAATGACCTTTTAGGTGGGAATAATGGAATGTGTGTGGAGAAAAAGGCCAAGATACATAAGGTATGTTGAGGGAAGAGATTGAGAACATAGTCTGAAAGGAAGGGCAGATATTATAGTTACCAGATAAAAATTTAGAAGAAGGAGAAGAAGAAGGGGGCAAGGGCAGAAGCAAGGAAGTGGGAAAAGGAAAGTGATTGGCTATTGGATCCTGGGATTGAGAAATCCCCAAATGATATGACCATGTCCTTGAAGGCTTTGCAGGCATAGGAACTTCCTTACTCCTTCATAGGAGCAATCTTACTTTCCAGAATAGTTTTCAGAGTTATTTGAATACATCCTTTTGTGAAATTTTTGGGTAGCTGGTGAGACTCTTAGGACATGCTTATTCAAGAAAAAATCTTGTGTGGGGCACCCGGGTGGCTCAGTCAGTTAGCATCCAACATTTGATTTGGGCTCAGGTAATGATCTCCCAGTTCATGAGTTCGAGGCCCAAGCTTCGGATTCTCTCTCCTTCTCTCTCTGTCCCTCCCCTGCTTGTATTTTCTCTTTCTCTCTCTCAAAAGTAAATAAAAGGAAAAAGGGGAAAACCTTGTGCAAACTGGTATCTTAAAACAAAGAGAAAAAATATGCCTGACTGTGGAGGATGATGGAATAAATAATGGAAGGAAGAGAAAGAGAACCATGAGCTAATCAAAAGGGACTCACGCTGAAGACTTACTTTGGACCGGGGATGTTCCGTATGCCTCATATGTAACAATTAATTCATTTTTCACAACAACTGTATGCGATGGAGATTATTTGTGTTCCCACTTCAGAGGAGAAAACTGAAGCACCGAGAGATTAAGTGACTTGTCCAAGGTCTCACAGGAAGTAGGGGTGCAAGGATTCCGGTTTCAGAGTCAGCACTTTTGCCTTTTCTGCTCTGCTGCCTGAGAAAGCTATGAGGTGCCTGATAGACCACTGTTCATGTCAAAACTTTAGTAAGTCTTGGTGAAAGTAGGTTTTTAGGGAAGCAACCTGAGCAGCTAGATTGGATGTGAGGCAAATGAGTGCAAGCAAATGAAGAAATATAGAAGGGTCAAGAATGGTCTTCCTTTGGGATATCCCGTACCCCTGGGACTGAGAGAAAGACGATTTGGACTTACGCACAGAAAAAAAATAGAGTCTTCAAAAGTGGGCCCTTCAGATTTTGGAATACATGGAAAACCACACAAATCCCACTGTGAAACAATGTTATTTATTAAGCGAGAACGAATCAATGAATGCATTTCAATTCAATAGGCTGGTTCGTATATTTGAAATGTGCCAAATCATGGCTAAAAAGACTCATTCTGCATTGGTTAGCCCTAATGTTTTCTGGCACCGGCTGTATGTACTGCCTCTGTTAAGACCAGAAAGGGCTCCAGGTACACCGGGTCCCATGGGGATGCATAGAGGGAGTTTTTGTCAAATGGAAGCAAACCCATCAGTTGGGCTCTTGCCTGACATAAGGTACGGGACTATTCGGTGCTGACCCACAGAGAGAGCATGCAGAAGGGGTATAACTTCCTTTGAATCAGAATAAGGGAATCTACTTTTTTTTGGTCATAATGTGGAGTTTACCCATAAACCAAAGCCCTAGATTGTGTTGATTAGCAAAGGACCTTTGGAGATGGACTCACAGACCAATGGTTAGCATAAGGTTGATTTGTGATGAGCCCGTAGCAGATGAGAAGCTAGAAATAAGCCAAGTTGAAGGCTTTCCAATTGGCCTATGTTGATTGCTCTGCCAAAGTATATTAAAAGCCACCAGATAATCATGGCAAGCAACCAACTTCCTTCAGTTGGAAGGTGGGGTTTCATATAAAAGGATACGTATATTTAATATAGTTGAATGTACAAAGTACGTGAATTACATAATTAAAATCATTCATAAGGCTTGAGATAAATTTTGTTTTTATGGTAGGCTGCAAGTGGGATATACTTACAGACTCCTGGCCTCCCTGACTCCTAGAGAACAAGGTCAATTTCCTATACTATTAGAAGAGTTTTAGTAGAAAATATTGAGATGGTCCCGTGAAGAACATTCCCTTTCTGCAAGGACGGAGTGTAAATACCGAGAGACAATCTGGGGAAGAAAATGGCAGAAACGATGACATAAAAATCTCCATATGATTTTAAATACTTCCGGACTGGCGGCTTTATTAGCCTTTCCCTGTGCTATGACGGAGACCTGCTAAGTTTATTATTGCCAATAAAGAATCAGCTTTTGATTAGAACATGAAAGGTCCCTGTCCTTCAAATCACAACTTTTGAAGGATGTAATTAACACAAAGTCCAAATCCTTCTACAATAAACATTAAATTCCTTACCTGTTACCAATACGCTAGATTAGGAAGGTTTTCTTCCCACATTTAAGGGACTGTGTCAATCTTATTAAAATCCCTCCACCAGTTATAATGAGAATAAAATGAGAAAATGTTTGTTTTAGTGAGTCAATTATATGTGGTATGGTTGTCAGTTCAGCAAGCTTTGACTGATATCTTGCCATCTGCCCACACTGGGTTAGTAACAGTACCTAACAGTACCTATGTGGTGTGTGTGTGTGTGTGTGTGTGTGTGCACAGGTGTCTGTAGGTGTGTATATCTATACAACACCATAGGAATTTTTCAAGGTAAGAATAACAAAAAACACACTTGGTTATCATTGGAGTGGTTGTAAATAAGAACATCCCTTGCTTGTTTTTTTCTTTCTTTCTTAAAAAGTCAATAGAGTTTTCACAGCCTCAGTGAATGTGGCCTTGAAGAAGTGATATTCAACTAAGCTCACGCTGCCCCATGTTTCACAAAATATTTTAATGCCATAGGTTCATATTTGTCTCAACACCCATTAGGGACATTTTCAGAAGAGGCAAGCTTCTACTCTACTTAGGTGTCCATACGTAGCCTACCAGAGAGTCACAGAGCTAAAACCCCATACTCGGTAAGGATCTTGAAGGCCATGGGACAGGGAAGATGAGTTGTCGATGTACATTCACTCCTCACAGTTACATGTATACACACGGGAGGCAACTTTGCATAATTAGGATTGCAGATCCGACAGTTTCCCTATGAGCTGCCACATTAGGTTAAGAACTGAGGATTACAGAAGACCAAATGTTTCTGTTTTAGCTCCAGAGGATTAATTTATTTTTTCCTCCTTTTTAAACTTGGCAAGGGAAGGCATCTAAATGTGAAAACAGAGAGGAACAGGAGAATTGTAACCAATGCATCTTGGTTAGTCATCACAAAGGTAAGAGCCGATATATATGCCCTGTTTGAGACATTTGAGAGATGGAAGGGTTTGAGTGCTGTTCCATTTCTAACCAGAAGTCATTTCCCAAGGATCTTTAGACGGTGACCCTCCCACTCCAAGAGCCCAGATTACTGTATCAAAAGGGCTATGGGAAGCTGGGTATTTTTTTTCATGGGTATTTTTTTTCATTAGTATCACCCCGATCTCTAGCCATAAAGCTGCATTTTCTAATGTGCACCAATTTAAAACTACATGCAGCTAGCTGTATTACAGCCAGTTTGAACAGATGGATTTAAGAGAATCGGAGTCAAATCTATTTCTTTTTGGAATTTGGCTGCTTAAGTCACTCATGTTACCGTTACAGAGAGAGCTGAATTACTGAAGCTGTCAGATGTTTACTCTTTTGCAAAGCTCTGTAGTAGGGTTCCCTTACTCCACTTGTAAGGAGAATTACTGAAAAGATGAACCGACCAGAGAATTCAAACGTTCTCTAGGATCCGTCCTTTTTGCTCGAGGATCTGGTATGGAGGTTAGTGTGTGTGGAGACCAAGCAGGAGGTTGGCATAATCTCAGAGACATTCCAGCAGAGCGAATGAGATCAATAGGGAGTCAAGAAACAGGAATGTGCAGAGTGCCTGAGAGCCTGACCGTCGGGATGGGGCAAGACTCACTAGGCAGGATGAGGGCTTCAGGGACAGTGAGTAGAGGACAAATTCCTTGGACCACTGGGTGGCTACAAAATCAAGACCAGTCTCCAGGAAACTGTGAAGAGTATAAAGATAAGGATTTAGACACAAAGTGAAAAGAAGAGGAAGCCTTTACTAGAGCTGAGAAGAAAGGGTAAGTAAACAAGATTGAGGAATGAGTTAACACCGAAAAAGAGTCAATTTGGGCCAATGGAAAAAGTCAAAGGGGCTTAACCTCAAAAAGGTCAGATGCTAACTGAAGCCTGTGTCATTAGACTCTTTAACAAATGCTCAATACTTATTCACACGGCATTAAAGCTAATTGACTTGGAATTATTTGCCATAATTATTTGGACCAGACGTTATAACTTACAAGAGCAGTGAACTCAGAAATCTGCATCAAGAGTGAAAACTGTTAACCAAAACGCAGTTGAAAGTCTCACAAATCTCTCATATACAATCTACAGAGCAATTCTTATGCACATTAAGCTTGAGAATACTGTTTAGACAGTATTCAGAAAGGAATAAAAAGAAAGTCTATATGCGATGTAAGGATGTTCAGATCATCCCCCTTTATACTAGCAAATCTCTCTTGATAATTAGGCGATACAGGAAAAGTTCCAGGGTGATGTCTGGCCTGACTGCAGGATTATGTTATTCATATTCTACTATCAAGTTTCTAGGACCGGAACACGTGTAAATAGATTTGCATTTTGTTGTAAACGTCAAATAAGATCATAAAGTCATGTCTTATAAGGAATCAAGAGCCAAAAGTCTATAAGAAAACCAAAGAACTAGATTATAGCTCCAATAAGATGTAATATATTGTTTAACAGTTGCTTTTTTTTAAGGGAGAATAAGGTAGAAATCGCCCAAGAATCTTGGACTAAATATGTTGTGTACAGTAGTTAACTTACTCCTGTGGGTAATTTGGAAATGAGACATTTTTGTTGCCTATTTGACAGATAGGAAAAGTAAAACTCTGAGCTGTGAAGTGATTTTCAAGTCCATACAAATGATATGTAATAAATCCATGATTCTTATCTATCTATCTACAGATATTTTATCTACATTTTTTAGCTACATTTTCACTTCACTTGCAGATATAATTCAAAGATAGTCAGTTATGTTTTTAGAAGATCTACCATAACGACTTCAGAAAATGTCCCCCAAACTCTTCTATTCCATTTACATATGTCAAGCTGGCTGAGAAGTAACAATATCTCTTTTGGAATTTTTTTCCAACTTGCAGGGCCCAAAGCAGCAGAGAAGTCCAGAATTGCTGGGGAACGAAGACATGAAAAATTCTCAACATTTATCTTCCTCTCTCAAATAATAATAATGATTAAAAATTAAATGAAACAAGGTTACTTTTCAAGGACATGACTTACAAACACTCTAAATGTCCTTCATCTGATTGATGGAAGAAGGAACTAAACTCATTTTAGCTGCTAACCGTACCAAACTGCTTCTAGACAAAATCTATATGAATGCCAAATTCACTGAACAACAGCAACAACAAAAAATCAACAGTGTGGTAAGTGAGATTCTTTCCTTTCCTTCCTTGCAGAAAATAAGAAATCAGGAAATATTTAGCTGCTTCTTTTGAATATTGGAGGATAGGATTCAACTTTATGACTTATGTAGAAGTTGCATTTTCTTTTTTGTTTTTTAATTATTCATGTGCTTGCTTGTTACTTGCTTTTGGGTTTACTTTTCTCCTAAGCCTTGTGCAAATGGAGAACTTTACCTTATTTTAAAAAATATGGATGTCTATCTTGAACGCACTGTCCTCTGAATTCATTAATCTAGCAAAACACATGACTAACCAATTAGGTCCACGTACCCACTTTTGTGAGCTTTTCAAGGTAGAGGTGGATTTATGAACTCAGTCTCCACAGGACTGGGCCAGGGGGGTGCTTTTGCACGGGGCTGTCAGGGAAGGTGCCTCCGACCTGTGATCCAAAGGAAATGCTTCGCAGCAACTGTGCACTGCATTTTCTCACATTTGATAGACGAGCAAGCTGAGGTCCAGAGAGATCAAGCAATTTGCCCAAGGTCTCAAAAGTATGGAGTGGAAAAGGTGACATTTAAATCCAAGTCCATCTGACTTCAAAGCCAATAACCTTGTCACCACATGAAAAAGGTGAGCACGAAGTGATTCTCAGAGAAACAGACATGTAGAGAAGATGCTCTCACATATACCAAACTTGAGACACTTAAAAAGAAAATAGGTTATCTTTTTATTGTATTTTTAATGTGCTGAGCCTACTTTTAGCTCAGAGAAATTTGTCTCCCATCAGCCAAGTACAAGAGGGATTATTCAGAGAGACCTAAGTCATCAACAGCCAAAGAAAACTGGAAAAGTTGTTCTTCCCCAGCAAATTGGCTCTGCTTCTTCTAATATACACAAAAACAGAATGATAAAAAAGGAAGGATTTAGACAAATATTTATACATATGGTGGGTGAGGACACCTGGCAGAGCAGGTGAATCAGCTACAGAGCGATATGCTGCCTGCAGATTCAACTATGAGGAGAAGTGACACATTTCCCAGTTAAATTTAATGCACACCCGATCTCCAAACTGCTCTCTCCCCACTCGGCCCCCGAAATTTAATAGAAATGAAGGATTCCTTTGTTTTCTTGGCCATGCACAAGGAGATTTTTTTAAAAAATTTTTTAATGTTTTATTTATTTTTGAGAGAGAGATAAAGACAGTAGGAACAGGGGAGGGTCAGAGAGAGGGGGAGACACAGAATCTGAAGCAGGCTCCAGGCTCCGAGCTGTCAGCACAGAGTCTGATGCGGGCTCCAACCCACGAACTGTGAGATCATGACCTGAACCGAAGTTGGACACTTAACCAACTGAGCCACCCAGACCCCCCAAGGAGATTTTAAAACTCGGTGCTCACGTGAGTTGACACTCTCCTCTGTACAAGCCAATTTATGAGGACAGAACTGAACATTTCTGTGTCTTACCCAAATGGGGGATGGCACCTATATCATCCCAGACTGAAATCCAGCCTTTGTGAGTGTAGTTCTTACCTTTAGTGTAATGCACAAACACAGGCGACTCTACTGATTATTTAATTGGATATAGATGTTGGCTGAATACCAGTGCAAAACACCATGCATTTCAAATTAATCATGATCTGTATTAATTCAGCACTCATCATAGGCTATTTCCTATAACAAATGTAAAAGGACAGAATCTCAAACTTGAGGGAGTTTATAACCTACATCAACACGTATTCTACATCTATAATTTTCATATTTCATTGGAAGATAAGGGGTGGATTTTGACCAAAGTTTTCATTTGACATCAATGAGCAATTTATTTTTGCTTAATGATGGTAATGTTTCTCAGAAAGCCGTATAAGGATTTACAGTATTATTAACTTTATAAATGGTCATTTTGAATATTTATCGTAACATCTACTATGTACTGGGCATTATTTTAAGTGCTGAGTGAGGGGAAGTGAACAACAACCAAATAAAGGGGGAAGGGTGTTCTCATGAACTTAAATACACAGGTAAAGATACACAATAAAAAATAATAAGTGGACATATAAAACTGCAAATGATAACCACTGTACAAGGACAAAGACAAAAAATAAATTCAAGAAAATAGAAAGTAGCAGCAGGGTAGGAAAATGTTTTATATAAGATGTTCAGAGAAAACTCTTTTAAGGTACTAATTGACCATTGATTTGACGGAACTCTGTAAGTACTTATGTTGATGTCTGCAGATGTATATTCCAGAAAGAAGAAAGGCAAAGACTGTATGGGCAAATACATGATGGTACAGTAAGAAAGGCAGAATCAAAGCAGAATGAGCTCGGGTGGGGGGTGATTGAAGATGAGAACAGAGAAAGGGTGTCAACCAAATCATGGAATCCTCTGAGGCCGCTGTTATGACCTTATCTTCCTCCCAGTGAGATGGGGTACCCTTTGAGGATTGTGAGCAGCGAGAGAATGATGATGGTTTTAGATGAATACAGAATGGAATCCCTAGAAAGTGAATGTTCATCATTCAGAACTTGCAGAATCTCCAAATTGAGCTTCCACTCCTAAAAAACTGTTGGTAGAGTTCTTAGAAGCAACAACATTGAATGAAGCCTAACTACCGAACTGATGCAATCACTCTTCTGCATTTACATCCTTCTCACCTAAATTTGAATATGCATATAATTGCATGATTGTGCTTTAGTGGATGTGGACTTCTAATGCAGAGTTGGGTAGGGAGGGACGTGTTCAAAAGACTGGAAAATGCTCCCCCACACTTTATAGAATTGACTCTTCTCGTGTTTCGGTAAGCATTGGATGCTGACATGTCCAAGAAATGTACTTATGTTATAGCATTTAATCTTTCTAACGCCCTGTGAAGTAAACACTATCCTACATTTATAGTGTGTCCACATTATAAGGTGAGGGGACTGAGCTTTAAAAACTATGTGACTTGCCCTCATTCATAATTAGTAAGAGGCAGTACTGATGCAGGAGTCCAGTACTCTCTCTACAGCTGCCTCCCTTAGCCAGGATTACTCAGGGGATGAGAAGAGAAGAAAAGTGGAGAGAAAAAATGCAGACTTAAAAATGAGCAACATGCTGTGGCAAACAGCTTGGTGATTCCTCAAAAATTGAACCTACAATTACTATATGGTCCCACAATTCCACTACTCAGTATGTACCCAACGGAACCGAAAATAGGTATTCAAACAAATACATGTATGTTAATTTTTTTATAGTGCACTATTCCCCATAGCCAAGAGGTAGAAATGATGAAACAAATTGTGGTATATCCATACAATGAAGTATCTCTAAACCAAAAGAGAGATAAGAAGTAAGAGGAATGAAGTACTGATTGATACATGTCACAACATGAATGAACCTTGGGGACATTATGTTAAGTGAAAGAAGCCAGATACACAGGGTCACCTATTGTGCTATCTCGTTTGTAGAAAATATCTTCACTAAGGAAAGTCATAGAGACAGGAAGCAGATTGCTGGTATCCAAGGGCTGAGGAGGAGGAATGGGGAGTAACCCTTCATTTGATACTGGGTGCTCTTTTAAGGTGATGGTGGAGGTTGTGGTGGCACAACATTGTGAATGTACTAAATGGCGCTGAACTGCTCATTTTACAATGATTAATTCCTTTTGTTATTTTTATATGAGAGAGAGAACAAGAGCATGAGTGGGGGTAGGAGAGGCAGAGAGAGAGAGAGAGAGAGAGAGAGAGAGAATCTTAAGCAGGCTCTACACTTAGTGTGGAGATGGATGCAAGGCTTGATCCCAGGACCTGGGGATTATGACTTGAGTCAAACTCAAGAGTTGAATGCTCAATGACTGAGCCTCCCAAACACCCCAAAAATGATGAATTCTATGTAATGTGGCTCTTCCTTAGTAAATAAAAGGACTAACAAAGGAAGGAAAAGCAAATAAGTAAAAGGCAGGAAATGAATGGCTCAGGTTTGCTCACAACTGTTAAAAAATGGTGGCACATGATTGAAGCCGTATGTATGTGGTCCCCTTCCATTCTGCTGTCACATATACTGGCTCAATGTTCATGGCACAGAATCATCAAAAACCATATCTATCCTGAACAATCTTTTCTGTTTTATTTTATAATTCAAAAGTAATAATTCTCATTGTTTGAAAGTTCAAACAATATAGTAGGGCATGAAATAGTAAAAGAAAGTATTCCCCCACTTCCACCCCTCAGTATTAACTGCTGTTAACAATTAGCCATTTTTTAAAAATTTCATTTAGTGAAAAGTAATTGCCTGAAGGATCTAAGGTCTTAAGAAAACATCATCATAGTCTAAGACAAATGACTGTCCCCAAAAACTTACTAAATCATCTGAATCATACTCAGGATTTACAAAGAACATTTTTTTTTAGGATGCCTGGGTGGCTCAGTCGGTTAAGCATCCAAATTTGGCTCAGGTCATGATCTTAAAGATGTTGGGTTCGAGCCCCATGTCAGACTCTGTGCTATATCTTAGACCTTGGAGCCTGTTTTAGATTCTGTGCCTCCCTCTCTCTCTCTGTCCTCCCCCCTACTCATGCTTTGATTCTCTCCCTCTCAAAAATAAATAAAAACTTAAAAAGGCTTTTTAAATAATAAAAAATAATATATTTTTAAAAAGGAACACTTTTTTCTATGGGAAAAAATGTTTCTATGTTCTATGTTACTTCTTCCTGGTTGACCAGCTGTTTCTCAGTGAACATTAAAAAACAAACAAACAAACAAAACAAACAAACACAAAAACAGACCCTCCTCACTCAAAAAAACAAAAAATGAAAACCAGCTCTGCCTTAAGCAGCCATTGACCTAGTTGAATGAAGAGAGGGCTTCAGGTTAAATTAGATAGACTGCCTTTCCATTGCACTGACGATGACAAACCAACTGAAACAGATAGGGAGGCAATGAAAGTAAATGAGCCCAAAGAGCTTGCAAATAAACCTTGCTCAACCTCATCAGAAAATACATGAACTTCCAATATATTGTTGCCTTATTGTGTATGGCTAGTTTTGACCTGCTGTGTCACAAATAAGGGCTTATCATCTGAATGACTCCTGCCTTTTTTTATGATCTTAAACACAGAAGTCTTTCCTTACGAGAAGAAATATCAAGTAAGCTGTCATAAAGCCAAATAAAATATCTCCCATTACTATTACTATTAGGTAAATAAAACCAAGTGAGGAATCTGGGAGTCAATATAAACAAATATTCACATAGTACATTTGGGGTTAAACTGAAGATTTTACAGGCTGTTTATTATACTATGAATAGTATTCTTTGCTATGTGGGCTCTTGTCATTGCCTAGCTCAAAATATACTAAGATTAAACTTTGGTAGGTCTCTCCCCACAGAAACAAGTATCATGAGATTCACATTTAAAATATATATATTCTTGGGGCACCCGGGAGGCTCAGTTGGTGCAGTGGCCGACTTCGGCTTAGGTCATGATCTCATGGTTTGTGGGCTTGAGCCCCACATCGGGCTCTGAGCTGACAGCTCGGAGCCTGGAGCCTGCTTCGGATTCTGTGACTCTCTCTCTCTGCCCCTCCCCTGTTCGTGCTCTATCTCTCTCTGTCTCAAAAATAAATAAACATTAAAAAATTAAAAATATATATATGTATATTCTTGAACCTAGCTATCACAACAATGGGTGTGTTGGTATAATACAGCTAATCATATTATTATTATTACTTTTTAATTCTTGTTTAATTATTTTTCAGTACACATTTGCCCTATAAGATTTTTCTAGCAATGATTTGCATAATCGGTTGGCACTTATTCCCAAATGCAGCTGCAATTATGTTAACACAGGTAAGAGTATGATACGGACACTTTTATTTTTTTCCTGGGATAAAGTTACTGAGGATTATTTTATGCTATTAGCACAATGGTACAAATGCTGAAGATTTGTCCTTACTGTAAGATTTATCCTTGGCTACACTGAACAATTTGGTCAGTTTCCATGCCCGTATATCTTCTGGTTGTCCCTGATGTACTATCCGTGAAGAGAACACTGTGACCTCTTTTGTTTCTTAAGACTCCCAAAAAACTAAATATTTATTCTCACTCATATAACACCTTCAGTGTGAGATTCTTGTGTAAATTACAGAATTTAAGAGGTCAGCTGTGTTCCCATAGAATATTTTTTTAAAAGAGAAATCTTTTTTTTAAATGTTTTATTTATTTCTGAGAGACAGAGAGACAGCGTGAGCAAGGGAGGGTCAGAGAGAGAGGGAGACACAGAATCTGAAGCAGGCTCCAGGCTCTGAGCTGTCAGCACAGAGCCCAGCACGGGGCTCAAACCCACGAACCATGAGATCATGACGTGAGCCAAAGTCGACCGCTTCACTGACTGAGCCACCCAGGCGCCCCGAGAATACTTTTGATAATGTACGAAATAGAGACACTAAAACACTCTCTTGATGACACAAGTCTGATATTGTTAAATGCTTCAGAAAGTTCTGTACTGAAATATGGTTGGTTTATTAAAAGTTAGTTTTCTGTACCCTTGGATACTACCTCCTAACAGAGAAATAGAGCACATCTAGAAAAACCAGCAAGAATGACAATGTTTGGAAGTTAATTTGCTAACTTAGACAAGAATGCTCTAAACTGAACTTTGAGAAAGAGAAAACCACTATACTAAAATAGAAGAATTTAAAATTAACAAAGATAACAGGTCAGGCATGAAAAGAACTATTAACCATGGTTCCCACCTGGTCAGAAAGTTATCTGGAGAGTTTTTAAGGATCTGAATTATCTGGCAGAATATTTGAGGGTGAGGCTCTGGAAAGTATTTTGTTGCTGCTGCTGCTGCTGTTGTTGTTGTTGTTTATTGTTTTTTTCTTTTTTCTTTTAAATCTCTCCTGGTGATTATAATGTGAAGCCAAAGTGGAGGAACTTATGAATTACAGTTATGGACGAGAACAGTCTTAGATTTTATGTACTGATACTTAGAATATAAGCAATAACAGGGGCACCCAGGTGGCTCAGTCGGTTAAGGACTGACTCTTAATTTCAACTCAGGTCATGACCTCGTAGTCCATGGGGCTGAGCCCTACATTGGGCTCTGCACTGACAGCACATAGCCTGCTTGGGATTCCCTCTCTCTCTTTCTCTGTCTCTGCCCCTCACCCACTTGTGCTCTTTCTCTCCTCTCAAAATAAATACATAAATATTTTTTAAAAAAAGAATATAAGCAATAACAAAGTAAACAGGTGTCATTGAGATTTGACAAAATCAGATTTTCCCAGGCGATATTAATGTCTTCTTCCACTGTGTTTCCATAGAATTTTTCAGGTGATTATAGCAATTAATGTATTTACCTATATCTGTCCTTTTACAGATGGCAAACTTTCTAAGAGTAGGGAGTGAGTCACATCTTCATTTTCCCTTGGTCTCCACACCATAAGAGACGATCCAACACAGAAAAGCTTCTTGATAAACATCTGTAAACATGCCAAAGGATATTTAATCACATGGTCCTTTAAGTTGCTCGCCCCCTTATGGAAAATCAGACCCTCAGAGTAAGAATGGAGACAAAAATATCAGGATCGAAACTATGTGACACCACAGGAGAAACCTACAACTCTGTTTTACCCTGTGTGTGGAGAAGACAGTACAGGAGGCACAGGGAACGCTGTGCTGGGATAACACGGGAAAAAGAACTTTTGCAAATGAGCTTCTGCTTCACACCCACCATTGCTAGGGACAGTCGGTGACTGTCCCCAAGATCTCTGGTGAAGCTGTCTTTATTATCATTATTATTTGTTTTTAATTTACATCCAAGTTAGTGAGCATATAGTGCAATAATGATTTCGGGAGTAAGATCCAGTGATTTATCCCCTTCATGTAACACCCAGTGCTCATCCCAACAAGTGTCCTCCTTAATGCCCCTTGCTCATTTAGCCCCTCCCCCCACCCACAACCCCTCCAGCAACCCTCAGTTTGTTCTCTATATTTAAGAGTCTCTTATGTTTTGCCCCCTCTCAGTTTTTATATTATTTTTGCTTCCTTTCCTTTATGTCCATCTGTTTTGTATCTTAAATTCTACATACAAGTGGTCATATGATATTTGTCTTTTTCTGACTGACAGAAATTGCTTAGCATAATACCCTCTAATTCCATTCACGTTGTTGCAAATCACAAAATTTCATTCTTTTGATTGCCGAGTAATACTCCATTGTATATATATATATACCACATCTTCTTTATCCATTCATCTGTTGATGGACATTTGGGCTCTTTCCATACTTTGGTTATTGTTGATCGCGTTGCTATAAACATTGGGGTGGATGTGCCCCTTTGAAACAGCACACCTGCATCCTTTGGATAAATACCTAGCAGTGCAATTGCCAGGTCATAGGGTAGTTCTATTTTTAATTTTTTGAGCAGTCGCCATACTCTTTTCCAGAGTGGCTGCACCAGTTTGCATTCCCACCAGCAGTGCAAAAGTGTTCCTCTTTCTCCCCATCCTTGCCAATATCTGTCATTGCCGGATTTACTAATTTTAACCACTCTGACAGGTGTGAAGTGTATCTCATTGCGGTTTTCATTTGTATTTCCCTGATAATGAGTGATGTCAAGCATTTTTTCATATATCTGTTGGCCATCTGGATGTCTTCTTTGGAAAAGTGTCTATACAAGTCTTTTGCCCATTTCTTCACTGGATTATTTATTTTTTGGGTATGAAGTTTGATAAGTTCTTAGTAGATTTTGAATGCTAACCCTTTATCTCATATGTCATTTGCAAATATTTTCTCCCATTCCATCACTTGCCTTTTACTTTTGCTGATTGTTTCCTTTGTTGTGCAGATGTTTTTATCTTGCTGAGGGCCCAATGGTTCATTTTTGCTTTTGTTTCCCATGCCTCTGGAGACATGTTGAGTAAGGAGTTACTGTGGTGGAGATCAAAGAGGATTTTGCCTGCTTGGATTTTGTTGGCTTCCTGTCTTACGTTTAGGTCCGTCATCCATTTTTAGTTTATTTTTGTGTATGTTGTAAGAAAGTGGTTCTGGTGAAGGTCTCTTTACAGGTAAAATCTGGCAGCTCAGAACCTTGTTTAGGAGAGGAACAAAGTAAAAACTTTCTGGGTTAAATGACCTTGGAAAGTCTCTTCTTCCACCTTCCCTCCCTTACTCCCTTAACTCCATGGAATAGAGGTTGACAAAGTATAGGTGGTTTCTATGGTTGAGAAGGGACAGAGAGTAAGACTTCAGTTGAGTTGTTCAGTGGGGTGAGGAGGGATTAGCTATAGTTTTCCGTGCATAGAGCTTTCCAGACTAGGATTTATCTGTTCCAGCACCTCTGTTCTTGAACTCAGTGGAGCTGACAGTCAGTAATATCTCAAGGGTGTTTGAGTGGAATGGATAAAATAAAGAGGTTGAGTGCAGACAGGTGTGAAAGGGAGAAGCTCATGGGACCACAGTCATAAGTAGAACCTCAAACATTTCCAACTATCTTTTCAGGAACCCCACACCATTTTCATGGTGAATACAGGCAAAAGCTCCCCAAGCTGCCCTGTCTAGACTTGTCTGTCTACCCAAAAATGGCTGGTATCCATGGGGTAGCACTTTTCCAAAGGGCACTTCTGGAACTTTATCCCAGCTGAGGGAAGAGAGCTCTGCCCCATGCCGGCCCGTCCAGCTTTCCTCTCACACCTGAGGAATGATATAGAATCAGTAACCATTGTTAACAGAGGAGAAGTCTTCAGAAAATAAACTAAGATTGGTGTATCCAGGTAATGCACAATAGGCAAATAGTAGAGAAAAATCTCTACTTCTGGATGCCATCAAGAGGCTCATCAATAAAATGACACAGCCACAGAGATAATTAGCTAACTTGCAAATAGATCAAAAGAAACTTCCCAAACTGAAACACACAGAGAAAGTTAAAAACATGAAACAAACATTAGAGAATATCTGAGAACTATGGAGTAGTGTTAAGAGGTGTAACATATGCATAACTGGGATATCAGAAAGAAATGAGATGATAGAGTAGAAAAAAATACTTAAGGAAATAATAACCAAGAAATTTAAAAGATTCATGACACCAAACCACAGCTCTAAGATGCTCAGAGAACACCAAGAAGGACAAAAAAAATTCATACCTAGGTATATGATGTTAAACTCAGGAAACCAAAGACAAGGTGGAAAATGTTCAAGGAAGTGAGAGCAGGGGAAAAAAACCTTACCTTCAGAGGAATAAGAATATGATTTAGAGCCATTTCTCATCAGAAACCACACAAACAGCAAGAAATTTCTGTAAAACCTCTCAAATGTTGACAGGGAGAGAAAAAGTAAAAGAAAACCATGCCAACTCAGAATTCTGTACCCAACAAAATTATCCTTCTAAAATGAAAGATAATTAAAGACTTTCTTAGGTAACATGAAACTGAGGGAATGTCCTATCAGTAGAACATATGAATGCCTTATCAGTATCCCCATAAGAAACATAAAAAAATACTTTTTCAGGCAGAAAACGGTATTATTCCTTTGTTTCGTTGTCCTAATTGATCTAAAGGGTAACTGTTGTTTAAGACAATACTAGTAACAATGTATTTAGGTATTTATATCATATGGAAAAGTAAAATAAATAACAGCAATGTCATAAGGAACAGGAGAAAGGAATTTGGAAGAGTCTTTTATAAATTACTTGTACTATCTGTGAGGTGATATACTGTGATTTGAAAGTAGACTTAGATTAGTTAAAAAAATATATCTTACAACTAGAGAGTAATTACTTAAAAATTAAATACAAATGATGTATTGAAAGAAAAGATAAATTGGAATCATATACGTTGATTAAATAAAAGCAGAGTATGCAGAAAAAGACAGAGGTTTAGGAGAGAGGAAGAAATAGATTACAAAGGGGACAGATAGAAAACAGTTAATTAAAGAGATAGTTATTTGTTAACTATATAAACAAACACTTTACATTTGAATTGTCTAAACACACCAATTAAAAGAAAAGATTGTCCAACTGGATGAAAACAAGAAGACCCAGAAATATGCGATCTACAAGAACCCAACTTTAAATGCCATAACTCAGGTAAGTTAAAAGTAAAGGGGTAGAGAAATGCCATGCTGACACTAATCAAAAGATAGTAGGAGTAGCCATAATGGTTTTCGGCAAAGACGACTCTAGTACAAGTAAGATGATTAGGAATAAAGGAGGCTTATTACATAATGACAAGGTGGTCATTTTTTCAAGAAGAAAGATTTAAAGTCAATAAGAAATTAGAGAAGGGGCGCCTGGGTGTCTCAGTTGGTCGAGCATACAACTATTGATTACAGCTCAGGTCATGATCCCAGGGTTGTGGGATGGAGCCCTGTGTTGGGCTCTGGGCTGAGCTTGAAGTATGCTTAAGATTCTCTCTCTCTCTCTCTCTCTCTCTCTCTCTCTCTCTCTCTCTCCCCTTCTGCCCCTCTCCCCTACTCATGTGCTCTCTCTCTCTCTTTCTCTAAAAAACAAAAAGAACAAAGCAAAACAGAAAAACCCAGAAACTAGAAAAAGAAGAGCAAACCAAATCTAAAGCAAGCAGAAAGGAAAGACCCATTTGGGAAAAAAAATTAAAAAATTTTAAAACAAGAAAACAAAAGAGAAAAAGGAAATCAACAAAATTGAAAGCTCTTCCTTTGAAAGCAATAGCAGCTATATCACTTTGGTTCGCCAAGCTAACCAAACAAAGAGAGAGAAGACAAGACATAAACTGCCAGTGTCAGAATAAAGAGGGTTGTAATTATGGATCCCACAGACATTGAAAACACAATAAAGCATACATGGAACATCCTTCCATATGTTGCTGATAGGAATGAAAAATGATACTGTCACTTTGGAAAATAGTTTGGCAGTTTCTTACTCAGTTATGCATCTATCTGCCATATGATCCATCAACCCCTACTGCTTCGTGGTATTTACCAGAGAGACACGTGAACTTATGCCCACACAAACTCTGTACATGATGTTTTATAGCAGCCTTATCCAGAATTACTACAACTGGAGCATGACTCTATTCATACAACATTCTGGAAAAGAACAGTCATAGAAAAAATGGTATACCAGTGGTGGCCAGGAACGGTGGTGGTGAAGGGCTGGGTATTCACTACCAAGTCACACAGAGAAATGCCTCTGGTGATAGGCTGCTTTGTACCTTCATTGTGGGGGTGGTTACTTGGCTGTATACGTTTGTGAAAACTCATGAAGTACGCATTGTACAGTGATTTTTTCTGTAATTAAGTTTTTAAAGTGAATTTTAAAAAATCCAAGGTTCATCCATGTTGTTGCAAAAGGCAAGATGTCATCCTTTTTTTCCACGTATAACTTCAGTTAAAACACAAGTAGACAATGAAAGTGGCAACTAAAGAAATAGTCTAAATTTCCAGTATAGTGTTTATATCTTATATCTGTATCTCCACAAACTCATATATATATATATATATATATATATAGAGAGAGAGAGAGAGAGAGAGAGAGAGAATATATTTAGCTGTTTAAATAATTTGGGACAGAGGCACCTGGGTGGCTCAGTCTGTCAAGCACCGGAGTCTTGATTTCAGCTCAAATCATGATCTCAAGTTTCCTGAGATGGAGCCCTGTGTCAGTGCAGAGCCTGCTTGTGATTCTTTCTCTCCCTCTCTCTCTGCCTCTTCCTGGCTTATGTACTCTTTCTCTCTAAATAAATAAATAAACTTAAAAAAATGAAAAATAAGTCATTAGGGGGGATTCTTTGCTGAATAAAGTTCTCAGGACTATGATCTAAAACAAAAGCAAAAAAACACAAGAAACAAAAGCAAAAAAAAAAACACAAAAAAACAAAAAACAACACCAACAAAAGAAACAAATATTGAAGGCACTATGCTAAGTGAAATTAGTCAATGTAGAGAAGACAAGTACTGTATGATTTCTTGTATATGCAGAATCTAAAACCAACCAACCAATCACCAAAATTTTAAAAATCCCAAGCTCATACAAGGTCAGAGATACTGAGAACAGATGGTCTGGGGTCAGAGTGAATGAAATGGGTGAAGGAGGTCAAAAAGTACAAACTTCTAGTTGTAAAATAAATAAGTCATGGGGATGGAATGTACGGCATGGCAAATACAGTTAAAAATAATGGATTATTGCATAGATAAAAGTTGATAAGAGAGTAGCTCTTCAAAGTTCTCATGCACGAGAAAAGAAAATTCTGTGACTATGTAGGGTGACAGTTGTGAGCTAGAACTATTGTAGTAATCATCTCTCAATATGTATAATACACATGTCACATACATTAAGTTATAGACTTGAAACTATCATGTAACATTGGATGTCAATTATGCTTCAATAAAAAAAAATCCAAGACTTTGAGTTAGCCAGACATGTCTGTCCACAGTGTCAATGGATACAAAATGGAAACAACACACAACATATCAACGGCAAAACAAATTAATCACACATATTTTGGCCGTGTTTTAAAAAACTTGAGTATCCAGATTAACAAATGTATGTATGTATTTATTTATTTATTTATTTTAAGTGTTTTTTATTTATTTCTGAGAGAGAGACAGCATGAGCAGGGGAGAGGCAGAGAGAGAGGGACACACAGTATTGGAAGCAGGCTCCAGGCTCTGAGCTAGCTGTCAGCACAGAGCCCGACGCGGGGCTCAAACTCACAAACTGCGAGATCATGACCCGAGTCAAAGTCAGACACTCAACCGACTGAGCCACCCAGGCACCCCTGTTTTCACAGTCTTAATGCTACTATTCACCTGGCAAAACTTGCCTGGGTGGCTCAGTCGGTTAACAAATTTAGTAGTGAGATTCAAGAATCTTTTTTTTTTTTAACTTAACTTAGCCCCAGCAAATGTTTAATCTAACTCTAAAGGTATGATCTGCCTTAGAGGGTGGCTAAATAATGGTTTCAAAGGTGTACAGCTGGTAACCAGATGACCCCTGGCTCTCTGAGTCCTTATTTGGTATTTGTGAACAACACTTGAGGTATTGTGTCTTTTTTGTTTCTGTGTCTTATGTGAATCTTCCCGAGGAGAGCAATTTTGATAGTGAGAGACCTCAAGATCCTATCACAAGAGTGATGGTGGATGAAATTGGTCTAGAGACAAGGATTTTTAGGTGTGGGAGGAGATCCAAAGAACAATTTTCAGTGATTTGAGAGATTCATAAAAAACAAAACAAAACAAAAGCCAAAAAAACAAACAAACAAAAAACCGGGCTTGTCTCACACAAAGGTGAGGGCCCTGTTATGGAAAGAGATCAAATAGAATACATGATGAGTCTCAGGGGCCTGATGAAAAGGACAGGTAGTACTTGATAACTATTGAAATTCCTTCAAATTCCTCACAGTCTTGAATTGGAGTTCTATGGATGAGATGTATGTCCTGGAAAAGGGTAAACTCTTCATCACACGCATTTCGAAGAAGAGACTCAGGAATCTAACCCCAGTTGAAAGTTCGCCCAGATGGCTTTTCGGTTTCCTGTCAACCCAGAGCTTTATGGAGATGTATCTGCAACATTATAAATAGGAAAATCTTCACTGGGTGATAAGTTCATCTGAGTGACCACGTTTGAACTCGATTACTCTGCCGGTCTCAAGAAATAGATTCCTTCGAAACTAGTGAGTTCATGTTTGGGTGATGAACAGAAAACTAAACTCTGGTTTGCCCTTCTTTACCTTCCTATTGGTACACTTAGAAAGCATAAAGGGAAATGCAGAGTTCAAAGAATATTGGTTGATAACAAGTCTCTCCCCCCCACCCCCCGTGAGTTCTACTGTTGAGAAGGAACAGCAATGACACACAGTTATAAATGGAGGGGGGTGGCCTGGGTGGCTCAGTCGGTTGAGCATCCAATTTTGGCTCAGGTCACGATCTCACCGCTCACTGCTCGTGGGTTCCAGTCCTGCATCAGGCTATGCGCTGACAGCTCAGAGCCAGGAGCCTGCTTCAGATTCTGTGTCTCGCCCTCTCTCTGCCCCTCCCATGCTCATGCTCTGTCTCTCTCTGTTTCTCAATAATCAATAAATGTTAACAACAACAACAAAAACTAAAACAAAATAAAAATAAAGAAAGAGGACCAGTTCCATCCACCCAGCCTCTCTTTACTGGAGAGAAGAAATTACCTAAGCAGAGGTACCATATCCAACCTGACATCAACACACACACACACACACACACACACACACACACACACNACATACCCCCCCCCACCACCACACACACACACACACACACACACACACACACACACACACACACACACACTACACAGAAGTAATTTAAGGTGAATAGACTTTCACTCCTGTATTGCATTCTGGGTCTATATTTCTTAGTGCTGCAACACAACTGAGAAATGTGCTTAATTTAGCAAGAATAATCCACCTGACTGGATAATTCAGAAAAGGAAGGAAGGAAAAAAGGAAGGAAGGAAGGAAGGAAGGAAGGAAGGAAGGAAGGAAGGAAGGAAGGAAGGAAGGAAGGAATTAAGAGTCAATTAAATACTTTCCTACAGTATGCCACGCAGGGTGTGTTAGTTAGCCCCTTTCAGCTATGTCATTTAATTCTCACATCAGTCAGGTCCCCCCACCTGAATATATGAGTTATCTACCCTGTTCAACTATGAGGTTCCAGGTTTCTATATAATTTTCTGCTTTTCTTGCCCTAGTTTTCCATCTGTGATTCTCTTTACTGTGCTTTCTGTGGGCAATTCCTCTATTTCTCGGTTCCTCTTCTGCCTCCCTACCTAACTGGGCAGCAGGACGGCACTGAATCTAGAATCAGAATTCATGAATTCACATTCAGTTTCTGCCACGTCATATCTGTGTGGCCTAATCAATTTAATCTAACCTCTCTGAGCCTCCTTTCCTCATCTCAATGAAGCCAAAATCATTCTGATTTAAAGGGCTCTTGTGAATATGGGCATGGCTTAGAAAAAATGGTTATCTAGCAGTAAACTCAGTAATAGTTATAATTATCAGTTATATAATTACTCCATCTATGTTCCTCTCTTTCCCTCCGTCTTTAAGTCTTCCCCTTTTCTTTATTTGGAAATATATTTTTAACCTATTATTCAGATATCCAGGACCTAAATATCCATCAGGAATATGAAAAATGTTCCATGAAAAGCAACATTTGGAATAAAGACGGGGTTCTTATCTCCTAGTGTGGATCTACCTTCAGATTCTTCAGGAACAAATAAGAAACAAGAATAAAAGACACTAGCAGTGGTGGGTAGGGAGTGCCCCACATGTATTCAGAGAATGGCAAGATTTCTGAGGGTCAGAAAAGCTGTCAAATGGAGTTTTAATGGGACATATTCTAAGGAATGTGTTCCTTTAAAGAAGTCGTATTTGAAGCAAAAATAGCCCTTGCATGTCTACTTGATGACATCTTGGTGACTCAAAGCACCTGACACTCAACATGCCTAACACTGAACTCGTCACTATGCCCTGCTCCACAATCTGACTTTTCTTTATATTCCCTCCACTCAGGAACGGCTCCACCCTCCATCTAGTGGCATAGGCTGGACATTTGAGGTCCTCTTTGTCATATCTATTTCCCTTCCACCTTCCTGAATACTTATCACTCCAACCTGTCTCTTCTTTCCATTGCCACCTTCTGGCCTCTCATTGAATCAACCAACCTCTCTTCTCCGACCTAAACTAATACAAGAGCTTTCTAACAATAAAGTATCTCTCAAATCTGTCCCCATAGCAAGGCCACCTAATGGGGAGGGGGATGTAGCTATCTATCTATATCTATCTATCTATCTATCTATCTATCTATCTATCTATCTATCTATCATCTATCTATCTGTATATCTATGTTTATATTAATTTTAACCCATTTCTCTCTTCCTCCAATGCTCTATTGTTTGTTTTTTTTTTTAATGTTTATTTATTTTTGAGACAGTGAGAGACAGAGCATGAGCAGGGGAGGGGCAGAGAGAGAGAAAGGGAAACGCAGAATCTGAAGTAGGTTCCAGGCTCTGAGCTGTCAGCACAGAATCCGACGTGAGGCTCAAATCCACGAAATGTGAGATCATGACCTGAGCCACCCAGACGCCCCTGTTTGGTGTCATTGTAAACACAGTGTCTGCCACAATGAGATTCAATAAATATTTGTTGAGTGATTTTTTTTTAGGTCATTTATAGAAGATGAGAGTGTTTTGAAACACTTGAACTGTCTGAAGCATTCTGACCCCAAGGTGGAAGTACTGATCTGTCATCTGTGTTCTTCTTTCATATTATACAGCGCTTACCACATCAATTTTTAGTTATTGGTTATTATCTTTCCTGGCAAGCCAGTGACTTACTGCTTTGGGTGTGAGGAGTGTCTGATTCAATTGTGCATCCTCTGTCTCCAAAGAGCATTCATTGGACCTTAGGGAGAACTCAGCACAAGGTCATTAGGATGACCTCTACAGCTACCAGACGCCGACTTGAATAGCCCAGAAGACTGGGTTGTCCTTTCTCTGCACCAACAAGCAGAGTCCAGATTTATACAAAACAGACTCATTAAAAGGGCAATTTAGATCACATTCACCCAAGTTGGATTAATCAGAAAATTGAAACACCAGCCTCAGTATCCAGGTTGATTAATTAATTGGTTTCAAACACTTTGGTGCTTTTTTGCTTTGATTTCCATTTCAACACTTACCATAGAAATCATAGAAGACAAATTCCATTTCAATTCCACAACCCTTCATTGAAACTCTAGAAAGAGCCCATGTACTAAATAGTGTAGAAAATCATTAATAATAAAAACACATATACTGGAGGTGCCTGGGTGTCTCAGTCTGTTAGGCTTCCGACTCTTGGTTTTGGCTCAGGTCATGACCTCACAGTTTGAGTTCATGCCCTGCATTGGGCTCTGTGCTGACCTGAGAACTCTCTCTCTTTGCCTCACTCTTCCTCCAAAATAAATAAAAATTAAAATAAAAAAACATAGACTTAATTAAGTTCCTGGTTCCTCTGATCTGTGAATTTTTGCTTTGTTAAGAGATTTCCTACATAATCAGCTCCTGACTGGGCAAGGGCAGGGTCTTGAGAAATGTCCTTTATTTCGGGGATCAAAATAAAGTTAAAATCAAAAACCAAGGCAACGCGTAGGTGGAAAAGTAAGTTGCAAGACATCATTTCAGAAGTTAAGAGGATGAATTCTAGAACCGGCAGCCTAGGTTCCCATCCAGAAGACGGGGTCTGCTATCCCTGCGCGGTCTTGGATTTCCTGTGTCCTCCTTCCCTCCTCTAGAAAATGAGAGTAAAAATGACACCGAACTCACAGAGTGGTTAAGGAGAGTAAAGAATCAATACAGATGGAGTGCCTGGAATAGTGCCTACACATTTTGAAACCAAAGGCTTGGTAGTATTAGTACCCAAATCACCATCACCATCATCGTCGAACTACTGGGAGCATAATCAGAATTTTGTCTCTTACGACATTTAAAGAATACTCCCGCCAAAAATAATAATACTTTTTTTTTTAAGCTCAGTAATAGCGTGAGAATCATAAATGATATCAAAGGCAGTGTTGAAACAAAGAGGGGATACTTCTAGGATGGGCTGGGGATAGAATTCCTGGGCCTGGCCATCCCATTAGAAACTCTCCAGGGCAAGAGCTCGGGGCTGTTTGTTTGGCTGTCGATGGGTTGATAAGCGGCGGCAGGATGTGTTAATTTCTTGTTAAGCGCGTGTGGATGTGCGCTCGGCAAACAATAGGCTCCGGGCGGGAGAACAGCGCCCGGCCCCCGGCCGCCCCGGCCCCCACCGGCGCCCCGTTTCCGGACTTTCGGCCGCACACATCCCCCCTTTGTTTTCCCGGGCCCTGCCGCGCGTGTCGCTGCCGCGGCCACCCCAGCCA
>NW_027529641.1:1028443-1068344 GCF_008692635.1 Crocuta crocuta | reverse complement strand
CGCGATAAGGCCCTTCCCGGCCCATTGTCTGCGCGCCCAGTGAAAGTTCCCCGGGCCCCGCGGGATGCGCCGCGCCGCCCGCACCTGCGCGCCGCGCCCTGCGGAGGGGCGCTGCCCCTGGTGACCCTCCACCCTCCCAAACCGCGAGGGTGCGGGGGCCGCGCCCCGGGGGTCACCGGCCAGTGCCCTCCAGAAGACTCTTTAGGGAGCCCTGCCAACCTGATCGCCTGTGCAGCGATTTGCCAGGGAGAATGGCCCTTTGGCCTGGGGCCAGGGTAGGACCTAGCCATTCTTAATTCTGGGAGAGCCAAGGCCACTTGCACTGATAAGCCTCCTGGTCAATAAAAAAAAAAAAGAAAATCCAATGCAGAAAGAAAAAAGTGCACATTTCTCCAGATTAACGTGTTTAATACATACACACACAAGGGGGCACACATCAATAGAAGGTTTCTGTTTACAAGATAATTACAGGAGTTCAGAAAATACCATTTTTTAAAAAACTCTGAACGATTGTAGTTGGAAATGATACCGCACCTTGAAAGTTGTATGATGATTTTTTTTTTCTTTCCTTGGCCCATTTGCTGTATAGTCGGGACTGTTCAACCTCATTTGGAGACCACAGGGATTTCAAACATGTAATCCTGAGAGCCCTCCTATCCCACCCTCTTTCCCAGGCCAAGGGCAAGGCAGCTTGAATCTAGAAGGATCTCCAAGCCAGGATGGTCTGATACGCTTGCCCTCTTCAGGATGGGAGCTTTTCTGGCCCATTTTCTCTGCTTTCGTAGGCTTTTCTGTGTTTGCCTTTTGCCAAAGCTATAGCGATGTTAATTACAGAGACAACCTCGCAGAATCCGGGAACACCTAGAAAAGAACATGCCACTCATTCATAAATCTGTTACATATGAGACTATCGCATTGTGTTTATTTCAAACCGTTTACTTTTGAATACCTATAATGCTCTAAATGAGCTAATCAGTACTACACCAAGGGCCTGCTGGAAAAGAAAATGTATCTCGATAAAGAAAAAAAATATGCACGTAAAGTCAGTCTTCCTGACTGCCCCATCCAACCCTCTTCATTGTCTTTGAGCTATTTGACAACTCTTTATGCATTGTAGGTTACTGATATTAATGCAGATTCTGTCCTCTCCGAGTGAAAATTTCACTGAACATTACCACCACCTTTGTGGAAAAATGTTTTAGTTTCTGTTTGCAATCTATCTCAACAACCTTTTATATAACTGTGTATATGGTGTACATTTGTGATCTTGGGACTTTTCCTTTGAACTAGTTATAAACTATGCTCGGCCTCTTCTTATCATAGGAGAAAAATAACTTCTTTCGTGTGTTTTCATATTTGTATCTGTTTGAGAATCGTGATGTTAGCTTTTTCTGAAGACTACCTTTAATCAAGCCAGCCATTTAAGAGTAACACAAGTCATAAAGAAAGCATGAAGGAAAAACAGCCAAACTCAATCAAACAAACAAAACAAATTACTAACACCTTTAGTTCACCATTAGAGGCAGAAGCAAAATTCATTAATTTGTTTACTATATAAATGGATCACAACGTGAGAGCTTATGAGAGTGGAAGGCAACTGTGAAGCAATTATTGTCTCTGATTTTTTTAAATGTTTATGTATTTATTTCAAAAGAGAAAGAGATCGAGCGTAAGCTGGGGAGGGGCAGAGACAGAGAAAGGGAAAGAGAATCTCAAGCAGGATCCATGCCGTCAGCGCAGAGCCGGATGCAGGGCTTGATCACACAACCATGAGATCATGACCCGAGCTGAAATCAAGAATCAGACGCTTATTTGACTGAGCCACCCAAGCGTGCCTCTCTGAATTTGTTTTTATTAATCAAGAAAGAAATTGGGGAGGTGTAGAAACAGTCTATGTGGGAATGTTGTGGAAAGTGAAAAAAATGAGTACAAAATTCGGCCCAGAACAGTGGCCAGCAGAAAGAACACTCAGTAAAAGGTACCTATCAATAAGGTATATCTAAATAGGTGAACCCAATGCCTCTCTAATTGTGGCCATAATTCCTGATTTGCAGCATCATATTTCAACGACAAGCCAAACACAGTGATTCCTTCTTTTCAAAGATACCACAGTGAATCAAAATTCTTCCTTATAATTCAGACATGCTCTATTCCCTAAAGTGGCTAGAGACTGAAGAAGGGAACTATACTTTGAAAAGTATGGTAGCAAATCTGTGTCTACATGGAGAAAGGGATGTTTGTCTGTAACCAGGACCTCCACTGGGATATAAGGAAGCAGAGGTTCAGGAATCAAATAGAGATACTCCTGTGTTTTACTACTTTCCTTAAGATTACATGGAATGCGGAATGTTTTCAGTCTGTGGCAAGCATAGAATCTCCCATTACACTGTGTCTGATATTTGATAAGGGGGGGGTTGGAGGAAGAGAGCAGACAATAATATGATATATAGTATAAGGAAAATCAAGATGGCCAGAATTGTTTCTACGAAAAACTTTAGCAAGTGCAGCAAGTTTAAAGCTCAACCAACCTGAACACCCCCACCTCACACAGTATAATAAAGGCACAGACCATTAGATTAAAGGTGTGTACCAGATATACGGACCTCAATTGACAGACAGCTGAAGCAGCTTATCACAGGTGATATCAACAAGATTATCTTTCTGAAAGTCACATTGGAAAACAGAAGGGCCAAGCAGTTGAAAGTAAAAGCTGAAGTTCTACAAAAATGGAGAGAGGCTCTGGGAAAGAGTCCAGAACCGAACCTGTCAGGCCAAAACCAAATTATGAGTTACCATAAACAACGAGTAAGTGGACGTATTAGTAGAGAACAGAGCCGAGCAGGCAAATAGGCCAGAGGGTTATGTGGTAGAAATTACTTGTTGGTACCTTTCTTTTCCTAATGGGTAGTTGTCCCTGGAAGGCAGGTGGCTAGCCAGAGACACTTCCCAGTCCTTTGTGTATCCACAGAAATTATATGTGATAGCCCTGGGCTGTAATCTTTAGAATAAAAGAGGAACTCTTCTCTCTTTCTTCTTTTACACAGGCTAGATGCAGAAGACTCGAAAGCCTTAGGGGATCCAAGAGAGTCTGAATCCTTAAATCCTGAGAGAAGGACAGCTGTTCCCTACATTCCTGCATGGGACTGTTTCTTGTGTGAAGAGCACACCTGCAATGCATACAGTCACCTTAACTTCTATGGCTGGTGAGCGCCCACCCACAGCCACAAGTTCAAGGCCACGTGTATCCCTAAAACACATCCCGCTTATTGGAGGTGACTTTAGACAATCACCTGTGACCCTCATATGTATAGATAAATAGACAGACAGAGAGACCTACCCATACATACACACACACACGTATACACTTGCACACTGAGAAGAGACTTATACTTTTTATTTTTTACATAACTTTAAATTTTCTAACATGAACATATGTTTTCTGTAAAACAAATATGTGCATGCACCCATATGTACAAATACAAACAATCACTATATATCTGGCGTAGCAAGTATTTTCCTATTAAATGAGGCCCTCAATTTCCGGATCACTAATGAAATATCTTGATCTTGCTTGATAAAATATTCACTAATGAAAAACAGGGCAAATAAGGAGTAAAAACGTGGCCTGAACTTTCTGAAACAAAATATTTTCCTATGGAGTGAATAGGGAAGGTTATGGCTCTCATTTTTCCAGGAGGCTGCCATGTCAAAGATATGCCAGGACGCTACATATTGTTACTTGTTGTTGAAACACGATGGGAAAGGAGTCTTTTGATGAACTAGTGCCATTCCTTAATGATTTGAACAGGTCACTTTTATACTAAAATATTTCTAGAATAAACCTGGGTTTTAGAAAAAGGGCGGGATGGGGGGTACATTTGCCAATTGAAACTTCAAACCCAGTTGGAACTTCTTTCCAAGTTAAGGGTTTCCAGAAACTACTTTGGTGTCAGGAGGTGTTTGGGATTTCTCATGTGGCTCAAAAATATGTCTAGAACCTTAACAAAAGACAGAGAGAGAAAGAGAGAGAGAGAGAAGAAAAAGAAGAAAAAGAAGAAGGAAGCAGAGCTATATTTTCCCTTGACACCCAAGGCCATGGTAATACAGAAACACGGGACAAGTGAGTGTCAATTTCTGTTGCGGGTACAAGATATAATAGTAGTGTGACAATCTTAATGCAAATAAATGAACATCACAGCCAACTCTGAGCGTCCTTTGAAGTTAGTGGGAAAATGTGGCATCATATATTTTTGCGTGTGTGCAAAGAAAAGCAATAGGCAACATATATTTCAATAAACATATTTGTTGTAGCCAATATTCATTGGCTCTCTATTCTAGATATTCATTCAAACTTCTGGCACAAAGGCACGAAACATATGAATTGTAGAATCCTAGCTGATCAGTCTATCTTTATCTTTTGCCTTTGAAATGTGAATTTTTGCCTACTGGAATTAACAAACTCAGTCCTAATCACATACCCCTTGGGGAAACCCATACCCATGATCTTTTCTGAGGTATTGAACCATCTCTCTTGTAATACGATGCTTCTGGAATTTTTTAACACTTCCCAAATACAGGCTGGGAAGGAACATCTCTGTGCTGCATAGAAAGCATAAAGTGCTTAATTTTAATGGAAAACTCTTTTTCCTTTCTTCTCTTTTTTGACAGAGGCAGATCCTGCTGTGTTTGACAAATATGTTGTAGAAGAAAGCTCAATCTAGATGTTATGTGTAACTTTATCTTATTCCCCTTTGAGCACTACTGTTCTTACAAAATGATCTCTCCACTGCCCAAAGTCATTACCTTCTTTCCCTTTCACATCGTCCCTCTGTAAATGTCAGGCATAACTACATTTTTATTTGCAGAGATACCACTGCTATGAATGAGTAAAAATTTTCTGCCCCCACCCCACCTCTCTCTCTTTACCCTCTGTGCATTCTACTAATATGATTTGTTGAACAAATTGTTCCATTAATCTGGGGCTGTTTGACAGAGTGAAAAAATAAGTGCCAAAGTGAGAAGATTCACAAGAATCGGAAATCTCAGTGCCTCTTTCTCAAGGTAAATAGTTATTATATCAGGGTGTCAGACTGGTGAAATGGATGTGCTTTCATTCTCAGTTTGTAAATGTCACTTTTCCTCAGCCCATCAGGGTGACAAATGAGGTGTGGGTTACAGTAAGAGTTCATTCTTTGACAAAGTTCTTAACAGTCCATTTCAACAGAAAGCATTCAGCCTTCCTCACTTTTATAATCTAAACCCTGCACCACTGCCAGAAAGTTCCCAAGGCTTGTCTTCCTGCTTCCTCACAGTCCTCAAAGAGAAACATGCCTATAACACGATTTGAAATCTCAAATGAAAGTAAAAGTAAATAGATTAGAAGCTAGTTTATAAGCCATAACCCTGATTTCCCAGGGAAATTTCACTGACTGGTTCTCAAGATTTTATGATCCCAGGGAAATTTATTATATTTTGGTTTTTGTCTGAATTTTTGTTCATTTTTAAAAAATATACACACTTACCCTTGAAAGAGATTTGTACATCTTTTTTTTTTATATATGTGAGTTAATCAATAGGTATATCACATACAAATAATGCAGGTAAGCAAATGAATGAGTGGCTGGGTGAAGGAGAACACTGCATCTGATTCAAATCCTTCTCCACAAAACATGCTTCTTTGATTAACATAAGAACATAACATTTGAACAGGAATGAGTTCAGCTGGGCTTATAAATAAAAGAAGTTTAAGAAAATAGGTGCAGATATACAGAAAACAACATCATTAATGGCCATACATAGTATGGAAAGATCGATGCTAAAATACGGTGCATAAGTTGATGTTATTGTTCCAAGAATTGCACCCATTGTTTCCTTGAGTGTAATTAAACATAGTTTGTTGATGGGGTTCATCATCACTGCAATCTTTCATCAGCCAATTTGCCACATCAGCACTTCTATGAGTAGCAACAGGACCATAAAATTTGATTATTGACTCATCATGAGCTATCTCGTACCATACCATTTGCCAACTCAGTTTTTGTCTTTGAGTCATTTAAGGTCCCTGAGCCTTGATCCCATCTGTAAAATAAATATGATATCAATGTTTAACAAGACAGCTGTGAGGACCAAGTGAAATATTGGAAGCATACCCTCTCTAAAGTGTATTTATTTACATATATGTATTTTTCCAGGGACAAGAATCAGTGAATTTCGAAAGCTCAGGAATCCCCCAAGGGTAAAGTACACTGATATTAAAATTGGTAGATATAGGGGCGCCTGGGTGGCTTAGTCGGTTAAGCGTCCGACTTTCGCTTAGGTCATGATCTCGCGGTTCGTGGGTTTGAGCCCCGCGTCGGGCTCTGTGCTGACTGCCAGCTCGGAGCCTGGAGCCTGTTTCAGTCTGTGACTCCCTCTCTCTCTGACCCTCCCCTGCTCACGCTGTCTCTCTCTCTCTCTCAGAAATAAATAAAACATTAAAAAAAATTTTTAAAAAAAATTGGTAGATATAGAGAAAAAGAAAAAAGAAAACAAATAGGAAGAGGGAAAAATCCAGCATACTAGAAGCCAAGAGAGAAGAAAGATGGATTATTGATCCACAATGCCAACCTCAAAGAGAGAGGCAAGTCCTCAGGGTTGAGGAACCAGGAAGTAAAAAAAGGAAGTGAAGATGAAAACTATCTGCCAGTCCAAAGGCTTCAAGTGAAGATCTTTAAGTTATGACGTGATGACTAGCAGACCAGTGTGTGCAAGCTTTCTTTAAGTCTTTAAGACGGAAGGAAAAACACAGAAGGACAAAGTACCTAGAGAGGCACTAGCTGAGGAAAGTGCCATGAGTTTGCCACTTAGGCCTTGAACTATGTGAATCGTACAATGGTGAGCATGAGTAAGTTCATGGCTACAAAGACACAAAGGATGAAAACACAGAGAAGATGGTTTTCCTGCTTCTTTTACATGGGTCATGTAAACAAGCTTTTTGGGTCTATATACTTTCAAAACTCATTTGCCCTTAATTAAAAAAAAAAAATACAGAAAGCAGTAATCATAAAGGGAAACAACCAAATTATAATTGAGAACTTTGTCTACCAAATGATTCCATAAATAGAGAAAAAAACAAGGNTTTAAAATTTCTATATAAATATTTTTAAAACTTACAAATCAATATGAAAATGACAGTCTACCCAAGAAAAAGACCTCACCAGCCATATTCCAAAATAGAAAATCCAAATGACCAACAAACAGTGGAAAAATGTGTTCAACGTCATTAGCATTCAAGGAAGTTAAAAGAAAACCACAATCGGCAATCTGGGAAATACAAATCGGATACAGATTGACAAAAATTAAAAACGTTTGTCAATACCAAGTGCCGTCAGGGATATGGATCAATGGGAACTCCAATACACTATTTGTGAGAGTGAAAATATTTACCACCCTGCTGGAAAAGAGTCTTTAGTGCAGTGGACTGTAAACTCAGAAATTCCAAGGTATATGCTCCAGATGAATTAGTACATGCGCCCCAAGGTGCATATGAAAATATTTATAGTAGCTTTTTTAATACATGCAAAAACATTGAAACAACCAAATGTACATGGTAGAATAGATTTTTAAAAATTGGTAAATTCTGACAATGGAATGCTATAAAGCAATGAAAACAAAGGAAGAATATCTCTATAGGAAAACAAGATACGTCTTACAAGTATAATGTTAAAGAATCTCTTTTTATTCCTTTTATATTCAACAAAAAACAAACAGAAAAAAAAAAAGCAATATGGTTTCGGGATCTAAACCAAAGAACGGCAAACTGTAGCCCATGGGCCATGCCTGGCCTATGTCTCGAGCTAAGAATGATTTTTACATTTTTAAAGTGTTGTGTAAAGAAAATGAAGAAAGAAAGAACAAAAGAAAAAAATAACACAAGAGAATATGAGACAGACACCATAAGTTGTCCTCTGAGACTAAAATATACACCATCTGGCCCTTTTCAGAAAATGTTTCCTGACCACCTGATCTAAACTTTAAGGAAAAGCAAGGAAAGGATTCCAATACTGAGGACAGTGGTTGTGTCTTGGAGAGTAATGAGACATTAGTAAGGGAGGGTCACACAGGAAGGTATCTGGGATGTTAGCAATGGTTTATTTCTTCAACCAGGTCATGGTTACTTAGGTGTTTTGTACAGAGTTAGTTTTTAACATGTACATTTTCACCTGTACATCCAACCCACCTCGTTAGTGATTTTCTATGTGTGTGATAGTTCTCACAATTAAAGTAGGAAAGGTGCTCTCCTCTACAGACAGGATTATACCCAAGTGTCCATCACAAGGCTGATGTGGACACACTGCAAGTGCTGACCGTGAAGACTTACATCAAAGCAGGTTGGATTGGGGCCAAGGGCAGTAGGAGTAGGTCATTACTCAGGGCTGCCTGAGATAGACTACCCAGGAGGACTTCCGTAAACACGTCCCCAAATAGAAAATCCCAATAACCAATGAACGTAGAAGAAATGTGCTCAGTGTCATCAGCAGTCAGGAAAATTCAAAGAAAACCACAGTTGGTCATTTTTTGAAAACTGACTCCAGCTGCTTGAGACAGTGTTGCCAGAAGTAAGGCCTGTATTGTAGGAAGAGAGCAAAAGAAAATCACGTCTTCATGCTTCATCAGGGATGAAAGCTGAGCTGAGACCATAGATGAGGTAATAAATAGTGGTGTCCAGAGCACTTTATTATCTATCTATCTATGTATCTATCTATGTATCTATGTATCTATGTATCTATCTATCTATCTATCTATCTATCTATCTATCATCTATCTGCGTAAGCTCTACACCCAACGTGGGGCTTGAACTCAAGACCCCGAGATCAAGAGTTGCATACTTTACTTGCTGGGCTGCCAGGAGTCCTGAGAAGCACTTTAGAATGTAGCTCCCCAAATGGTTTGGGTCCAGCAGTTCAGGACTAACCCTGAATGGTGAGAGTATTTTACAAAACAGTTATTGTGTCACTCCAGCTGTAAGAGTGAACCAATCAGGCAAGACAGGCAAGGAACAGATTTCAAATATCATCAACGTAAGTCACATGTAAAGATTTGAGTTCTGCTTATAGACCAAAGACTTTCTCTGAATAACCAGAGAGTGAACTCTAGCCAACTAACCCATGTGACTATTTGTACATAGCTACATCCAGCTAGTTACAGTGCTCTCAGATCCCATGATGGAAGTTTCCTCTCTTGCTCTGTGCTCATAAGTATTATCTGAGAAAGGAAAAGAAGTCTAACAAGATGGCGTCCCACTGCACTGGAGACCCAGTCTGGGTAAGAGACTCCGGCCTAAATGTACAGATAGACGTTATGACTATGGACTCAGTCATCAAGAAGTCACAATTTGCTATGGTGAAATAATATCCCTCAGAAAGTTAGCAATAACTGACTTACTCAACCCACATTTTTTTAAAGCCCATCAAAAATTCCTGTAAACCTGAGCCACTCTAAATCTTTTTGCCTGGTTTTGTCCCTGTGTCTACTTTCCAATTCTTAGAGTGTTAAGTGGGTATGTCGATGGATTGAGAGAATCAATGTGGTTATAATCCTGTTGTAATTTTTTTGATAAGCTGCATTCATATTATATTACCTTATGTTCCCAGAAAGTTTATAAAGTGGGCAAGACAGGTATATTGTGTTCTTTGCTCTACAAATGAAGATGTGGAGACCCAGAGAGTCTAAATTATTTATCTAAGATCTCAGGAGTAAGTTGGGAGTCAAGATTTTGAAACATAGACTTTCTGGTGCAAAGCACTGCTCTGTTTCAGTGATACCATATTATGACTCTTTGCTTCTGGGACATTTTACCAGGGCAAGTGTGAACGTATGGATGCTACCTGGAAGGAAACTCCTGTTGAGCATGCTCACCTGGAGTTATCTATGGTCCTTGGTCCATAGAGCAGTCATGGAGGTGACAAAGTAGGAGAGTGGTGACTTGCAGGTACTGGACCATATAGGACAGAGCATAAACAAATGTAGAAGGTCAAGGCTGGGGTGGGTGGTGATTCTGACAAAAGAGACTGATAAAAAGGAACTGGAAAGAGTAAGGGTGGGCTCAGGTGGGGCTGTCATGGATAAACCTTATCTCCTTAAATTATCTGAGGCCAAATCCTATTAGGGGACTTTATTTCTTTCCTCAAAACACAAACTCATTACTTTTATTTTCACAAGGGAAAATTAACTTATGCATCCAGGGATCTAAATGTTGAAGCTAAGATTCTTACTTTGAAAGGGTCCCTATATGTAGAGACCATTTGTTGTCATTTGAGATGTTTTTAGATTAGGTCTCTCTGTGTTCTTAGGGGGTTTCAGTTGAGAAAATAACAAGCTGGGAAAAATATTTGCCACATATCATTAATATGCTTAATCTATAAAGAGCCCTTTTAAATCAGAAAGAAACAGAGGAAGACCCTTGATAAAAAGTATAAAGAATGCGGATATCAATTCTCAAAAGAATGCAAATGACCACAATAAATATATAAAATAATATTCTCTTTCACTAGTGATCAAAGAAATTCAAATTAATGTGAGATCATTTTCATCTTTCATTTAAAAAATTTAATACTACTTCCTGGTGTTATGGAAGATATAGGAAGAGATGTTATATGTTGCTGTGGGAAGGTGATTGGTATGTTTTCCTGGAGGGCACTTTGGTAATATATATCAAAAGCCTTAAAAATGTTCATACTTTTGATTCTATAATTTCCACTTTGAAGAGGAAAAAGTAAAATCAAAGTGATTAACTCCTTGTATGAAGCCAGAACTATCCTGATTTTAGAGCAAGACAATGACTTTGCCAGACAGAACAATTAGAGATAAATATCCCTTATCAATATACATTTAAAATCATTAACAAAATATTTGCAAATCCAATCCAGCAATATATAAAAAGTACCGTGAGTATCAGTTACAGTTTATTCCCAGGCCACAAGGTTGGTTTAACTTTTGGAATAAGTCAATGTAATTCTTTATTTTAATAGAATAAATAAGAATACCTATAATTTCAATGGGTGTAGAAAAAAACTCCATACAAAATCCAGTGCTTATTCATGATAAAGAGCCTCATCATTAGAGCAATAGGAAGAAACTTCTTCAACCAGATAAAGGGCATATATAACAAATCTATAACTGTCACCGTAACATATGCTAAAATAAAGACCATTTCCCTTTAAATTGAGAACAAAGCAAGGATGTCTGTCTTTACCTTTTATGATCAGAATTTTACTGGAGGTCCTAACCAATGCATTAAGGTAATAAAAAGAAATAAAATACATATATATCCAAATCAAACTATCTTTATTTTTAGGTGATGACATTATTCTACACTTTTTCATTCCAAGTAATTAAGAAGAATGGAATAAAGGAAAAAGAAGGAGATAAAGAGGGAGGAAAGAAAACTTCTGTTCTTCAAAAGATGCTATTAAGAAAATGTAAAGTCAAGGCATAGGCTGAGGGAAAATACTTGCATTCTGTATCCAGAATGTTTAAGGTACTCTTGAAACTCAATGATAAGACAAACAATAAATAAAATGTGGGGCATACACTTGAACCAACCCCAGAAAAAAAGAAAAGGAATGGTCAACAAGAAAAAGAAAAATGCTCACCATCATTAGTCACAGAGAAATTCAAATTTGAAATCACAATGAGGTACCATTATTCATCCTACTAGAATGGCTAAAATTAAAAAGTCCGATAGTAGCAAGTATTGGTGAGGATGTGGAACAACTGAATTTCTCATTTTCCAGTGGGAGTGTAAATGATACATCTATTCTGGAACACATTTTGATAGTTTCTTACAGAGATAAATAAATACTTGATATAGGACACAGATTTTCAGGGGCGCCTGGGTTGCTCAGATGGTTGAGTGTCCAACTTTGGTTCAGGTCATGATCTCACAGCTCATGGGTTTGAGCCCCACATCAGACTCGGTGCTGACAGCTCAGGGCCTGGAGCCTGTTTCAAATTCTGTGTCTCCCTCTCTCTCTGCCTCGCCCCCACTCATGCTGTGTTTCTCTCTGTCTCAGTAATAATAAACATTAAATTTTTTTTTAAAAAAAGGACACAGATATTTCATCTCTAGATATCTCCCCCCAAAAGAAAAATATATGCCTACAAAATAATCTGAATGCAAAGTTTTATGACGATTTTATTTATGTTATCCATACTAGAAACAATATAATTGTCCACCACCCAAGGAATGTATAAATAGTTGTTATATAATCATACTATGGAATACCACCCAACATTTAAAAGAAATCAATTACTGATATATGCAACATAGAAAAACCTCAAAAACATTCTTCTGAGCAAAATGAGTCACATACACACAAATGATTACATGCTGTATCATTACCTATTTTATTGGAAATATATGTATAATATACAATAATACAATATATACAAAGGGAAAAACTAATAAAGAGTGACATAAAGGAGAACTGTGATTGCCTGATGCTGTGAGTGTCTCAGGGGTAGATTGACCACAGTGGGCTGAAGGAGAACTTTACGAAATGATAGAAATAGTTTATTATCTTTTTTTAAATGTTTTATTTATTTTTAAGACAGAGTATGAGTGGAGAAGAGGCAGAGAGAGGGAGACACAAAATTTGAAGCAGGCTCCAGGCTTTGAGCTGTCAGCACAGAGCCCGACATAGGGCTCGAACCCATGTGAACCATGTGAGATCATGACCTGAGCTGAAGTCGGGTGCTTAACTGACTGAGCCATCCAGGTGCCTCTATTATCTTTTTTATTTTATTTTTTTATTTTTGAGAAAGAGAGAATGTGCATGCATGCGTACGCACACTGGGGGGATGGGCAGAGAGAGAGAGGAAGACACAGAGTCTGAAGCAGGCTGCAGGCTCTGAGCTGTCAGCACAGAGCTGGATGTGGGGTCAAACTCATGAGATCATGATCTGAGCTGAAGTCAGATGCTTAACCGCCTGAGCCATCCAGGCACCCTGATGTTTTATTATCTTAATTAGAGGCATAATTACCTGGATGTACATGTTCATCCAAACTAATTAAACTGTACATTTAAAATGGATGTGTATTGTTGTATATAAAGTATATTTCAAGCAAAAGCCCCTGACTTTATAAACGCGATTTAATCAGTGGCACCTGGGTGCCTCAGTTGATAAAGCTTCCAACTCAAGATTTTGGCTCATGTCATGATCTTGCAGTTCAGCAGGTTGAGCCCCCTCATCAGGCTCTATGGTGGCCATGTGGAGCCTGCTTGGGATTCTCTCCCTCTCTCTGCCTCCACCTGAACATAAACAAATACACTTAAACAAAATAAGATTTAATGAGTGACTGGATGTGGAGGGTGAGGGAGAAGAGTTTCCCATGTTGGCAACTGATATGATCATCCACTGGAACAGGAATCCAGAGGAAGCCAACTGGACAATAAGGGCGAGCAGATGAGTATAGTTTGGGAACTGGGGAGCTCAAGGAGCCAGGATATCCAAGTAGCAATGTCGAGGACTCAGGTGAATGTATCTGTCTGCCGTTCAAAATGTGAGAAGGATGGATTAATGTCGACATCACATGCATATCCCTGATACTGTAACCTGCTGTAAAGGATCTGTAGAACACCAAGAGGGTGTTGAGAAGTTTAAAATCTGAAAGGGAAGCAGCGAAAGAGAAGTGACACATGAGTGGAATGTCACTTTTGATTTCAGAATATCCAGTTTCTTGCAGATTGAGTGCTGGCCAATAAATAAATAATAAATGGATGGAGTCTGGTCGTTTGACATTTTACATGAGGACAAATGGTTATTCTGAAAAAAGGACAGTTAACGTTGACCCATCCAGTGCATTTTCTTTTCGAGAAACCCTTTCAATCATTCTTACAGTGATTCATTCATTCAGCAAACAAGCAACTGAGCTTTTCCAAGGGTTCAGTCATTGGAGATAAAAGAGACATAAGGCATAGATCTTATCTTCAGGGGGCTTGCATTTTAGTTGGGAAGACGGATACATAAACACGCAGACCTAAGTGAATGTTTCAAGCATGGTGGACATACTTCAGGTCATGTGGAGAGCACCTAAAAGGGAGTAGTTATTCCCTGATGGAGATTCAGATAAAGCTTCTGTGGCAAAAAGTAAAGATGGAAGGTAAACAAGCCTTTTGCAGAAGCAGAAGGGAATGATGAGGGCATTCTAGAAAGCAGGCCAAAGCCATGAGGTATGGCATAGGAATTCCCATTCAGAGAAATGCAGGCAGCTCTGGGGGGCTATTGAGTGAAGCTAAGAGACATAGGGTTGTGTGGGGTAGAGAAGAAAGGTAGGAACATGACAGATATCAGAGTATACTTAATTCCTTGGGAAGCATGCAACACTCAGATTGTAAGATGTATTTATTCCTTCTCATTGTTAACATCTCCTTCCAAGGGGCTCCCAGCTGTTAGGGAAAGGGCTAAGGTAATAAATACAACAAAGGTATTTGGAAACTTGTTAAATTTCAAACCTCTGAGCCTTCTGGTCATTTACACAATCATGACTGATCCTTATCACGCCTGCCGTTTTGAGTGACCGACAGGGAATAAAGGCGAGGAAAGCAGCTATTCCTTTATATGTGCTTGGATTGTTGAGATGTTTAAAAAGGTTTAGATGAAGCAGAAACTTTAACGATTAAGAAGGAAAACCCAAACAGTCTGATCAAAAGAATTCAGCAAGCGAGCAAATGGAACCACTCACGGAGAACTTCAGTGATGTTTACCCCACTCAGTGGCAACACGGTAGGGTTTTATGAATGATCCATGGTTAACTGGTTTGCAGTGATTATTCCTGCTTGTGTAAAAAATAATTAAAGATGCCTGTTTACATTTTATAATTAATGATGGTTTATAAAGGACCTTTGCACAAAGTACTTTATTTTTTATTTTTATGCATGGGAGATAAGGTAAGTATTTTAATGTCCATTTCAAAGATGTAAAATATCAACGGTAACAGAGTTCGAATAAATTGCCAATAGCCACAAGCTTACCAAAGCTTACGAAGTAGGTCTTGGCACTCTCTCTCCTCAGGCTTTCTGGAGTATACTGGCTCTTCATTCTAAACAAGTAAACATGCAAAGGACCATGTCCAAAACTGGGCCTTACACTCAGCAGAAAGGGTTTTGATTGGATAGACCTCCAGAGCCATGATCCAAGACAGCCTGAAGACAGCGAATGGCAAACATCATCTTTCAAAAAGCCAAGGTCTTTTTTGTAAAAAAAAAAAAAAATATTCTGGAATTAGGGGTCAAGAAGACAAAATGGTGGCCAGGTGGATTACCAATGGTAGTTTGTCTTTTATGATGCAGTGATTGGAGAGGTAAGAAAGCAAAGGGTAAGTGTCCTCAGAATTCCCTGTCTGTAGCTGAGAAGAGTGTGAGGAGGAGTAGAGAAGTCAGAGTTCTTGACTGAACTCAACAGCTCTGTGTGACTGTCATGGCAGAATTAAAGCTGAACGCTGGATGCTTTGCATTTCTCACTCCAGACCCACTTTCCACCTATTGTAAATGTTTTGGGATTGTGGTGCTGACTCCTGTGCCGTAAATCAATGGGCCTCCCCGGCTTTCGGGAGTCCAGTTGGGTTCAGACAATGAAGCACTGATGAGAAATTGGAGGAAGGAGTATGAGAAATTAGAGCATTTATGTTCTTATTCCTATGCCACCAGTGCTTCCTAAACAAAAAGCCCTCTCTGTACCCTTACGTTGTCTTCACTCAAGTACATGTTTCCTCCTCCTGCCATTCTGATCATGGATGGCAATGACTAAATGTTACTACTTCCAGAACAATTTATTATCTTTTGTAGGTTCCTGAAATTCTTCTCATACCTTAGTAAATAATACTTGTATTAAACTCTCCACAAGTCATCCTCTCTGAGACTGGGATCTGTCTGTCGCTGTGATAGTGGTTACCTCTAAATTGGGAAGATTTCCCTAAGCTATTTGAGTTAAATTGCTTAAGTAGATGACAACCCTACTGTTTTTATTTCTCTTTTAATTTCAGATAGCACTTTTATTCATATCAATTCTTGTTTTTAACATGTGCACCTAGAATGTCTTGTTTGAGACAAACTTTCATTTTGTCCCCCATACTCAGTACTATTCAACTTCATTTTACTTTGGTTAATAAAGGACATCTTATTTTAGTGCTGGACCCATGATTGAAGATTAACTTGTTACTTTTTTATTCAAGCTGAGCCCCTACTTGCATTCACTTGGGCCAAGTGTTAAAGGAAAATGATTTTCCCCATCTCACTAAAATGTTAAAGTCTTCCTGGCTGACCAAATAACAAAATATTGTTCCTACAAAGGAGAAATATTAATCCTGTTAACTGTTAGATTTTTAGTATCCAGTAATTCCTCTCTTATTATAAGGATGCGGTTTAATCTACTCTCCCCATGTTTATCTATTGGAAAGACTAATTTCTTATGAGTCACATAGTCTATCTGACAGTGTTTATTCATGGTAGCTATTTAAGAATCCTTTTCATTCTTTCCTGTAGTAATGATTAGTTCAGAACTCCTGTATGTAGTTTCCTTGTCTGATCATCAACATGGATCAGATAAACAGGGACTCACACCGACCAATGAATGAGTCAAGATCTTCAAGTATGTGTGTGTGATTGGGGAGGAACAGAGGACCTCTTAAAAACCCTAAGTAGTGTAATAAATATGAATTTGATTTTAAGAATTCACTGCCCATTTTATATCACTGGATATATTCTTTTTTTCTTAATGGATTATCATGTTAATTTGTTATCTGTCCTTTTCACTTAGATAATTGAGAAGACAGGCTATGTTAAACTTTGCTAAAATGATAATTGTAAAGAATAAGTTCTCTGGCATCAGGTGAAAATGTCATGACACCTTACAGCAGGTTGAATAAGCACAGATGGAAGGGCTCAAATAAATATTTTCTGTCAGATCAATAACTTAAAAAAGCACTTCAGAATGCTGGTATATAAGATGGAGATGTGCTAAATACCCCATGAAGTTGACATAAGGCCCATTCTTGTTACAATATTTAGACTTTGAAGTCATGCTGTCTGTTAACATACATTGTCTTCTCCTCTCTGTGATATAAGTTTGCATGTGATATTCTGCATTGCTTTCTCCCCCCTGCCCAGAACCTGTGGTCCAAAGAAGATGGTCAAATCAGCGAACAAAAGAAGGATATCAAGAACAAACTCTGTGATGCAACAACACTCCTTTATTTGTAAACACCATGCTTTCCACATTATTATCGGTGAGTTATGTGCTCACCAAGCATATAGCTTTATTACTATAATGTGAACAAATTGCCTGTAATTCATGGGCCTGTGGACACATACCTATAATTTGGGTCAAAATATGTCTGCTCACTCGAATTTACAGTAAACCCGAAATGTAGTTCCATTCAGAGTTGAAATTTCTGAATTTTCATCTTCACTGCTTACTCCTGGAACTATAGAAAGGAAAATACCCAGAGAGTAGTTCCCATCTTTGGGTGGGAGGAATACATCTAGGATTGGGATCCTCTGAGACATATTTAAAAATATATTGGGACACTTGGGTGGCTCAGTTGTTTAAGCATCTGACTTCGGCTCAGGTCATGATCTTGTGGTTGCTGAGTTCAAGCCCTGTGTCAGGCTCTGTGCTGACAGCTCTGGATACTACGTTTCCTTCTCTCTATGCCCCTCCCCTCTCATTCTCTCTCTCTCTTACTCACTCTTTCTCTCAAAAATGAACATTAAAAAATCTTTGCCTTTACTTAATATTAGAAGACTATTGTATTCATTGTATGAAAGGCCTAGAATTTGAAGCCAGGAAGACCTATGTGTAAATCCTGTCTTAGTTAAGTTATTTCCTGAAGGGCTACATTAGGGCTAGTTTCAGTTTTCTCATCATGGCATTAATCATGCCAGCTTCATGAGAATCACTTGAATACATGTAATTTAGTGCCTAGCAAAGTATCTATCACATTGTGTTCTAAATGATGAACTTCCCTCCTTTCTTGTGTTTAGACTCTTCTCAGAAAAAAAAAAATTCAGTTGCTAATTGTAGATTATAAAAATGGCTCCAAATGCTTGCCCTCTTATGATCCATACCGTTAGGACAGGATGCTGTGAATCCTCTTATCAAGAGGTGGAATCTGTTTTCTTCCTCCTTGATTCTCTGTTGGCCATGTGACGTTCTTTGGCCAGTAGATATTAGAAAACATGATGCAAGCTTAAAAAGCCCTTGCACTTCAGGACTTGTGTTCTTGCACTTAGAACTGTGAGACCATTGAGTGAATGAGTCCATCCTAACCCATGGGAGGATGGGAGGCCATGTGATAGAGAACAGAGGCACCACATCTGCCAGCCAATTCAACAATGGCTAACTGCTCATCTGCAAGAACACCAAAGCCCTGGCCCAGACTAGAACTATTCAGCTGACCCACAGAATTATGAGTTAAAGAAAGTGATTATTATTTTAGCTACAAAGGTTTGTGGTATACAACAAAATTTTACTGATATACAAATGAAATTTCTTACATTTAGAATTCTGATGTGGCAAGAGTGGCTTTTCAACAAATGTGTGCCTTTGTGTCTGTGTGTGTGCTGTAAATTTGGGAGAATTGGAATTATGTTGGTCCTTTTAGGCATGGCCAATAAAGTTATAGACACAGTGTCTCCTCAGTATCTTAAGGCCAAAGGGGAGGAAATTCTTGTTGGTGCTATGAAAATAAAGTCATTGAAGAGAAGAAAGAAATACAAAGAAAGAATGAAAGAGAGAAGAGAAGAGAAAGAAGAGAAGAGAGAGAAGAGAAGAGAAGAGAGAAGTAATGTCTAAAGATGCTAATTTATAGGAATAATCAAGTCACACATCCATGATGTCCAAAGAGTATGCAATGCCACCAGCAATGAGCTATACAATCAGAACAATGGACAAGTGCTACCAACATAATAGTATGGTAACTGACTAAAACAAAAACAGGAGAACATCTCAATAGAAATGTGATAGAAATATTCCTATAAACATAGCACCTGTGGAAGGGAGTAAATAAAGGGATACTGTGGGGGAATACGAGGTTTTGAGTTACCTGTGCCCAAGGACCTCACACTCCAGGAATCAAACCTTGAACCTGGCACTATTGAGGGAGGTGTTGAGAAATGTGAGTGAGACTGTAACTTTAATAATCTAGTCAGAGTTGGCTGTAATATTTTCTACACCTTTCCCACTTATAGAATGATGAACATAGGACAGATGGGTCTTGAGAAGAATTGAATTTGCTGTTGGAAGACATTAGTGGGTTCAAATCTCAGAAGCTGGCATGGAATTAGGCTGCAGGAACAAGGAGGAGGGCTATTAGTGAGGATTTTGTAATTGGAAAACTAATATGAAAGGAACATGTGTGTAGTAGGTTATCACTCAAGGACACAAGGAACTAGGGGATTTATTAACAGCCATGTCACTTCCAACTCATACAATCCTCGGGCTTTGGGAGAATATATCCGAATCATTTTCATTTCTTCTTTAAACTGTGGACCTTTAACCCTCAATACTTCCAGTCTCAGTGCAAGGAGGGCACCCCCTCTTGAACAGTGTGTAATGCCACCTGAATGCATTCATTTGCATGAACTAGTCCAAAGCTCTTTCATCTCATTAAACCACAGAATATATTTTTGTTACAACACATTGGTGAAACACCATCCATATTTATGAGATTTAATTTTTAGGTTTCACTTCTGCTTCCTTATAATACCATTGAGCATTATTTTGAAGTTTTTGAACATTACAGTAAGAAAAAAAGAGGCAGTTTTGGACAGGAAACAAAAAAGTGAACAGAAATTAATGATACTATATTCATATACCTAAAACTTCCAAGAGGATTAATTGAAAAATTACTAAAAGTATTAGTACCAAAAGAGTATTGTAGGGAGCTAGATATAATACAAGTTACCTTTCCTTTTTTTTTTTGCAATAAACAACCAGTTATGTCATTTTAAAAGCATATTTAGAATAGCAACCAAAGTTATGAAATACCTCAAAATAATGAAATCTGGAGTATTTAAGGTTCATAAAAAATAAAATTTTCCTGAGGGACATAAAATAGGACCTGAATTGTTGACAAGATATTGTCTTCCTGGATGGGATAACTAAAAATTGTAAAGATGTCAATTTCCCCCAAATCATCTTATAAACATGGTGCCACTCACATCAAAATCCTAATGTATTTTTTTAAAAACCTTGACAACTTGATAATAACTTTTAACTGAAAGAATAAATACATGAAGGTAGGCAAGAAAATTGTGAATAAGAATAATGAGAGAGGACTTGCTCTGTCAGGTATCAAAATTTACTGTAAAGCTACAGTAATTAAAGTAGCATGTTGCAGATAGAGAATAAGCAGATAGATCATTAGAAAATACAGAAATTCCCAAGATTTATCCATGTTTGTGTGGATTGTATATTGTATAAAGGTTGAATTTGTATCCCAAGAGGGAAAGATGGATTATTCAACAACTGGATTGGCATTTGGAAACAAAATTAAGAATAACCCACAACTCCTTAAGTAACATCAAACACAAAAGTATATCTACTAGATTAGTTGTGTAAATTGGGGGAGAAAAGCAATAACAAAGGTCCTTGGAGAATTTCTTTTCTAATTTGGCTACAGAAAAGACTTGTTAAAGCATGATAGGAAGATGGGAAACAACAACAATAAAATGCAGTAGACTTGGACAAATAAAAATGTTTAACTTCTACTTTAAGACAAATGATAAACTAGGAAGATGGGCTTGGAGGAGGGCACTTGTGGGGATGAGCACTGGGTGTTATATGGAAACCAACATGACAATAAACTATTTGTAAAAAAAAAAAAAATTGAAAAAATTAAAAACGAATAAATGATAAACTAGGAAAACATTTCAAAGAAAATTGCAGACAAGTTGATGCATGATAAAGAATCTCTCCTAATAAATTTTGGGGGAAAAAAGTGGAAAAAACATGAACTAGCACTCTACAGAGAAAGTAGTATTACATAAATTATAAATATAAAGTGTCCTCTTGTTAGCAAAGAAATACAATTTTTAAAAGCTCATATAAGATTTCCCATCATATTAGAAAGTAACTTTTAAAGCATGAGTCTGTACATAGGTAAAAGATAAAATAATCAGGTACATTACTTGATCTGTATCCCTAGGGATACAGATCCCTAACGTTGTTTGATTTTCCTCTGCTATGATTACTCAATGGCTGCTTGCTTTTCAGTAACCCACACACCCACTCAAAAAGTGAATTAATTTTTTAAAAAAATGAATTAATTTAGTGTACATGCCTAAAGTAATGTAACCATGATGGAAGTCTAATTTGGACTCAGAAACATACAAATTATTTTGAAGTTTATAACTTTCACTGAGCTGGTCCCTGAATTGTTTGCAATGAGAGAAGTATTTATGGCAATTTGGCAGAGTAATTTTATGTCTGTTGAACCTAGTAATCAAAAATTACAGATTGTGGTTTTTATTTCACATTTTAGTAATATGGTAATATGTTTCTATGTATTTTACAAAAGTATTAGTCCCATCTCTTTCCATTTTCTTTCTTTCTTTCTTTCTTTCTTTCTTTCTTTCTTTCTTTCTTTCTTTCTTTCTTTCTTTCTTTCTTTCTTTCTTTCTTTCTTTTTTTGTTCTTTGCCTTACATCTTCTCTTCCCTGAACTTCCAATCTCTCCATCACTCCCTTTGCCTTCCCTGAATGCAGGAAGCAGCCTGGTGGATGAATGCAAGGAAACATGAGGAGAAAGACAGCAGCCATCCAGGGGCAAGGAAAAGGCAGATGGGAGAGGAATGCTGGTAGTGAGTGGAGAAAATGGTCAATATAGTTGAGAGACTGGTTCCATTAAACAAGTAAGTACAATGATTAAATAAAGCAGCAAATATATCAAAGATAATGGACATAAGTTTTTTTTTAATTTTTTTAATGTTTTATTTATTTCTAGGAGAGAGAGAGAGACAGCGTGAGCAGGGGAGGGTCAGAGAGAGAGGGAGTGACAGACTCCGAAACGGGCTCCAGACTCTGAGCCGGCAGTCAGCACAGAGCCCAACGCGGGGCTTGAACCCATGAACCGTGGGATCATGACCTAATCGAAAGTCAGACGCTTAACTGACTAAGCCACCCAGACACCCCAAAGGACATAAGTTTTAATTGACAGAGAAGATATTTACAACCATGGAAAAGGGGGATAGACAAAGAAAACAGTGACAGATACATAGATCATGTGTATGTGCATATAGATGATANTTTCCATTTTCTTTCTTTCTTTCTTTCTTTCTTTCTTTCTTTCTTTCTTTCTTTTTTTGTTCTTTGCCTTACATCTTCTCTTCCCTGAACTTCCAATCTCTCCATCACTCCCTTTGCCTTCCCTGAATGCAGGAAGCAGCCTGGTGGATGAATGCAAGGAAACATGAGGAGAAAGACAGCAGCCATCCAGGGGCAAGGAAAAGGCAGATGGGAGAGGAATGCTGGTAGTGAGTGGAGAAAATGGTCAATATAGTTGAGAGACTGGTTCCATTAAACAAGTAAGTACAATGATTAAATAAAGCAGCAAATATATCAAAGATAATGGACATAAGTTTTTTTTTAATTTTTTTAATGTTTTATTTATTTCTAGGAGAGAGAGAGAGACAGCGTGAGCAGGGGAGGGTCAGAGAGAGAGGGAGTGACAGACTCCGAAACGGGCTCCAGACTCTGAGCCGGCAGTCAGCACAGAGCCCAACGCGGGGCTTGAACCCATGAACCGTGGGATCATGACCTAATCGAAAGTCAGACGCTTAACTGACTAAGCCACCCAGACACCCCAAAGGACATAAGTTTTAATTGACAGAGAAGATATTTACAACCATGGAAAAGGGGGATAGACAAAGAAAACAGTGACAGATACATAGATCATGTGTATGTGCATATAGATGATAGATAAATAGATGATAGATGATGATAGATAGATAGATGATAGATGATAGAGAGAGAGAGAGAGAGAGAGAGAGAGAGAGAGAGATAGAAAGATAGATATACACACATCTATACCCATATGTTTACATATATGTGTGGGAATATAAATAAAATATTTCTTAATACTGTACACTGTAGTGATAACAGTGAGCTGACCAGCTCAATCTTTTCAGTCTGGAAAGTAATGCTAGCAATTCTTATCAAAATAGCATCAGCATTCTTCACAGAGCTAGAACAAACAGTCCTAAAATGTGTATGGAACCACAGAAGGCCCCAAATAGTCAAAGCAATCCTGAAAAAGAAAAACAAAGCTGGAGGCATCACAATTCTGGACTTCAAGCTATATTACAAAGCTGTAGACACTGAGACAGTATGATACTGTTACAAGAACAGACACACACATAGATTAATGGAACAGAATAGAGAACCCAAAAATGGACCCACAAATGTATGGCCAACTAATCTTTGACAAAGCGGGAAAGGATATCCAATGGAAAAAAAAAGTCTCTTCAGCAATGGTGCTGGGAAAACTGGACAGTGACATGCAGACCGAAACTGTACCACTTTCTTACACCATACACAAAAATAGACTCAAAATGAATGAAAGCCCTAAAATAAGACAGGAAGCCATCAAAATCTTAGAGGAGAAAACAGGCGACAGCCTCTTTGACCTTGGCCAAAGCAAATTCCTACTTGATATATCTCCAGAGGCAAGGAAACAAAAGCAAAAATGAACTATTGGGGCCTCATCAGGATTAAAAGCTTTTGCGCAGCAAAAGAAACAATCGGAAAAACTAAAAGGCAACCAGTGGAATCAGAGAAGATACTGGCAAATGACATATCAGAGAAAGGGTTAATATCTAAAATTTATAAAAAACTCAACAAACTCAACACCCCAAAAGCAAATAATCCAGTGAAGAAATGGGCAAAAGACATGAATAGACACTTTTCCGAAAAAGAATTTCAGATGGCACACAGACACATGAAAAAAGTGCTCAACATCACTCATCGTCAAGGGAAACCAAAACCTCAATGAGATATTACCTCATACCTGTCAGAATGGCTAAAATTAACAAGTCAGGTAATAACAGATATGGGCGAGAATGTGAAGTAAGAGAAATCCTTTTGCATTGTTGGTGGGAATACAAACTGGTGCAGCCACTCTGGGAAACAGTATGAAGGTTCCTCAAAAAATTAAAACTAGAACTACCTACAACCCAGCAATTCCACTACTAAGTATTTATCTAAAGGATACAGGAGTGAATATTTGAAGGGACACATGCATCCCAATGTTTATAGCAGCACTATTGGCAATAGCCAAAGTATGGGAAAAGCCAAATGTACATCGATTGATGGATGGATAAAGAAGATGTGGCAAATATATACAATGGAGTATTACTTAACAATAAAAAAGAATGAAATGTTTCCATTTGCAACTACATGGATGGAATTAGGGTGTATTATGCTCAGTGAAATAAGCCAGTCAGAGAAAGACGAATACATATTATTCCACTCATATGTGGAATTTAAGATGAACATAAGGGAAGGGAAGCAAAAATAATATAAAAACAGAAAGGGAGATAAATCAGAAGAGACTCTTAAGTACAGAGGAGGGACTGAGGGTTGGTGATGGGGTGTTGAGTGGGGGGAAGGGCTAATGGATTGAAGAGCAGAAAGGAGGACACTTGTTGGGATTGGCACTGGGTGTTATATGTAAGTGATAAATCACCAAATTTATTCTTAAAATTATTATAACACTATATGTTAACTAACTTAGATTTATAGAGAGCACTGTATGTTTGCTCTGTACTAAATGGGACAACCTTGCATCAAGATGGTGTTAGAAGAGAACCAGATATTGTGTCAGATAGATTCAAGAAAGTAATTTCACAGGGGCGACTGAGTGGCTTAATCGGTTGAGCGTCCGACTTTCGCTTAGGTCATGATCTTGCGGTTCGTGGGTTCGAGCCCCGCGTCAGGCTCTGTGCTGACTGCCAGCTCAGAGCCTGGAGCCTGTTTCAGAGTCTCTGTCTCCCTCTCTCTCTGACCCTCCCCTGCTCACGCTGTCTCTCTCTCTCTCTCTCTCTCTCCTAGAAATAAATAAAAATATTTAAAAAAAGAAAAAAAAAGAAAGAAAGCAAATTCACGGTAGAAGAAAATTATCAGATAGCATTAGTTTAGGATGCTTCGAAGAAGATGAGACAAATTAACTGTGGCAGAGAAGAAAGAAGAGCTTCAGAAAACTTGATTCAATGAGAAGAGTTGAAAATCTGAACATATTTATACCTCTTACTCAGAGTTTGCTGTTAGGTTCTGTTCCTGGGAAAGGTCTTCTGAAAATATTCAAGAGTTTTATTTTTCCAGACCTTGCTCACCACCAAAGATTATACATCTCTGATATATCAAGGAGCTTCTCCTCTGAACAGGTTTTTACTTTACCTGTAAGCTCCACGCTGCTGAGAACTCTAGATGAGAAATACAACATTCCACCACCTGAAAATTCTCCTTTCTGGGCCTCTAAGATCTAGAGAAAGAGAAACAGCCCTGGTCAGAACATAAGCCAACATTGGACAATTCATTAATTAAAAAAGGCTTATTCTAATGAAGAATAACAGATATGCCACCCCAAAATAAGCCAATTTGGCATAAGGATTATTTTGAGCTGGAAACAGATATAAGAAAAACTTCTGGCCTTTTCTTTCTTTGCCCAAAAGTAGGACATAAATTTACAAAAGTGTTCCTCCTCTTCTCACCCAGGAGGGACAAAGGTTAATTCCTGGAGACAACGTTAGGTTCTTATCAGTGGAGAACATCCCCACCTGCATATCCATAAAATATTCTTGTTTACCTGGCATTTCCAGGTAACCTCCTCATTACTGGTCTTCCTATACCTTTTTCTTTGTCTTTAGTTAGATATTTAAGCTGGAGTTCTCAGCTACCTCTGAGAGTTACTCATTTTTCCCTGGTTATGTCTTCTGTATACACAAGTATAAATATTAATAAACTTCTATTTGATTTTCTTTTGTTAATCTGTCTTTTATTACAGGGGTCTCAGCAAAGAACTCAGAAGGGTAGAGGGAAAATTATTTTTCCTCTTCTATACTAATGAACTATGTGGGTTTTTTTAAGTTGGATTTCAAGAAGCATATTATATTAGGAAAATGTATTTGCAAATTTTCTCTTCACAGAATATTTTAGAACTTTCTGCAGAAAGGAAGTACCCACATTCTGTGATTTGCCAAATTTTTAGGTGAGGCCTCAAATCACTGAATAGAGGACTCCTTAAAATGTCATATAGTATCTTCATGACAAATATATCTGACACATTTGTTGGTTTGGTCTGATAGTGATGGATGTCTTTTATATTTTTGTATAGCTTATTTTTATTGATTGAATCTTTAACCAACAAAAATTGATTATAATTTGCATAGTTAATTACCAGTGTAAAATATGTTTGAATGATCTAGTCTACACTTTAAAACTAGTTTCCAAATTTGGCATATAGGTTCAAGGTGCAAATAAAAAAGAGGTATGTGGGAAACCTTGAGTTTTATCTAACACATACATATATAATGGTTACCACATGCCAACGCTTTTCTAAACACTTTAGAAATGCTTCTCTGTTTGAAGATTCACAGTATTTCACCCAATATGATTTTTTTTCTTGAAAACCTATTTAATGTTTAATAGGCAATGGATTGAAAAAAGGTCATAGGTGAGAACCATGTTCCTTGTTAATATGGCTTTTCTTTTAACTCTGGATATAAACTTAGATTGATAAACCAAATAATACTGTAATTTCTTTGCAACATATTATCTTTGTGTTTTTAAACACACAACAGATTTGCCTGTATTTTGAATTCAGACATTTTGACTATTGTCTTCTGAATAAATTTTCAATTTAAACCAAAAAGAAAAACACCCAAAAAACAACAACAAAAAAGGAACAAATGTCCATTTTGAATCATTGCAAAACAATTAGTTCTCCCATAAGATAAGGGAATTTGAATCATTTTGATGTAAACTGTAAACAATGTCACCCTTGCCCATTATCATTTCACAACAGCCCAATAGGAAGAGAATGCAGCATGAAATATCTATGCTCAACAGCTTGGTAGCTAATTTCATTATTTTTGTGTAAAGAGAGTAGAAGGAAACAGAAGTATTCACTCATGTCGAATAGCCATAGAAATCTTGACAGGAGGTTGAAGAAAATTCCCTTCTTTACAATTAACCAGAAATCAGAAATTATGGGAAGATTTATAAAACAACATATAAATAAACAGGTCCTTGAAGATAGGCATAACCAATAAATGGCATTTAAAAATATCCCTGGTGTACCTGGGTGGCTCAGTCAGTTAAGCGTTTGACCTTGGTGGGGTCATGATCTTGTGATTTGTGAGTTCGACCCCCCTGTTGGGCTCTGTGCTGACAGCTCGGAGACTAGAGCCTGCTTTGGATTCAGTGTCTCCCTCGCTCTCTGTCCCTTTCCCAACTTGTTCTCTCTCTCTCTCTCTCTCTCTCTCAAAATAAACATTAATGAAAAAGTAAAAAATATCTCTACAGTGGTCTGAATAATCTGAAATTGGAGGGTGGGTAAACCTGGTATGTTAATGGAGTCACAGGAGAACTTTCTTCTTTGACATTGGAGAGATCATTATATTGTGTTATTGAATCACACAGGCAGATATCATGGATTCATACCATTGCACCCAATAAAGTTTTTAATAAAATTGGTAAACTGGAGGCCTTCTGAAACAATATTTTCTATTGTGTGTAACTTTTTTAAAAAGCTGAAAATAAGAGATAAGAGAAGATAGAATACCAAGGTTGCTAACTTCACCAAATAGTCATATTTAATCATTTCATTTATTCGGGTTCACTCACTTGTTTACTCAGTACATGCTGATTAAGGGCCTACTATGTGCAGATCCATGTTTTTTTAGTAGATGCGAAATTTGGAAAAATAGGATATAGGATAAAAAGATAAATAGGTCATCACACAATTTCTTAATTACATGTTGGGCCTCCCTAAAGGAAAGAAAACATGTTAGATTTGGTTATTTTCAGTAACATCACATAATGAGAGTAAATGGTCTATTATTTACCCTCTTGGGGAAAAAAATAAAACATCTTTTTTTACTGATCAAATCATCCAGTTCATAGAGATATTCCTTTTACAGAAAATAGTACTTTATTTGGAGACTCTTTTTATTCCAAAATAGTTCTCATTCAACACTTCTACTTTAATGAATACTACAGGTTATTATATATTCTGTAAACAAAAATACAATAAATTGGCCTGGGAACAAACACAGTCTGTTGTGGATCTGGCTTTGCTTTAACTTCCTCAATGAGCATGACCTTCCATAAAATACATAATTTCTTCTGGGATTGTTTTCTTTTTTCTAAAATAACCTCAAAAATTAAAATATCTGTATTTACAGAATTCTACTTTAAAAATGGAAAAGGGAGCAATACTCTTAGATTATTTAAAACCCTATGTCTTTAACCAAACCACCCACAGAATACAAATCTTACCTTCTGTGACAGACTAAATATTTGTGTTCTCTTCAAATCCATATGTTGAAACCCTAACACCCAATGTGATGGCATTAGGATGTGGGCCTTTGAGAGTTAAGTAGGTCATGAGGGTGGAGACATCAAGAATGAAATTAGTGGCCTTATAAAAGAGATTGCATGGAGCTCTCTCTCTCAGCTTCTACTATAGTGAGAGAGCAAGTCTGTGAACCAGGAAGTGGTTCTCACTAGATGCTGAATCTTCCAGAACCTTAATCTTAGGCTTCTGAGCCTCCAGAACTGCTGTTTTTTTAAGCCACCCAGTCTTTGATAATATGTTCTAGCAACCAAACAAACTAAGACAGCCTCTAAATTCAGTCATGGATTTGAATTTCTTCTTTACAGACTTACTTCACAATGGCAGGCCTTTGTCACATCTTGGTTTGCTCACCTTTGAATTTATTTTTGAGTTCTGGAGATCTTCCGTATATACTCCAGCAACAACACCAATTTACAAAAACAAAACAAAACAAAACACACACACACACAACTAATTTGGAAATAAACCAAGAAGAACTTCATTTCTTTCTATTCTAGAAATAAAAATCTGTGCTCTGAAGGTGCCTGCACTTTTAGGTGTTGTCTGACAAAAAAAATAAAATAAAATAAAAGAGAGTCAAAACCAGAAAATAAACCCCCCCAGATCCTATGGGGTCATGTTAGACAATGCCTACACTAAAATGGCACTTGCTATCATTGATCTGGAGACGGTTTGTGCCTCATGAAGGAGAGAAGAAATCTCTTACCTTCAGCATCTTGAAACTCTTTCCTCTTTTATGTATTAAAATATTTAATCAAAATCAAATGCTGCTGCCCCAATTTATACACGTGCTTTATTATCCTGTACATTATACCACAACCTGTCTGGTTCTTAATGTGACCTAAAGAGCTAGTCGGCATTTATTACAAATGCGAGGCAGTAGCTTCTGGCTGAGCAATTAATCACTGACACCAAGGAATTTCTTCTCTTCAGGTGGGGAACCCATCCAAAAACTCAGAAAAATAATCGGGCTAATTAATTCTTATCTGCAAAGAGCAATTAGATAAATGACCTCAAAAAAAGACTTGTCACCCTTAGTGAGACACTCACTTTCTAAATAGAATGTGTCTGAGCCTCTTTTCACTGGGCAAGTGATACTGTGAAATGGAAATGACAGAAATGAAAAGGAGGGAAATGATAGGGGAGCAGGTTAATTAGAATGAAGGTCAGCGAGAGAGACAGAGACAGAGATGGAGAGATGCTGAGAGATTTGGCATGATCTCGTCACTCTCCTTTCTCTGTGCACAGGTAGGCAAGAAAAGAGGAAATTTTTCTATTCCCAGATATGGTGAAATTCACGAAGATATACTGCAGTCTGCTTTATCTTCTAAGCCCCTTGCTTTCTACTAGTGAGGTGCATTTCCACTGCTGCTTGAGGGAGGCACAAAATACTGTTAAATCCCAGCAACCTTGTCCTTTGTTCTTTGCTTAATAAGCGCCTCTTTGATTATGGCTCTCTGGTCATATCTATGCCTGAGAACAGAACCAAATCATAGTTCAACCTTAAAAGCTGACCACCACAGTGAACGTTTTTAATGTCCAAAATGCAAATTTCTTTGGCTTTTTAAAAAATAAATACAGATTCAACCCTTTCTTCCTTCTTTATTTTCTTCCTTCCTTCCTCCTTTCCTCCCTCACCTCCTTTCTCCTTTCCTTTCTTCCTTCTTTTTTTCATTCAAGAAAATGAGAAAACATACCTCTCAACTGTGAGTTAATTTATTCCCCTTTTTTTCTTCCTCCTCTTCTTCCTCCTCTTTGTCTTCTTTTTCTCTTCTTCTCCCATCTTTTCTTTTAAGCCAACTAATGTAAACCACAAGCAAGTTTTAGTGAGCATTCTTCTACAATCATCATCCGCTACCAGTTATCTTGGAATGTAAGCCCATTGAGGTTTTCAAGCATTGTGGGGTCTAGCCAATCTGAAGAGGCTAGCTAGAGATGTTAGCTCTGAGGGGAGTATTTAGGATAAATACATCCCAAATCATTACCTCTTCTGTATCTTGGTTCTATTGTTTTCAACGTGGAGACGCCGCCAGTCCTTTGTCTTTGAGGAAATCTGTCGACCAACCGACCGACACTTTTCTATTTTTCCTTCCTGTGAAGTCATTGAAGTCTTCTGTTATAGAAATAAAATGGATGTAAAATCCAGGCTAATCTGAGGCTGGGTAGGGCATGATATACATTATGGGGAAATAATACCACTCTCTACTGCTAATGCGTTCTCTGTCTCCAAAAACGCCTTCCAAAATATCTCTACCACTGGCTCTGGCACTTGCCCTAAATCGATCCTTTCCCCAAGAGCAACTTTTTTTTTCCTTCATTATCTATAACTTCCGTTTTTACATATAATGAACTTTGCTTTATGGCATTTTTATATTTACAGAGAAAAATTACAAAGATGTATGTAGGATTCCCATACTTCTTGCTCTTAGTTTTCCCAATTATTAATATTTTGATATTATTATGGTACACATGCTATAATTAATGACCCAATAGTGGCAATTTATTTTTATTAATTAAAGTCCATACTTACTCAGGTTTTTCTTAGTTTTTGCCTAATATCCTTTTTCTGTCCTAGAATGCCATTTAGGATGCTACATTATGTATAGTTATCATGTTTCCTTAGGCTCCTCTTGGTTATGACAGTTTCTCAGACTTTCCTTGGTTTTGATGACCTAGACAGTTTGAAGACTACAGACGTGCAGCTGCACCCCTGTGGACTCTAAACCTAAGGTGGCTATGGCCCAGTGAGGCCAAAGAAAACACTGGAGACAGTGATTGAGACATAGGTTCATTGGGAGGACTTGCACACAGGGCGTCCAGAAGCAAACAGGACAAAGCACCTGCCACTGGGATCTACATGCAGCAAGTTTCTATACGATGGCAACTTATCCTAGCAACTATCAGTGGCAACTTCCACTCCCTGAACAGCCCGTGTTTCCAAGGAGATTAAAACCTGCTCACTTGGACCCTTCATTATAAAGGAGATGTTGGTCTTTGGCCATCTGTAGAGCCCCTGACCGTGAACGCTGAACAACACTTTCTTCTGTTCATTGTTTGATGGGAATATGGAAGGAAGTCAGGACCCCTACACTTGAGATAGTGATGAATAGGGACATTCCGTGTAGGCTTGCACAAACTAACTATCCAGCATGTACCAAATTACAGACCAGCTATGTTGTAAAGATGCACCCTGACTGGTATTTGTCTGATTTTTCTTTCATGATTAGAAGGGGGTTATGGATTTGAGGGAGGAAGACCATCGAGTCAAAGTAGCATTCTCATCCTATAAAAACAAGGGCACACACTATCCACATGATTCATCACTGTTGACATTGACCTTGATCACAGAGCTAAAATAGGGCTGGTCAGGTTTCTCCACTGTAAAATTATTTCCTTCTAGTTCCCACATTTCCATACTGTGCTCTTTGGAAGGAAGGCACTATGTGGAAGCCCTACTTAAGGAATGAAAAGCTATACTTCACTTCCTTGAAGATACAGCATCTAAATAAATTATTCAGAATTCTTCTGCATGGGAAAGCTGTCTGTTCACTCCCATTTATTTATTTAATCAATTGTTTACTTATATCCATATGGACTTATGGATATTCATGTTATTCTTTGGTCTATAATCCCACATGGTTTTATTTTGTCACTCAGATTGTTCCAGCTTTGGTCACTGGGAACGCTTTCAGTTGGCACCCATGTCTCTTGGGCATATCTGTGCCATTGTGGATTTTTTTTATAACTTCCTTACTTTTGGCACTAAAAGCTGCTCCAGTCCCCAAGAACAACTTTTTAGTCCAAAAATCAAGCTAATTTTAAGTTGACATAGAGGTAACACAAATACTGGATTAAATTCATACTGAAGAGAGTGGGCTTGTGTGTGTGCGTGTGCGTGTGTGTGTGTGTGTGTGCGCGCGCTTGTGTTTGAGACTATGCAGGGCTCTTTCACACAAACAGTCAGAAAAATGTTCCCCTAAACACTAATGATATAAATAGGAAAAAAAGAGTGATTGGAGACAAGGGAAGAGAGAGAAGATAAAGAGTGCAGATCAGAAGAAGATCTAGAATAAGAGCCTAAGGTGGGCTTGGTCTTAATTTCTGGTTTACTCAAAGCTATTCCCAGGTTCTGCCCTAAATTTGACTTCCCTATGTAATTCGCAGATGATTTTATTCACCATTTTTACTCCTAAAACAATTTCACATCCTTGGAAAAATGTTATATCATGATTGTGAGGGAGTGACTGTATGCGGAAGGTAGAAGAGTATTATGTTTTGCATATGAAAAATAAAAGTTTAAATTGCTGGTTCTTCTACTCACAGACTTTGTGATCTATGGCAAGGTTCAACCTTTCTGAGGTCATCTGACTCAAAATGGATATAAATTCAAATGTATAGATGATAGATAGATAGATAGATAGATAGATAGATAGATAGATAGATGAAGGAGAAATAGAAAGTGGGATTCTTGTGACCATATAATAAGTTGTCATATTAAGGGCTGGGCATAGGGACAAGCACATAGGCTGTAGGTAATCAGTCAATGTCAGCTCCTCTCTACAAATCTAGCTGTCTGGTGTACTGACCTGTGGTACAAGTCTCTGCTTCACCAATTTTGGAAAACACAGAACTCGAAGTATTATGTGTGCATGTAAATTATTCTGAAAGCAAGTGAGGTCATTAGGGGCACGTGAGTGCTCAGTTAAGCAGCTGACCCTTAGTTCCAACAGACTCTTGGTCTCAGCTCACGATCTCCGGAGATCATGTGGGTTCGAGCCCTGCATTGGGTTCCATACTAACAGTGCAGACCCTGCTTGGGATTCTCACTCTCTCCATCCCTCTCTCTCTGCCACTCCCCTGCTCATGCTCTCTCTCAAAAGTAAGTAAGTAAATCAATAAATAAATAAATGTAAGAAAAACTGTGTTATTTGAAAGCAAGTGAGGTCTTTGAAATACTAGGCCATGTCCAAAACTCTTGAATTTTCATTTAACTCTTTGAGTATTTTTGCTTCCATAAAGATTACAAGGGAGAAGAGATATATATTTACAAAAGTGAATGACACTTAAAACCTCTAAAATTCACTATTTTCAGACACCTTCTCTGGCAAAAATTCTAATACTGAAGATTGATATTTACCACTTCTATAAAATAGATACATTTTGTAATTCAGCCCACCAAATGGCCATGACATTTTGATGCTAGAAGTAAATAATAAATAATTTGAAATAAAGATAAGATCAGAGCATTGTTACAAAAGCCTGGGTGTAATTTTAAGGACCAGATATTCTTTCTAAATAGGGGACACTTTATAATTGTTATATTGGATTTCAGAGAAAATAAGGAAAAATGGAACATTTCTCCACTTACATAGCCAATCATGTATGTATTGCTTAATTTTAAGCAATTAACAAAAAGTTTAGATGGTGCTACATTGACAATTAATATCAACAATTGAATAATTAATATAATTTCAAATGCTGAGATGCTACTTAACAATTTAAAATCTTTTAGATCTGCTAAATGAGACCCCAAAGACCCATGGTTGGCCTTTTGTTTTTTAAGGCAACTTTGATTCCAGTCATGTTAAATATTCAATGGTGTGTTTAAATATTTCAGCTTTTATAATCCTTGTGAGACGAGGCTGAGGGGGAAAAAATGAAAAGGAATGATATATGCTTCAATTTTCTTTCAAGGTTTATTTCAGGCCAAAGACAAAACCAAAGGTTAACTTAGAGTTTATTTACGCACTACTCCAATATGTATATATTAGAAAAATAAGTAAAGCCTCCAAATGACGCAATTTATACATTTGCTTGAAGAACTAAACAAGCTTCTGCAAGTGGTATCAGTCTCTTATCTGGCTTCCACTAACATGGTAACATATAGTAAGAGGGCTGCAACGGATGCAATTCATTTCCATTACGATAAGTTGGTAACAGAAGACTGCACCTCCACGGGACTCCAATCAGACTATTATAAAGTGAAGGCTGCTGTTCAGTGGGTGGGAAGAGGACCTGCCAATGAGCTTCTTATTAAACTGCAATTCAACTCCATAAAACTCCACTGGAGACTAGTGTATGTGGACAGAAAAGCACAGGACACAGTTAGTGCTAACCCAAGTTCCCTCAATTCCATTAGAGACATTTTCCCCCCAGGAGATGTAAAGCCAGTGTATGATGTGCATTCTCTTGTTTAGCAAAAAAAATCAAATGTCTCTTTGAATGCCTCTTAGGCATTGAATGCTGAAACTTTCACACTCAGAAAATTTCTTTCTTGAACTCATAAAATAAGCTGGGACATCAAGAGAGAAGGCAGTGAAATGTAGATGATGGTGATGATGAGGAGGAGGAGGACAGCTATCATTTCCTGATTTTTCAGGTTATGATTTGTAGTAGGCCATTATAAATATTAAGGTATTTATGGACTCTAATTTTTTAAATTAACCATTAATAAAATTACCTCACTTTTATAAGAAGAGCTACTTGGCATAGTTATTCAGACATTTCCTCCTTTTCACTTTTAGAAGCCAGAAATTTATACAGGATTGAAATCAAACCAATAAAATCTCATTGAGAGAGGTTTATGCCAATGTTACAGAAAACTAAAATTATTAGATTTTAAAATTATTATATGTGATATTTGAATGTTGCATTGGATTATACATAAAACATAGTTTTGTTAGTCTGTCATATATAACATGTGAAATGTACATGAAATATTACACACACAGAGAAATTCATATTCATTTCATCCTTTTAATTGCTTTTACGAACTGAAAATAAAATAAAGATTATTCAGAAACTAAGATCTAACTAAGGTCCAAAGACATAAAGTTCTATCCTCACCACGTATGTGCAAAACCAAGTAAATTTGAATTAAAGATTATAAGGATTTATTGGGAACAAAAGACAAATCCTAAAGTTCAACCAAGGAGGAGCATCCAATAGGACACCAACGTATAAAGCTCATACCCTAGTGTCCTACATTTCAGTACCATAGTAAGTAAGAAATAATACTATATGTAAAGATGCCTCACTCAGTAGTTAGCATGGAAACTTGCTTGTCAAATCTTAGCACTGAAGGAGTAAACGAATTCCACCATTGATTTGTCCCCATAAATTGGCCCTCCTTTGGATTTGAAGCCTGAATTCATGATACCAAAATAATCTGGAAAATCCCAAGCTGAGAATTCATTTTAAGGTGCTTCTAGTTGGGTGATACCTTTAAACACCTTACAGAAACAAAGCCAAACCAAATCAAACCAAAACAAAACAAGACAATAAAACTTCAGTATAGAAGACCTTACAGTCAAATCAGGACTCAATTTCTGCTATAAAGTTCCCAAAAATGAGATGATAGTATGGTGTGCCTGGGTGGCTCAGTCAGTTATGTGTTTGACTTCAGCTCAGGTCATGATTTCACAGTTTGTGAGTTCAAACCTTGCATCAGGCTCTGACCTGAGAGCTTGGAGCCTGGAGCTTGCTTCTGATTCTCTGTCTCCTTCTCCCCATCTGTCCCTCCCTTGCTTGTGTGTGCTCTCTCTCAAAGATTAAATAAATAATCATTAAAAAAATGAGATGACAGTCAAAAACCACAAAGAACACAGANTCTGATTCTCTGTCTCCTTCTCCCCATCTGTCCCTCCCTTGCTTGTGTGTGCTCTCTCTCAAAGATTAAATAAATAATCATTTTAAAAAAATGAGATGACAGTCAAAAACCACAAAGAACACAGAGGGAAAAAAAGGCACCATGAGCTAGTAAGTAGAATTGAACTGCAAAATTCTTCTGATTTTGGAATTATGAGCCACAGATGATAAAATAAATTTGTATGTTTAAAGAAATAAAATGCTTAAAATATGGAAAAGAAAGAATGATAATAAACTATGCATATTTTTAAAAATAACCAAATATTGTCTATAGAAATAAAAAAGTAATTAAAATTCACTGATCCAATTTAATATTAGATAAGACACAGTTAAAATGATATTTACTGAAAAGAAGACAAAGCAAAACAAAGCATCCAGAAAGTAGCACAAAAGAATATGGAAGGAGATGCATGAAAAAGAGACATAAAAATATGGAGGAAAGAATAAGTTCTAACAAATAATTTATTAAATGAGGGAAGAGAAAGAGAGAAGGGAAAGAATATAGGAGAGGTAAGGTCTGAAGAAACAAGTCTGATCATTTTTTAAGAACTTGTGAAAGATCAATTCAGACTCAGAAAGCCTAAGGAGAGGTAAACAAAAAATGAAATCGAAGTTTATACACACCGTAGTGAAACTACAGAGCATCAAACACAAAATCAAAATTGTAAATGAATTCATAAAGAAAAGAGTGATTACTTTCATGAGGGGTACAATAAGGCTGGCAACTATCTTCTGCACAAAAAATGTATTAAGGAAACTTAACCCAAACCTGATTCAGAAAGTCATGAAGGGGTGACTGTCATGTCAACACCACTCATCACAGCTTGCATAGTCCAGCAGGAAGAAGGAAGATTTCCTCTAGATCAGGCAACAGCAAGTTGCTCCCATCTGCAACCAATGAGAAGCCAACACCACTCTGATCACATGCAGCCAATCAGAAGCCACCAATAAATACTTCAAATTCTCGTTTTCCTCTAATGAACTTTTGTTCAGAACAACCCCCCTCAACATCCTCCTTTCCTCTAAAAAAGGGTGCTCCCCTCCTTTGTTCTCCAGACTTTCCTATCGTAATTTCTCTACTATTGCTGAATAAATTTGATTTTATTGGCTGAATTGCTTACCATTTTCTTTTAAAAGTTTGACATTTCATGGTGTCAGAAGTGGGACACTTCTGAAATGGCTAACCCTGACCTTCTACCAGGAACTAACAACCCCAGGACCACGTATGGTATCCACCTGAGTCTCTCATGCTCTCCATTTCTGTGAATCTTCTTCTTTCAGATTGAGTGAGTCCCCTCTCAGCTTTGAGATCCCTCCATTTGGTTGAGCTCTCTGATTTTATCCAGGATTTGTTTTCTTGAAAGCATCATCTTTTAGGTGAATTCTCATTTGTTTTCTGAACCTCTAATTTTGAGGGATGGGATGCTGATCCTCTAAATTCTCCCAGAGATCCTCCCTCTGAGTTCCTAGTTGGTTTTATGTTCAAAACTATTGCCTCTCCTCGTGCAAATTCTTAACTAAATGGACACACTTCACCAAAGATAATTTATAACTCTAATGGCAATTATGAGGAACTTTCAAGTTCCCTAAAGTTCTTTTTTTTCCCCAGAACCAAAGTAGAAGACCATGGTTCTAAAATTAAATAAACTGAATGAGATGCCTATTTTAATTGGAACTTAGAAGCTTTCAAATGTATCCAGGATTCTAGAATCATCTTCTTATAAAATACCAATTCTAGGGACACGTGGATGACTCAGTGGGTTGAACGTCCAATTCTACTTCATCTCAGGTCATGATCCCAGGGTCGTGGGATCAAGGCCCACGTCAGGCTTTGCAGTGACCAGGGATCCTGCTTAAGATTCTTTCTCTCTTCCTCTGCCCCCTCCCCACTCTCAAAAAAATTTTTTTAAATGCCAATTCTAAATTAACTAAAACAAATTAAAATCATAATTTAAAAAAACTTCTGAGAAGCACCTGGACAGCTCACTCAGTTAAACATCCAACTTCAGTTCAGGTCATGATTTCATGGCTCATGAGTTTAAGCCTCCCATCAGGTTCTGCACTGACTTCTCAGAGCCTAGAGCCTGCTTTGGATTCTGTGTCTCTAACTCTCTCTGCCCCTCCCTCACTTGTGCTCTGTCTCAAAAAATAAACTTTATTTTCTTTTGTTTTTTAAATTTTGTGTGTTTATTTATTTATTTTTTTTGAGAGACACAGAGTGTAAGTGGGGAGGGGCAGGGAGAGGGGAAGACACAGACTCCAAAGCAGGCTCCAGGCTCTGAGCTGTCAGCACAGAGCCCAACGTGGGGCTTGAACCCACAAACCGTGAGATCGTGACCTGAGCTGACCGGACACCAAATCGACTCAGCCACCCAGGTGCCCCCAAAAATAAACTTTTAAAAAGCCCCTAAGGTCTCTCTTTTTCTTCCTCTGCCCTCTTTGTCTCTGACACAGATTCCATTTTTCCTCTGTATCATCCCACCTCTTCCGTACCGCCACTACCTCATTCCAATACCCACACCTCACTTCCCTTTTTCTTTGAACCTCCCCCTGCATCCTCCCTCCTTTAACCTATTAAAACATGCCCCTTTAAATCCAGACCATGTGAGGAGACAAATGCTAAACTCCTAATTTCTTATGTTCTTTGGACTAACACTGAACTTACAAGCTACAGTAAAAGATTTCCCCAAAGTATCTAGAGATTTTCTCAAAGTAATCACAGATTTGCTGAGAAATTTCATATAGTTATTCAAACGTATCAGCATGGCTTCTCTGAATTATATTAGGTAGTCCACATGCTTTTCGATAAAGACCAGGTCCAACACTAGATGAAAACTGCCAATGGGAATGAACCCAGAGAAGTCTCTAGGATTACACTTGGGGACAAAGAAATTCTCGTGCCTTATTATATGAAAGGGTTCAGGGAATTGTCAACTGGAGTCACTTGGCCATTCCTAGGGCTTTCCCAAAGTCAATCAATTGAAACAAAATTCAGGTTTGTACCCAGAAGCGCAATGAGCCTTTGCATAATTTCTATAGCTGGCTCCTAATTGTCTAGAAAATTCTGGTCTTCAGAATTTCCTGAATCCATGCAGGTAATCTTGAACTCTGTTTATTAATTGGCTGAACTGGGATCATTCTTTTCTAGTTATAAGGACCAGAAGGGAATAAGAAAATATGTCCATTCTAGACGTGGTTAATTTAGCAAACCAGATCACCTGCACCCTAGCTGACTCTAATAAAAAGAAGACTTCTAAAGTCCTTAAGTTTCAGCTCCAACAATGGAGGCCCCTAAACAAAACTAAAGTCCTCCTGGTCACTGACAGCAATTATTGCAGAGAGCCCAGACATTGGGACAGAAACTGTTTACGATCTTGAGCACTCCAGGTTACCCTCTAACCAGCCTTTTTAGTGTACTCCCAGTCACTAATGCCAGGGCTTCAAGGAAACACAGAGGCTTTTCCTAATCCTCCTCCTTAATTGACTTGGAGAAACCATTCTCCAGATTGAGAATGAATATCTCCTTGTCTTTATCTATGCCAGAGCTACACTCTTGATTCACACACCCACTACCAATAAACAGCCCCTGCCCCTCATAGCCACTATGAGCCTATCCCCTTTTGCTTATACCTACTAAGAG